>NC_061512.1:156655146-156719691 GCF_022539505.1 Lolium rigidum
GCATTACCGTTAACAATAACCTTGTCTCCGTTGATTTTGTTGTCTTGGATATTGAATGCAATGCATCTTGTCCCATTATATTGGGAAGACCTTTTCTTCGAACTCGTTGGTGCTATCATTGATATGAAGGAAGGTAATATAAAATATCAATTTCCTCTCAAGAAAGGTATGGAACACTTCCCTAGAAAGAGAATGAAGTTACCTTTTTATTCTATTATTAGAACAAATTATGATGTTGACACTTCGTCTCTTGATAATACTTGATACACACTTTCGCGCCTAGCTGAAAGGCGTTAAAGAAAAGCGCTTATGGGAGACAACCCATGTTTTTACCTACAGTACTTTGTTTTTATTTTGTGTCTTGGAAGTTGTTTACTACTGTAGCAACCTCTCCTTATCTTAGTTTAGTGTTTTATTGTGCCAAGTAAAGTCATTGATAGAAAAGTTCATACTAGATTTGGATTACTGCGCAGAAACAGATTTCTTTGCTGTCACGAATCTGGGCTAAATTCTCTGTAGGTAACTCAGAAAATTAAGCCAATTTACGTGAGTGATCCACAGATATGTACGCAACTTTCATTCAATTTGAGCATTTTCATTTAAGCAAGTCTGGTGCCCCAATAAAATTCGTCAATACGAACTGTTCTGTTTTTGACAGATTCTGCCTTTTATTCCTCATTGCCAGTTTTGTTATGTTCGATGGATATTTCGATTCCATTGACTTTCAGTAGCTTTGTGCAATGTCCAGAAGTGTTAAGAATGATTATGTCACCTCTGAACATGTATATTTTGATTGTGCACTAACCCTCTAATGAGTTGTTCTAAGTTTGGTGTGGAGGAAGTTTTCAAGGATCAAGAGAGGGAGATGATACAACATGATCAAGGAGAGTGAAAGCTCTAAGCTTGGGGATGCCCCGGTGGTTCACCCCTGCATACTTCAAGAAGACTCAAGCGTCTAAGCTTGGGGATGCCCAAGGCATCCCCTTCTTCATCGACACATTATCAGGTTCCTCCCCTGAAACTATATTTTTATTCCATCACAGCTTATGTGCTTTGCTTGGAGCGTCGGTTTGTTTTTGTTTTTGTTTTGTTTGAATAAAATGGATCCTAGCATTCACTGTGTGGGAGAGAGACACGCTCCGCTGTTGCATATGGACAAGTATGTCCTTAGTTTCTACTCATAGTATTCATGGCGAAGTTTCTTCTTCGTTAAATTGTTATATGGTTGGAATTGGAAAATGATACATGTAGTATTTGCTATAATGTCTTGGGTAATGTGATACTTGGCAATTGTTGTGCTCATGTTTAAGCTCTTGCATCATATACTTTGCACCCATTAATGAAGAAATACATAGAGCATGCTAAAATTTGGTTTGCATATTTGGTCTCTCTAGAGTCTAGATAATTTCTAGTATTCAGTTTGAACAACAAGGAAGACGGTGTAGAGTCTTATAATGTTTTCAATATGTCTTTTATGTGAGTTTTGCTGCACCGGTTCATCCTTGTGTTTGTTTCAAATAGCCTTGCTAGCCTAAACCTTGTATCGAGAGGGAATACTTCTCATGCATCCAAAATACTTGAGCCAACCACTATGCCATTTGTGTCCACCATACCTACCTACTACATGGTATTTCCCCGCCATTCCAAAGTAAATTGCTTGAGTGCTACCTTTAAATTTCCATTCTTCACCTTTACAATATATAGCTCATGGGACAAATAGCTTACAAACTATTGTGGTATTGAATATGTACTTATGCACTTTATCTCTTATTAAGTTGCTCGTTGTGCGATAACCATGTTCCTGGGGACGCCATCAACTACTCTTTGTTGAATTTCATGCGAGTTGCTATGCATGTTCGTCTTGTCTGAAGTAAGAGCGATCTACCACCTTATGGTTGGAGCATGCATATTGTTAGAGAAGAACATTGGGCCGCTAACTAAAGCCATGATCCATGGTGGAAGTTTCAGTTTTGGACATATATCCTCAATCTCCAATGAGAAAAATAATTGTTGCTACATGCTTATGCATAAAAGAGGAGTCCATTATCTGTTGTCTATGTTGTCCCGGTATGGATGTCTAAGTTGAGAATAATCAATAGCGAGAAATCCAATGCGAGCTTTCTCCTTAGACCTTTGTACGAAGCGGCATAGAGGTACCCCATTGTGACACTTGGTTAAAACATGTGCATTGCGATGATCCGGTAGTCCAAGCTAATTAGGACAAGGTGCGGGCACTATTAGTATACTATGCATGAGGCTTGCAACTTATAAGATATAATTTACATGATACATATGCTTTATTACTACCGTTGACAAAATTGTTTCTTGTTTTCAAAATCAAAGCTCTAGCACAAATATAGCAATCGATGCTTTCCTCTTTGAAGGACCATTCTTTTACTTTTATGTTGAGTCAGTTCACCTATTTCTCTCCATCTCAAGAAGCAAACACTTGTGTGAACTGTGCATTGATTCCTACATATTTGCTTATTGCACTTATTATATTACTCTATGTTGAAAATATCCATGAGATATATATGTTATAAGTTGAAAGCAACCGCTGAAACTTAATCTTCCTTTGTGTTGCTTCAATGCCTTTACTTTGAATTATTGCTTTATGAGTTAACTCTTATGCAAGACTTATTGATACTTGTCTTTAAGTACTATTCATGAAAAGTCTTTGCTATATGATTCACTTGTTTACTCATGTCATATACATTGTTTTGATCGCTGCATTCACTACATATGCTTTACAAATAGTATGATCAAGGTTATGATGGCATGTCACTCCAGTAAATTATCTTTGTTTATCGTTTACTCGCTCGGGACGAGCAGGAACTAAGCTTGGGGATGCTGATACGTCTCCGACGTATCGATAATTTCTTATGTTCCATGCCACATTATTGATGATATCTACATGTTTTATGCACACTTTATGTCATATTCGTGCATTTCTGGAACTAACCTATTAACAAGATGCCGAAGTGCCAGTTGCTGTTTTCCGCAGTTTTTGGTTTCAGAAATCCTAGTAAGGAAATATTCTCGGAATTGGACGAAATCAACGCCCAGGGTCCTATTTTGCCACGAAGCTTCCAGAAGACCGAAGAGGAGACGAAGTGGGGCCACGGGGCAGCCAGAGCATAGGGCGGCGCGGCCCCTGCCCTGGCCGCGCCGACCTATGGTGTGGGCCCCTCGTGACGCCCCTCGACCTGCCCTTCCGCCTACAAATAGCCTCCGTCGCGAAACCCCCAGTACCGAGAGCCACGATACGGAAAACCTTCCAGAGACGCCGCCGCCGTCAATCCCATCTCGGGGGATTCAGGAGATCGCCTCCGGCACCCTGCCGGAGAGGGAATCATCTCCCAGAGGACTCTACGCCACCATGGTCGCCTCCGGAGTGATGTGTGAGTAGTCTACCCCTGGACTATGGGTCCATAGCAGTAGCTAGATGGTTGTCTTCTCCCCATTATGCTTAATTGTCGGGTCTTGTGAGCTGCCGAACATGATCAAGATCATCTATCTGTAATTCTATATGTTGCGTTTGTTGGGATCCGATGAATAGAGAATACTCGTTATGTTGATTATCAAATTATGTCTATGTGTTGTTTATGATCTTGCATGCTCTCCGTTACTAGTAGATGCTCTGGCCAAGTAGATGCTTGTAACTCCAAGAGGGAGTATTTATGCTCGATAGTGGGTTCATGTCTCCGTGAATCTGGGAAGTGACAGAAATCTCTAAGATTATGGATGTGTTGTTGCCACTAGGGATAAAACATTGGTGCTATGTTCGAGGATGTAGTTACTGATTACATTACGCGCAATACTTAATGCAATTGTCTCGTTGTTAGCAACTTAATACTGGAAGGGGTTCGGATGATAACCTGAAGGTGGACTTTTTAGGCATAGATGCATGCTGGATAACGGTCTATGTACTTTGTCGTAATGCCCAATTAAATCTCACAATACTCATCATGATATGTATGTGCATGGTCATGCCCTCTCTATTTGTCAATTGCCCAACTGTAATTTGTTCACCCAACATGTTGTTTATCTTATGGGAGAGACACCTCTAGTGAACTGTGGACCCCGGTCCAATTCTCTATACTGAAATACAATCTACTGCAATACTCGTTCTACTGTTTTCTGCAAACAATCATCATCCACACTATACATCTAATCCTTTGTTACAGCAAGCCGGTGAGATTGACACCTCGCTGTTACGTTGGGGCAAATTACTTGGTTTGTGTTGTGCAGGTTTCACGTTGGCGCCGGAATCCCTGGTGTTGCGCCGCACTACATCTCGCCGCCATCAACCTTCAACGTGCTTCTTGGCTCCTACTGGTTCGATAAACCTTGGTTTCATACTGAGGGAAAACTTGCCGCTGTACGCATCACACCTTCCTCTTGGGGTTCCCAACGGACGCGTGCTGTACGCGTATCAGGGGCCGACAAGGTGAGCAGGATGCCCACGATCTGCTTGCTCACCATGCATCGGAAGCATAGTTTAAAATAGCCGGCTATTGGAAATAGCGGCAACATTTCTGGCAGCTATGAAAGGCTATAGCCGAGCTATAGCGGCTAAATGATCCATTTAGCGGTTTTTCTAATTCATGGAAAAAAATAAAAATTCATATATATCTCTATCAACAATTCACAAATTTGATAATTTATTGGCATTAGGCATAACATATTTACACGGTTACATAAAACCTATGAATAAGACACAGTTCGGTCCACATATTACAACATTATAAGTAGCAACAATTTTCAGTTTTCCTTTTTTTCCTTTTCTTTTCCACTATATTTACAGCATTATAGCCTTAGCGGCTATTTTTTTACCTGTTTTGGGGCTAATAGCGGGTTTTTGAGGCTAATAGCTATAGCCGGCTATTTTAAACTTTGATCGGAAGTCGCGCACCCCCAGGTCGTCGGCGCCGCTGTACCTGACCGGTTGCACCTTGTGCTTCTCCCTACTCTGCCGGCGTTGGAGCGTGGGGAACGGGACAACGACGATCAGTTCGGTGCAGTCCACATGAGCTCGTTCAAGTGCATGCAGATGTGGTTCTTGTCCGATTCCGTGCTCTCAATGGAACGACCTCCATGAGATGTGCCTGCCTGCAGTACATGCGATTTATAAGTAACCATGTGCATGTGCTAGCTGCAATATGCATTTCCGGACGCTGCTCTCCCCGAAGAAGGACGGCAAGTGCCTCATGCCTCGCCGCGCTTTTCGGCAAACACCTTTCGTGCGTGCAGTCCCACGCTTGGAGCATGGATAACTCCACGCAATGCCACCGCGAGCCCCTTTGACGGCATCGCCGCCGATGCCTTCCCCGCCGCCTGGGCCGTGCCCTCGTACCCGCTGTAGAGGGCCAGCACGGCGAGATTGGTGGTGCAGGAGATGGCGCCGCTTAGCGCCGCGCCTTTGCTCCCCATGCCAGCACCGTGCACGAGCGCCCAGCACACGAGGACGTGGGTGAGCGCGGTGACAGCGGAGCTGGCCATGACCGGCACGACGATGCTCTGCGTTTACAAGAACCGGACGTGGCACGAGAACCGCACGTAGGGGACGTGGGATGGGATGAGCCAGTGCCGCGTAGGCGTCAGCCCCAGCGGCAATGGCCGGGTCCTAGCCGAGGAAGAGGAGGATCTGGGCGGTGTTGGTCCAGAGGACGACGATGGGTATGCATGCCAACGCGAGCACCAGCATGGCCCGAGGATCAGGTTGGGCGAGCTTGGGGGAGCTGGAACGCGGCAGCTGGAACAGGCGGCACCGCGGTTGGATGAGGCGCGGTGAAGCGCAGCCGGCATGGGCACGTCGAGGCGCAACCGGCCGAGATCGCGGGTGGAGGAGCCGGATGCAGGGCGGCTGGTGTGAGCATCACGGCGCAGTGGGTGCTGGAGAAGAGCGTGGCTGGCTAGCGTCGAGCGAGCAAGGCCACAGTCGGAGACGGGCGGCAGGGACGCGGTTGGAGCGGGCGAGCTGACGGCCGTTTGGCCACGTCACGTCTGACGATGGGGCTATAGGCCATATCCTGCTGTTAATGGTAATAGTTATGGTAATTCTTATGGAAATTCTTACAACAATAATAGGAGTGTACCCCCTGGTCTTGAAGCCATGCTTAAAGAATTTATTAGTACACAAACTGCGTTTAACAAATCTGTTGAGGAAAAGCTTGATAAAATTGATATTCTTGCTTCTAAGGTTGATAGACTTGCCTCTGATGTTGATCTTTTAAAATTGAAAGTTATGCCTAATAAGGACATTGATAATAAGATTGTTACTAAAGTAAATGCCATCCAAGTTAGAATTAATGAGAATATAAGATTAATGGCTGAATTGCGTGCTAGGTGGGATAGAGAAGAAAATGAAAAACTAGCTAAAGAGAATAATGTAGCTAAAGTTTGGACTATTACCACCACTAGTAATGATAATGATTCACATGTTGCTACACCTCCTACTATCAATGGTAAAATAATTGATGTTAGCAATGTTTCTACTCATAGTGCAAAGCGTGCAAAATTACCTGAAATTGCTAAAACTGCTGAAACTGCTTGTGATAAAACTGCTAAAAAAATTTCCAACATTGGGGACAATGATCCCATTGCTGTAGCTCATAATGGTTTATATTTTGATGATTGTAACATCTCTGAAGTTATAAAGTTCTTACAAAAACTTGCTAGAAGTCCTAATGCTAGTGCTATAAATTTGGCCTTTACAAAACATATTACAAATGCTCTCATAAAAGCTAGAGAAGATAAACTAAAACTTGAAACTTCTATTCCTAGAAAGTTAGAAGATGGTTGGGAGCCTATCATTAAGATGAGGGTCAATGATTTTGATTGTAATGCTTTATGTGATCTTGGTGCAAGTATTTCTGTCATGCCTAAGAAAATTTATGATATGCTTGACTTGCCACCATTGAAAAATTGTTATTTGGATGTTAATCTTGCTGATAATGCTATGAAGAAACCTTTGGGGAGGATTGATAATGTTCATATTATGGTTAACAATAACCTTGTCCACGTTGATTTTGTTGTCTTGGATATTGAATGCAATGCATCTTGTCCCATTATATTGGGAAGACCTTTTCTTCGAACTGTTGGTGCCACCATTGATATGAAGGAAGGTAATATTAAATATCAATTTCCTCTCAAGAAAGGTATGGAACACTTCCCTAGAAAGAAAATGAAGTTACCTTATGATTCTATTATTAGAACAAATTATGATGTTGATGCTTCGTCTCTTGATGTTACTTGATACACACTTTCTGCGCCTAGCTGAAAGGCGTTAAAGAAAAGCGCTTTTGGGAGACAACCCATGTTTTTACTACAGTACCTTTGTTTTATATTTGAGTCTTGGAAGTTGTTTAATACTGTAGCAACCTCTTCTTATCTTTATTTTATTGCATTGTTGTGCCAAGTAAAGTCTTTGATAGTAAAGTCAATACTAGATTTGGATTACTGCGCAGAAACAGATTTCTTGCTGTCACGAATCTGGGCAGAATTCTCTGTAGGTAACTCAGAAAAATCTACCAATTTACGTGCGTGATCCTCAGATATGTACGCAACTTTCATTCAATTTGGGCATTTTCATCTGATCAAGTCTGGTGCCATTTTAAAATTCGTCTTTACGGACTGTTCTGTTTTGACAGATTCTGCCTTTTATTTCGCATTGCCTGTTTTGCTATGTTTGATGGATTTCTTTGTTCCATTAACTTTCAGTAGCTTTGTGCAATGTCCAGAAGTATTAATAATGATTATGTCACCTCTGAATATATGAATTATGCACTGACCCTCTAATGAGTTTGTTTCGAGTTTGGTATGGAGGAAGTTTTCAAGGGTCAAGAGAGAAGGATGATACAATATGATCAAGAAGAGTGAAAAGCCAAAGCTTAGGGATGCCCCCGTGGTTCATCCCTGCATATTTTAAGAAGACCCAAGCGTCTAAGCTTGGGGATGCCCAAGGCATCCCCTTCTTCATCGACAACTTATCAGGTTCCTCTAATGAAACTATATTTTTATTCCGTCACATCTTATGTGCTTTGCTTGGAGCGTCTGTTTGTTTTTATTTTTGTTTTGTTTGAATAAAGTCGGATCCCACAATCCTTTATATTGGAGATATTACGCTCCGCTGTTTCATATGAACACATGTGTTCTTAGCTTTATCTTTAATGTTCATTGCGAAAGTTGAACTACCCCATTCATTGATATATGGTTGGAAACGGAAAATGCCGCATGTGGTAAATGGTATAATGTCTTGAATAATGTGATACTTGGCAATTGTTGTGCTCATATAGATCTTGTTTAAGCTCTTGCATCATGTACCTTGTACCCATTAATGAATAACTACATAGAGCATGTTAAAATTTGGTTTGCATGATTGTTCTCTCTAAGTCTAGATATTTTCTCGGTTGAGGTGTTTGAACAACAAGGAGACGATGTAAAGTCTTATAATGCTTACAATATGTTTATATGTGAGTCTTGCTGCACCATTTTATACTTGAGTTTGCTTCAAACAACCTTGCTAGCCTAGCCTTGTATTGAGAGGAATTCTTCTCGTGCATCCAAATCCTTGAGCCAATAACCATGCCATTTGTGTCCACCATACCTACCTACCACATGGTATTTCTCCGCCATTCCAAAGTACATTACTTGAGTGCTACCTTTAAATTTCTATTCTTTACCTTTACAATATATAGCTCATGGGACAAAATAGCTTAAAAACTATTGTGGTGAAGAATATGTACTTATGTGTCTTATTTCTTAGTAAGTTGCTTGTTGAGCGGTAACCATGTTTCTGGGGACGCCATCAACTTTTTACCTTTGTTGAATATCATGTGAGTTGCTATGCATGTTCGTCTTGTCCGAAGTAAGGGCGGTTTTCACAATCAAATGGTTTGAGTATGCATACTGTTAGAGAAGAACATTGGGCCGCTAACTAAAGCCATGAATCATGGTGGAAGTTTCAGTTTGGACATAAAACCTCAATCTCTTATGAGAATATTAACTCGTTGTTGAATGCTTAAGCATTAAAAGAGGAGTCCATTATCTCGTTGTCTATGTTGTCCCGGTATGGGTGTCTAAGTTGAGAATGATCAAAAGCGAGAAATCCAATGCGAACATTCTCCTTAGACCCTTGTACAAAGCGGCATAGAGGTACCCCTTTGTGACACTTGGTTGAAACATATGTCATGCAATGATAATCCGTGTTAATCCAAGCTAATTAGGACAAGGTGCGAGCACTATTAGTATACTATGCATGAGGCTTGCAACTTATAAGATATCTTATACATAACTCATATGCTTTATTACTACCGTTGACAAAATTGTTTCTTGTTTTCAAAATGAAAAGCTCTAGCACAAATATAGTAATCAATGCTTCCCTCTGCGAAGGGCCTTTCTTCTACTTTATTTTTGAGTCAGTTTGCCTATTCTTTCTATCTTAGAAGCAAACACTTGTGTAAACTGTGTGCATTGATTCTTACATGTTTACCTATTGCACTTGTTATATTACTTTGTGTTGACAATTATCCATGAGATATACATGTTGAAGTTGAAAGCAACCGCTGAAACTTATATCTTCCTTTGTGTTGTTTCAAAGCTTTCTACTAAGAACTTATTGCTTATGAGTTAACTGTTATGCAAGTCTTATTGATGCTTGTCTTGAAAGTGCTATTCATGAAAAGTCTTCGCTATATGATTCATTTGTTTACTCATTATCTTCATCATTGCTTCGAATCGCTGCATTCATCTCATGTGCTTTACAATAGTATGATCAAGATTATGATAGCATGTCACTTCAGAAATTATCTTTGTTATCGTTTACCTACTCGAGGGCGAGTAGGAACTAAGCTTGGGGATGCTTGATACGTCCCAAACGTATCTATAATTTCTTATGTTCCATGCTACTTTTATGATGATACTCACATGTTTTATATACATTATATGTCATTATTATGCATTTTCCAGGCACTAACCTATTGACGAGATGCCGAAGAGCCGATTGTCGTTTTCTCGCTGTTTTTGGTTTCAGAAATCCTAGTAAGGAAATATTCTCGGAATTGGACGAAATCAACGCCCGGGGTCTTATTTTCACACGAAGCTTCCGGAAGACCGAAGAGGATAAGAAGTGGGGCCACGAGGTGGCCACACAACGAGGCGGCGCGGCCTGGTGCTGGCCGCGCGGCCCTAGCGTGTGGGCCCCTCGTGACGCCTCCCCGACCTGCCCTTCCGCCTACTTAAAGCCTCCGTCGCGAAACCCCCAGTACCGAGAGCCACGATACGGAAAACCTTACAGAGACGCCGCCGCCGCCAATCCCATCTCGGGGGATTCAGGAGATCACCTCCGGCACCCTGCCGAAGAGGGGAATCATCTCCCGGAGGTCTCTTCATCGCCATGATCGCCTCCGGATTGATGTGTGAGTAGTTCACCCCTGGACCATGGGTCCATAGCAGTAGCTAGATGGTCGTCTTCTCCTAATTGTGCTATCATGCTCGATCTTGTGAGCTGCCTATCATGATCAAGATCGTTTCTTTGTAATCCTACATGTTGTGTTTGTTGGGATCCGATGGATATTGAATACTATGTCAAGTTGATTATAAATCTATCATATATGTTGTTTATGTTCTTGCATGCTCTCCGTTGCTAGTAGAGGCTCTGGCCAAGTTGATACTTGTGACTCCAAGAGGGAGTATTTATGCTCGATAGTGGGTTCATGCCTCCATTAAATGCGGGACGAGTGACGGAAAGTTCTAAGGTTGTGGATGTGCTGTTGCCACTAGGGATAAAACATCGATGCTTTGTCTAAGGATATTTGTGTTGATTACATTACGCACCATACTTAATGCAATTGTCCTGTTGCTTGCAACTTAATACCGAAAGGGGTTCGGATGATAACCTGAAAGTGGACTTTTTAGGCATAGATGCATGCTGGATGGCGGTCTATGTACTTTGTCGTAATGCCCTGATTAAATCTCATATAGTACTCATCATGATATATGTATGTGCATTGTTATGCCTTCTTTATTTGTCAATTGCCCAACTGTAATTTGTTCACCCAACATGCTATTTATCTTATGGGAGAGACACCGCTAGTGAACTGTGGACCCCGGTCTATTCTTTACATCTGAAATACAATCTACTGCAATACTTGTTCTTTACTGTTCTTCGCAAACAATCATCTTCCACACAATACGGTTAATCCTTTGTTCACAGCAAGCCGGTGAGATTGACAACCTCACTCGTTACGTTGGGGCAAAGTACTTTGGTTGTGTTGTGCAGGTTCCACGTTGGCGCCGGAATCCCTGGTGTTGCGCCGCACTACATTTCGCCGCCATCAACCTTCAACGTGCTTCTTGGCTCCTCCTGGTTCGATAAACCTTGGTTTCTTTCTGAGGGAAAACTTGCTACTGTCTGCATCACACCTTCCTCTTGGGGTTCCCAACGGACGTGTGTTAATTGCACGCATCAAGTACTAACATAGCATACACATTGTCACCTTTACACTATGAAGGGGGAATGAATCACATCAATACTATCATAGTAATAATTAACTCCATAACCTACAAGAGATTATGATCATAACCTACGCCAAGTACTACACGATGCACACACTGTCACCATTACACCGTGAAGGAGGAATAGACTACTTTAATAACATCACAAGAGTAGCACATAGACTAATAGTGATACAAAACTCATATGAATCTCAATCATGTAAGGCAGCTCATGAGATCATTGTATTGAAGTACATAGGAGAGAGATTAACCACATAGCTACCGGTACAGCCCTTAGCCTCGATGGAGAACTACTCCCTCCTCATGGGAGACAGCAGCGTTGATGAAGATGGAGGTGGTGTCGAAGGAGATGCCTTCCGGGGGCACTTCCCCGTCCCGGCGGCGTGCCGGAACAGAGACTCCTATCCCCCAGATCTTGGCTTCGCGATGGCGGCGGCTCTGGAAGGTTTCTCGTACCGTGGCTTTTCGTATCGAAGATTTAGGTCAGGGACCTTTATATAGGCGAAGAGGCGGAGTCGGAGGGGTTACGGGGGCGCCACACAATAGGGCGGCGCGGGCCCAGCCCTGGCCGCGCCGGCCCCGTGTGTGGGCCCCCTGTGGCTCTCCTCTGGTGGCTCTCGGGTGTTCTGGAAGCTTCGTGGAATTATAAGATGCTGGGCGTTGATTTCGTCCAATTCCGAGAATATTTCCTTACTAGGATTTCTGAAACCAAAAACAGCAGAAAACATGAACTGGCACTTCGGCATCTCGTTAATAGGTTAGTTCCGGAAAACGCATCAAAACGATATAAAGTGTGAACAAAACATGTAGGTATTGTCATAAAACTAGCATGGAACATAAGAAATTATAGATACGTTTGAGACGTATCACGTAGTAAAACTTATATTATGGAATTTTTCTCAAAACACTATATGGCTTATATTTAGGACCGGAGGGAGTATGAACTTTTCACTAAATTAAGAAAATAAATTCTTAGTCTTAAATTATTAAGACATAAACTCTAAAAAGATATTGTCCTAATTATTTTAAGATAAGGAAAATTGAAGAAAATATTAAATAAATATTGACTTGTATTTCAAATTTATTAACCTTGATCAATTGTTCGAATCATTGTTTCTCTAAATTTATTACCTTAAAATTATATCACAAATAAGAAACCCTAATTCCATTAGGAATAAACCCTAAATCATAATTTCATGTGAAAACCTAATTATTTTCACTTCAACCACATACCTCTTAAACCCTATGAACTTATGAAATATGACATGTTACCTTCACCATCATTCGTAGATCCATAATTAGTAAACACATGATAAGTAATTCCAATAATAGTCATCCGTAATTCCAAATGACTATTATTGGAATTACTTATCATTCATTTAGAAACATGTTCTTCAAAAGTTATTCTTTTAAGTATATAACAAATAATCATTAGCCATGCTTATGAGAACCTAAAGCTAACAAGTATTCTTCACATGATATTATTGTGTCAACTGTTATCATTGTATGTTACTATATTGTAATGTTTGATTATACACCTCTTAAGCAATATAAAATTAACCAAAAACTTAATAAGAACCTTGATTGAGTCACTACTCTAAAAAGTGCAACACATCCTAAAGAAATCATTACAACTCACCAATCCTAAATCATCGGGGTTTGCCAATTCTTTAAACATTATCCTTACCGGACAATGATGCTATTTCAGAATTTGGAGTTATCACGTATCGAAGCTTTTGCCTGCATAATATTGTAGTCAAGAAAGGCAACCATTTGATTATTTTTATCAAATTACTTGCAAAATATTATACTTATCACTCATGCATTAAAAAGTAAAATATTATTTTTACAGTTATGAATATGATTATGTGGTGGGAAATGGAACCATGATTTAAGATGATGGTGGAGGTTCCATTGCAACTGGGAAAGCTATTCACCTAGGATTAACAACATATTTCGTCGAGTTATTCTAGTGCCGTATATTACGTGTTAACCATAAGATCTTTAATGGGACGGAGAAGTCAGTTGTACCTTTTTCCTTTCGCATATAAACGAATGCCTATTTTCCATAGTTGTGGGGTGCTGCTGGTCCACGGTAAAGTTGAGAGACCATTAAGCTCACCGGTCCAGGTTGGACATCTCGTCCAATAGGGTCTATGATGGATTGTATCATGGTCAAGGATTGTCGTGTTGAGTGATCGCAGACCCTCTAAATACAAATGGGTGGGTATGCGAGGTCACGAGAGAAGGACAATGATTGGCTTGGACATTATACTGGGCATCACATCATGGAAGTGTGGACGGGAAAGATTCGCCCGGTTGGTAACAAGGATAAGTTCTCTTATGGGTAAAGTAACACACCTCCAAGAGTGTATTGAATTGTGATTTGTCACTCCCTGTTTCGGGAAGGAACTGCGAACGCGAAAGGAAATGAACTCCATGAAGTTCTTGTCAACCTGTGAAGACTGACGGACATAGTTTTTCAGAATAAAATAAACCTTTTGAAGAAATGATTACGAGAACTTGCATTTGCCTACGACTTTCTGGTCTATGGTTGTAGCTAGTACATGATACACTATTATTGAACTTGCTGGGTACGCTCGTACTCATCCGTTCCCTCTTGAACCCCCTTCTTAGATTTAAAGTCACCGAAGGAGAAACTGCTGTGGAACTCGAAGACAAAGAATTCAACTACAACAAGATGGAGAATCCAATCAATGAAGTCAATGGAGTCAACTTCTACATCAGCTAGGGTGGAAACCTAGACTAGGTAGTAATAGAAGGGAACCATTTCCCTAATCCTAGCACCTAAATAGCTAGAGTTCTATCAGATTTCTTTAGCAAGCCAAGTACCTCTAGAGCTAGAGTTAGCCATCAGTTAGTCTACGAATTATTCTTTTGGAGCTTTATTTGCAGATTTACCTCACTGTAAGGTAGGAGGTTGTGTTAATCTTCTGTAAAGAGTTTATGTGTAATTCTATAGATATGCCTTGGACTCGCATATGTTTCTGTTGTACCACTCTGAGGGATATAATACTAGCGGAACGGTGTTTCATTGGTATTATGTCAATGACTTGCATACTACACCATGCAGTGGTATGTTGGATCACCGCACACATCCTCCTCCCCAGCCCCCTATATCAATATAAGACTATCAGGAATACCATAACAAGGATTCTTATGGATGAGTTGATTTGAGCCTCCCCCAGGTTTAAGCAATACTTTCTCCAACATGAGGCCAGAAATTATAAATATGACAGCGATCATCATAAGCTTCTTTAGGAGTATAGTATTTAAGATAAAAGGCTTTCCTCATACATTCCCAATCAAGACGACATTTATCATTAAGAGATCTAAACCATATGAGAGTGTCACCAGAAATAGATAGATATAGTAACTTTCTCTTCACTTCATGCTGATGAATACTAGATAATTTAAATAGAGAGCATAGATCTTCAATACCACGTAAATATACCATAGCAATTTGACTTTTATCCCCTGTAAAGTTAGTTTCATAGCTCTTTTGGCAATATCAATAGGAATTCGATATACCACTTTTGGTTCATGGGGTTTCTCAGTATTATCCTTAAAGATCAAATATATTCATATAAATTTAAGCACATCTCATTATGGCTTGAAGTACCCATGATGAGATAAATAGTAAATAGGAAAAACAGTAAAAGCTTCCTTACTGAACCACTTACCAATAACACTACGCTCCCCGACAACGGTGCTAGAAAAGTGTCTTGATGGCTCCCAAGTGCAGAAGATCAATTCTAGTACTTTTCAACAAGAAATGTTGTCGAACCCACGATGAGCTGAAGGTATTTATTAGCGGATTTGACAAGTAAACAATGATAAGAATGCGGTAATTTTGGTGTTTTGTGTATATAGTTTGCAATAAAATAGAAAGTAAATAACAATAAGTAAATGCTCTCAATGAGAGAAGCCCAATCCTCTATGCAGAAAGAGGACAAGCTTAGTGTGTGTGTGTTCTTATATGTGACAAGTGTTCCCGAGGGCGGCATGGATTTACTAGCATTCAGAGTTCTACACAACATGGTAAATATTTTGGTAAGTTTTACTTCCTTAGGTGCGGAGCCTAAATTAGGTGCATCCATAGATATGGGCAAATGCACCCCTTATGATGGATCCGAGAGCCATTTTCATGTGAAAGTATATGAATCATTAAGACATAAATGTCCCACCATAACAATTAGATCATTGGTCCCCGATATAAACCCTTCTAATGCAACTCAAAATATTGGAAAACGGTTTCTGTCATTCCGTCACTTCCAACACTCATCATTACATTAAAGTGCGGCCCTATGATCCCATATAGGTGAAGTAATATGCAGTCGACGTTCGCATAAAACCATCATAGAACAACATAAAATACATAAAACTAACCAAATACTAATTGCACACCATATAGAATCATAGTCAGATCATCATATGCCATCAGAAACATGGGGAATTACTCACAAGTGTCAAATATGATATGGACCAGAGGCATAATTGTTACAACACAATCTGAATATATATTATCTCTCCACCAAATAAAGCAAAAAGGACCAATCATGAACATGCAAATAACACTTAAAACAATATCCGGGGTTCAATTAGTCACAAACTATGAGGGGGATAAAGTAGATTTCGTAGATGGTGATGGTGATGATGATGCTGCTGATGGAGACGTCAACGAGGAGTGGTGATGACGATGGCAGAGATTTCCCCTTCACCGGAGGCACCGGTGCGGCAGGATTTGCCCTCTCCCGAATTAGGAGAGGACTTTTGCCTCCGCCGTCGCCTCAATAAATCTTGGGAAAATATGGCTTAGGTTTTTAGATGAAATGGAGGCGTCTTTTTAAAGGGGGGCCCGAGACGATGCTCGACGGAAAACGGACATAGGTGTTGCACCAAGATAGGGGCGCGCCACTGATACGTCTCCAACGTACCTATAATTTCTGATGTTCCATGCTTGTTTTATGACAATACTTACATGTTTTGCTTGCACTTTATAATGTTTTTATGCATTTTCCAGAACTAACCTATTAACGAGATGCCGAAGGGCCGGTTGCTGTTTTTTGTTGTTTTTGGTTCCAGAAAGGCTGTTCGGGCAATATTCTCGGAATTCGACGAAACGAAGACCCAACATCTTATTTTTCCCGGAACCTTCCAGAAAGTCAGAGTGGGACCAGAGGGGAGCCCTGGGGGCCCCACACATGGTGGCGGCGCGGCCCAAGGGGGCGCGCCCCTAGTGTGAGGAGGCCCCGTGGCCCCTCCGACTCCGACTCTTCGCCTATTTAAGCCCTGGTGACCTAAAACATCGATACCAATTGACGAAACTCCAGAAAGACTCCAGGGGCGCCGCCACCATCGCGAAACTCCAATTCGGGGGACAGAAGTCTCTGTTCCGGCACCCTGCCGGGACGGGGAAGTGCCCCTGGAAGCCATCTCCATCGACGCCACCGCCTCCATCATGCTCCGTGAGTAGTTCCCCCATGGACTACCGGTTCTAGCTATAGCTAGTTGGTATTCTCTCCCCCATGTACTTCAATACAATGATCTCATGAGCTCCCTTACATGATTGAGATTCATCTGATGTAATCGGTGTTGTGTTTGTTGGGATCCGATGGATTGTTACATTATGATTAGTATATCTATAAAGTTTGTGAAGTTATTGTTGCTGCAATCTTGTTGTGTTTAATGCTTGTCACTAGGGCCCGAGTGGCATGATCTTAGATTTAAGCTCTATACTTATTGCTTAGATTGTATCTACAAGTTGTTTGCACATGTCTATGTCCGGAACCAAAGGCCCCAAAGTGACAGAAATTGGGACAACCGGAGGGGAAGGCTTAGATATGAGGATCACATGTTTTCACGGAGTGTTAATGCTTTGCTCCGGTGCTCTATTAAAAGGAGTACCTTAATTTCCAGTAGATTCCCTAGAGGCCCTGGCCGCCACCGGCTGGTAGGACAAAAGATGTTATGCAAGTTTCTCATTGCGAGCACGTATGACTATATATGGAAAACATGCCTACATGATTAATAATCTTGATGTTCTGTCTTAATGCTATTTCAATCCTATCAATTGCCCAACTGTAATTTGTTCACCCAACACTTGTTATTGGAGAGTTACCACTAGTGTAGATAGCTGGGAACCCCGGTCCATCTATCATCATCATATACTCGGTCCTATATGTCATTGGAAGTAGTATCAACTATTTTCTGGTGCCATTGCTCTCATATTACGCTATCACGTCGTCGTGTTATTGTTACTACTCGCTCTCATATTACTCGCTACTTTCACATCACCCCTGTTACTAGTGCTTTTCCAGGTGCAGCTGAATTGACAACTCAGTTGTTAAGGCTTATAAGTATTCTTTACCTCCCCTTGTGTCGAATCAATAAATTTGGGTTTTACTTCCTCGAAGACTGTTGCGATCCCCTATACTTGTGGGTTATCAAGACTATTTTCTGGCGCCGTTGCTAGGGAGGCATAGCTCTACTCATAAGTTCACCTGGGGAGTACACTCTACCTCTCTCTCTCTGTGTTTTTATTTTGTTTTGTTTTACTTAGTTTACTTCTGTCTAGTTTATTTGTGCTTAGTTTATTTCTGTCTTGTATCATTTTGCCTAGTTTACTTTTGTTTAGTTTGTTTTTGTTTTGTTTTACTTTTCTCATATACCCAAAAATCCATAAAAATTAAAAACTTCTATTATGGGAGAACCTACAACCTACTTGGAGCTTATTGAATTATATAATAATTATAGAGAATCAAGAATGGGAAAAGTTATGAGTGCTGTGATAGAAAAATTGAATACAATTGCTAAAATCTTGCTTAAACGCCATGATATAAACTGTTGCTCTAAACAGGATACTAAACATCTTAAATTTCAATGTGGCTTTAGTGAGAAAGTTTTAATTAAGAACTATAATTGGAATAACTATATTCATTTTGGGTTCGAAGAGGTAGAACAATTTGTCATATTTATGGGAGCCTTTGAGATAGAATCCTTCATTGCTAAAAATTATGAAACTTGTGTTGTTTGTAAGGACCTTAAAGATTATGTCTCTTCTATCCTTAATTTTTGCATAGAAAGCTACAGTGATAATCCTTATATCATTGATTATAACGAGAGACTCATTAATGCACAAGAATGCACTCACAATTTGCGAGAACCAGTAGAAGAAGAAATTGATGAACCCGAAAGCTCATTGGATGAAAAAGAGGAGGAAATTGATGAACCCGAAAGCTCATTGGATGAAAAACAAGAGGAGAGGGATGAACAAAAGGAGGAAGAATGGATTAGCTACCCATGCCAACCTTCTAATGAGAGTAACTCTTTATCTCTTACACTATTTGATTGTCCTCCATGCTTACCAAAGGAGGATGAATGTTATGTTCCTGTGGATTCTCTTGAAATATTCCATATGAGTAAAACTTGTGAGAATAATTATGCTATTGTTATTTATGATAATCCATGCTATTTTGATAAATCTTATGATAATGCTTTGTTTATGCCTGATGTCGAAATGCATGGTACTAAAGAGTTCTGCTTGGCAAATGTTTATGATAAATCTCTAGATGATGGTCCTATGTTACTTGATACTATTAATTGTACTACTAATGAAAATGAGATTGGAGAGTTCTTGACTTTATCTATGAGTCCCATATCTTTTGAGATTGATCAATCATCTTGTTATATTATTGTTGCGGTCAGAAACCCACCGGCGAGCAGCGACGGGCAACACAGTAGAGCCGGGAGGCTGCCAAGACTGCGGCTGGCCCTGGTCCCTCGAGCGACGGCCCGCAAAGACTCGGCACGCACGTCCGATCTTCGGTGCAAGGGCGTGCCACCTGACCTATACCCGGTCGGGAAGGTGATGGATTTGCCTCGCTTAGTTTCCTGCATGGCATACACGTAAACATTAAATACGAGCCTCGATCGGCTCTCGGGTTATCTCGTGAATCGGCTCAAGGAGCCGATTCACCCATGATTCGTACGAGGTGCACGATCACATGGTGGTCCTGCTTGATCGAAATAAAGCTAAAACGACCTACTACGATTTAGGGTTTTCACCACATAATCGGAACATCCTACGCGTGATTGAGCCTGGCGGCCACGCACGGTGATCATAAACCGACCCTAGACAAGGCCTAAAAACCAACATGAAGTTGATCCCCGGAACATCCTGTCTAGGGCTAGCAAACTACACCCTACGTGCCACTGGATCCTTCAACCCGTTTGTAAGGCCTAACTATGCAGATATTAAACTAATCCTCGAAGAACAAGGAGCAATCATAACGGATCGGATCTACTAAATAGCGATCAAGCGGGGTGCCGCCCTTACACCTAAGATAGGCGTAAGGGCGGCTAGACGTCTAAGGGTTGCATGGATGAAAGCATGTAACACGACGGAACAATGCTAACCCTAACACATCTATGATAACTACGTTGCTCGCCATCAACAAGGCTTCAGCACGAGCAACGCATGAACAATGAATAAACGTTACTGCCTAGATCGCAAGATGCGATCTAGGCAGCATGATGCTTACCCGGAAGAAACCCTCGAAACAAGGGAGTTGGCGATGCGCCTAGATTGGTTTGTGATGAACGTGATTGTTGTTTTATTCCATAAACCCTAGATACATATTTATAGTCCGTAGACTTTCTAACGTGGGAATAATCCCAACCGTGCACGAGCCAAATTCTATCTAACCGACACGTATCCTACTATATTTACGATACACGGGCAAACTAGCCCAAACTTTGTATACAAGGCCGATTCATGTATTTCTTCCAAGTATATTCTTCAAGCCCATCTTTAATCGCGGCCCACCTCTGATCCGGTCAAATTCTGGTGATAACACATGCCCCCTGGTTTTGGAAATGACAATTCCAAAATCATCCTGCTTTTTCTTCGTCGGGTCATGTCATGGCAGAGCAGAACCGTCGCAGTATCCTTCATTATGATGCCTTGCCTTCTCAGCTTCTCTGCGTGAATTGATAGATTCGGCGCCATATCCTCGAGAACCGTCATGGCATTAAATCTCCACTATACCCCTTTTATTTAACCGCATCGAGTAATTTGCTTCTTCATCCTCTCCCTCAGTATCAGACACCGAAAAACCCTCCTCCACCATGGACTCATCCTCCTCCTCTGCTGCATCGGCTCTCTCCTTCCAATCCTCTTCCTCAAGCGAGCCGATGCCGGAGCACAACCAATGGGAAGAGCCGGAGTGGGACTTTGACTTCGTGCCCGACGGCCCACCCGAGGCCTTCGTCGGGTCAGATGGCGATTTGCCCCTGACCGATGGAGAGGACGACCTCCGGTTCCTGATCGATGGAGAACTGGTGGCGGAGAGTGATGATGATCTCCTCTCTTAGGGTAACTTCGCTCCCTCCGGCGAAGAGGAAGAAGAGGAGGATGAAGAGGACGACACCTCCTCCGACGAGAAAGAAGAGGAGAGCGACACTTCCTCTGACGAGCCGCCGGTGAAGCGCTTCCGCGGCTGGGCCTGGTCAGATGACGACGAGGACGATGATGACGAGGAAGAAACCCCCGTCGAGGGCTACGGCAGTAGCGACGAGGAGCTTGCCAGCAGCAGCACCGGCGGCAGCTACAACGGTGACGATGAGGACAGCGACGGTCCCTAGAGCAGGGCATTTAGTATAGTACTAGCAGTAGCAATCTTCCCTCCTTTTGTTCTTCCGCTCCTGAGCAATCGGCTCTTTCTTTGTAAGAAATCCTATTATTAATGAAGAAAATATTCCCCTCCTAATTTTGCTTTCTTGTCAATTTTGCCGATTGTCACACGTAGTCGCTGTACAAAGAGCCGATGGCAAGGCATCGGCCTGCACTATAAACGCGATTTGAGGCCAACAGTTGCCTATTCACACGGTCAAACAGGTCCAGTCCATGTCCAAACCATCCTCCATCCCCAAACGTGCAGACCCAAGTCCTCAGCAAATCCACTGGGAGATTCATCTCGGATACCATGACCTCTGGTCTAAAACCGATCCGTTAACCTGCTCAACTGACCTTGTTCCTCTAGAGTCGATAGCAATGCATCGGCTTTTATTATACCGTTCTCAAGTCGATGTCTGTGCATCGGCTGTGATTCGTATGTATATTTTGTTTACTGGCCGATTTAAAATCGGCCCCCATATCTCACGCCCATCGTCCCACATGCTTGGGAAATTTTTTTTTCGGCCGATTTAAAATCGGCCCCCATATCTCACTCGCCCATCATCCCACATGCTTGGGAAATACTTCTTGAGATGCTGGCCATTGACGGCCATCGGGAACTTCACACCATCCAGTTGTTCAAGCATGTAGGCATTGCCCTTCAAAACCTGGATGACTTTGTAAGGACCATGCCAATTAGGAGACCATTTGCCATATGCTTTATCCTTGGTTCCCACTGGTAACACGGCCTCCCATACTAAATCACCAACTTGAAACTCCTTTGGTCTCACCTTCTTATTGTATGCACGAGCCACCCTGGCTTTGTTCTCTTTAATCTTCTCCAACGACCAAAGTCTAAGTTCCGTTGCATCCTCAACGAGTGTCACTCATCGGGGCTGCATATTCTTCACTGTCAGGGTCATTCCGAAACGTGACACGTCTCGATCCAGCCGTAATTTCCCAAGGTAATACGGCTTCCGCCCATAGACCAGGCTGATATGGCGAAGTCTTTATGGCTCCATGGCATGACATGCGATAGGCCCACAAAGCTTCGACAATGTCTCATGCCACACCCTAGGGTTCTCGTCAATCTTCCTCTTAATCAGCTTGATCAGGCTTTGATTGGATGCTTCGGCTTGCCCGTTAGCTTGAGCATAGTAAGGAGATGATCGGATCAGCTTAATCCCCATGTCATCGCAGAACTTTCTGAATTCTTTAGAAACAAAAACCGAACCTCCATCGGTCGTGATGGTTTGGGGAATCCCGAACCTATGGATGACATGCTCTTTGACGAATTGGATAACATCTTCCGATTTTACCTTCTTCATAGGAACGGCCTCCACCCATTTGGTAAAGTAATCTGTGATGGCCAGAATCCACTCGTGGCCTTTGCTCGACGCAGGATGGATTTTGCCGATCATATCCATGCCCCAACCTCTAAATGGCCAAGGTTTGATGATGGGGTTCATCGCTGATGCGGGTACCATCTGAACTTTTCCAAACATCTGACACGCTTGGCATCCCTTGTAGTACTTGAAGCAGTCCTCAAGCAGGGTGGGCCAATAAAACCCTGACCGCCTAATTAACCACTTCATCTTATGAGCCGATTGATGAGTTCCACAGGCGCCTTCATGCACCTCATGTAAGAGCCGATTAGACTCGCTTGGTCCCAGGCATTTGAGTAGTAACCCTTCCAACGTCCTGTAGAACATGTCATCTCCTATAAGGACATATTTCATAGCCTTGTACCTTATCCGTTTAGGTGCCCCCCGAGCCGAATCCTTCAGGTAATTGAAGATATCGGCTCTCCAGTCATCCTGTTCCAGGAACTGCACCTGAGCTTCTGACCCGTCTGGTATGTCCTTGTATCCTGATGCCATTTGTGCGAGATCATTGGCGTCGGTATTCTGAGACCTTGGGACCCAATTAAAATTGATGTACCGAAAATGTGTCATTAGCTCACGACATTCCATCCAATATGGAAAGAGTGATTCACTCTCGCACTTGTATTCGTCCGTGAGTTGGGAGATCACCAACTTCGAGTCTCCAAAGAGCTCCACCGCCTCTGCCCCGGCTTCCAAAAGCAACTCCATTCCCTTGCGCACTGCCTCATATTCAGCGACATTGTTGGTGCAAGGGGTAGATAGCCTGATGGCGAAAGAATATGTTGCCCCCCGAGGCGACACGAGCAGAATGCCGATGCCACAACCATCATCACAAACCGATCCATCGAAGAACATAGCCCATGCACGCACAGATAGTGCTGCTATATTAGTGTTAATCCGTTCAGCTATAAGATCGGCTAACGCTTGTCCCTTGACTGCTTTCGCAGGCTGGTACCGAAGATCGAACTCCGATAACGCAAACATCCACTTACCAAGCCGGCCTTTCAAAACAGGAGCCGACAGCATGTGCTTGACCACGTCTGACTTTGTTGGCGTCAGAAACCCACTGGCGAGCAGCGACGGGCAACACAGTAGAGCCGGGAACAACTTAGGGCTGCGGCTGGCCCTGGTCCCTCCGAGCGACGGCCCGCAAAGCCTCGCGGTACGCACGTCCGATGCTGGTGCAGGGGCGTGCCACCTGACCTATACCTGGTCGGGAAGGTGATGGAGATGCCTCGCTTAGTTTCATGCATGGCATACACGTAAACATTAAATACGAGCCTCGATCGGCTCTCGGGTTGTCTCGTGAATCGGCTCAAGGAGCCGATCCACCCATGATTCGTACGAGGTGCACGAATATATGGTGGTCCTGCTTGATCAAGATAAAGCTAAAACGATCTACGACGATTTGGGGTTTTCACCGCATAATCGGATCATCCTACTCACGATTGGGCCTCGCGGCCACGCACGGTGATCGTAAGCCGATCCTAGACAAGGCCTAAAAACCAACACGAGGTTGATCCCGGAACATCCTGTCTAGGATTAGCAAACGACACCCTACGTGCCGCTGGATCCTCCAACCCTTTGTAAGGCCTAACTATTGCAGATATTAAACTAATCCTTGCAGAACAAGGAGCAGCCGTAACGGATCGGATCTACTAAACAAAGATCAAGCGGGTGCCGCCCTACACCTAAGATAGGTGTAAGGGCGGCTAGATGCGTAAGGGTTGCACTACGACAGCATATGATACGAAGAACAATGCTAACCCTAACACATCTAAGATAACTACGTTGCTCGCCATCAAAAAGGCTTCAGTACGAGCAACGCATGAACAACGAGATAGACATATGCTGCCTAGATCGCGAGATGCGATCTAGGCAGCATGATGCTTACCGGTAGAAACCCTCGAGACGAAGGAGTTGGCGATGCGCCGAGATTGATTTGGGGTGAACGTTGGTTGTTGTTTATTCCATAAACCCTAGATACATATTTATAGTCCGTAGACTTTCTAACGTGGGAATAATCCCAACCGTGCACGAGGCAAACTCTAACTAACCGACACGTAATCTACTATGTTACAGATACACGGGCAAACTAGCCCAAACTTTGCATAACGAGCCGATTCACGTATTTCCTCCATGTATATTCTTCAAGTCCATCTTGATCGCGGCCCACCTCTGACTCGGTCAAATTCTGGTGATAACACATGCCCCCCTGGTTTTGGAATTGATAATTCCAAAATCACTCTGCTTTCCCTTCGTCGGGTCATGTCACGGCAGAGCAGAAACGTTGCAGTATCCTTCATCATGATGCCTTGTCTTCTCAACTTCTCTGCAATTTGATAACTTTAGCATCACTCCCTCGGAAACTGCAATGGCATTAAATCTCCACTAGGCTCCTTCTTTATTTAACTGCGCCGATTGATCAGCCCTCTTCATCCCCTTCCTCTGTTCTGGCTATCGGCACCGAAAAAACCCTCTTTCCCTATAGCAATGTCTTCCTCTTCCTCCGTCTCCTCCGGCCTCTCCCTCCAGTCCTTCTCTTCGAGCGAGCCGGAGTGGAACTCCGATCATGCGCCAGACGGCGACCTGCCTCTGACCGATGGGGAAGACGACCTCAAGTTCCTCATCGAAGGGAAGCTGATAAGCGAAAGCGAAGACGACCTCCATCCCTGGGTGAAACCCACCTCCTCTGACGGGAAGGAGGAAGAAGAAGAAGTAGGGGAAGAAGAGGAAAAGGAGGAGGGAGACCCCTCCTCCCCCGCTAAGCTTCTGCCGGCAAAGCGATTCCGCGCTTGGGCGGATAGCGAAGACGATGATGATGACGAGGAGGAAGAAGAGGAGGATGAATCCTCCTCCTCCATCGGATACCCGCCGACAAAGCGCTTCCGCTCTTGGGCGGACAGCGAGGATGATGATGATGACGAGGAAGACGAAGCTCCGGCCGAGGGCCGGGGCAAGCGGCGACGAGGAACTTCCTGGGAGCAGCGCCGACGACATCGACGACGGCGACGATGAGGACAGCGACGACTAGTAGAGTAGGACTAGTAGTAGCAGTGCACTAGGCACAAGATCCCCCTTTTGAGAGCCATCGGCTCTTTCCTGTAAAGCCGCTCCTTTGAATTAATGAAAATTGTTCTTCCAATTTATCTTTCAATTAATCCAATTTCAATCCTTCCGCTTGCCACACCAAGACCGATAGCAACGTATCGGATTTTTCTTCCTTAGACGCCCATGAAGCCGGACTCAGATATCGATTAGACCGTCAGTCAAGCACTTCTCAAATTCAGACTGTGATTTGATACCTGACCATGATATTTCGCAACCCTATAGCCGATGACTGTTCATTGGCTATTTTGAGAACCCAGTCTCCTTCCTTTTCTTGCAGCAACAAGACGGTCCAAACCCTGTAAAAAACGACTCCTCTCCGTAACCTTAGCAGTCTTCTTCTGCAACAGCTCACCGCTTTCGGAGAAGGTCACGATGCAGGGTCAGCCGATGCAACTCCAATCGGCTCCCAAAAATAGAGCATCTACCAAATTAGTTGCCCCCCGAGCCTTAATCAAGGCGAGAATATCAGCGAGGATGCACAGATCAGACAAAAAGGCTTTGACCTCAGGTAACCTGGTAATCTAAGACAGCCACCAGGAAAAGTCAGCCAAACTTGCCCCCATTGACCAGCTTTCTTCCGCTGAACGCCGATGTTGTAGATGACACACCAGGCTGAAATCAACAGCTCATTGCAGCCGAGGCTGCTCTCATAGTACATTCCCTCCAAGGAAACAGAAGTTCTTGAAGCCGAACTGAAAACCATCTTGGCGAAAATCTGAGCCTTGAGCACGTAGCCGGTAGGTCTTGTGTAATCGTACTAGAGTCGATAACTGTGCATCGGCTTTGTTTCTCAGTTCTAAAGTCGATGTCCTTGCATCGGCTGTGTAGATTTTTTTTTTTACTGGCCGATTTTTCCTATCGGTCCCCCAATGTCTTACTGCAGACATGCCCATCTGCATATGTTCATCTGATTATATGCCCCCCGAGCCGAATCTGCCAGGTGACCGCAGATATCGGCTTTGTGGTTAGCCAAGGCACTGTGTTTGCACGTCGGCTCCATTGGGATTCGTGTTGACTCTCATCCGCCGACGTGACCGCTGCCCAGTAGATCGATGTTGAACACAAGCAGAACATGTGGTGAAGATATTTTTGGCCGATTGCTGAAAATCGGCCTCCATATTGATCGAAGCGCTCAATGAAGGTTTTGTAATTTTCCTTCATAGATTTTTGGGGCCGATCACAAGGATCAGCCTCGCCACGTTTGCTCATTGGTTTGCTCTTGCTACTCGGTCAGGCCAGTGGATAAGACCAGCCTAACCTTGCCCTTCGTCACGTCGATGCGCTCGCAGTCGTCCAAATTGAATGCATCGTTTAATCCTGGAGCACTAAACTCCGTTGGAAGGATGAGCACCATGTTTGTGCCAGCCGATGTTTCATCATCGGCTTTCCTTTGCTTGGGGCGCCACTCCATTTTTTGTGGTCGACCCTCTTCGTCCAGGGTTCGCTGAATTTTCGCGGCCAGATCAGGCCGCGCTTTCCTTAGCGTGTGCAGGTATAACCTTTCGGCTTCCTCCAAGCCACGCAGTCGCTGGACCCTACGCTTTTGGGAGCGGCTGAGTCCATCAGGGCACCACCTTGGCCGGTGGTACCTGTCTTCTTCTTCTTCGTCGACTTCCAAATCCTCGAGATCTTCCACTCGAGGGGACTCAGCGTGTTTGTTCCGAGGCGGGAGAGGCCCTAAGAATTGGAACACGGACACGTTGGCTGCCTCCTTCTTCTTCTGGTTACATTCTGGGCAATTGCCGATTGTAGGCAATCGGCTCATTCCTGAGTCCCAGCAGTGTCTGAAGAAGGGACAGTCCCAGTGCCTATCTTCGTCGTCTTGCTCCCTTGCCTTTTCCCTAGCACGGCGCTCGTACTCCTCCTCATCGCGATCATGCCGACGATGTCTTCTGGCTTCTCTAGCCAGACGATATTTTTCATCATCATCTCTGGATCGTCGGCGTTGGTCATACTGACTCACATACTTGTTGAGGAGGTGATCAGAGAGGGGTCGCTGATATCTCACGTTCCTTACTTCTCCCTCTGTAATGTAGCGCTTGCCATTGTGACGGAGCCGATCGCGTGGAGCGGCCTCCTCTGCGTCCTTGCTACGAGAGCAGCTGCCCTCGTCTCCGTCCTTGCCAGCGTTGCTTCCAAGTCCTACCATGTTGATGCCGAACGAGGATCCTGGCTGGCAACCTTCAGGGTAAGTGCATTCCACCATGTTAACGGCGGGGAACGGGTGGGTGTCGACCTTCATGGCGTACTGGTTAAAAATCAGACGTCCTTGTTCTATCGCCATTTGGATCTGCCGACGCCACACCCTGCGGTCGTTGGTGGCATGGGAGACCGAGTTATGCCATTTGCGGTATGGCTTTCCGTTCAGCTCCTGTACCGTGGGGATTTTGAGGCCTTCGGGTATCTTCAACTCGCTTCTCCTTGAGTAGGAGGTCGAAGATTTGCTCGGTTTTGGTCACGTCAAAATCGAACCCTCCGGGCGGACCTGGTGGCTTCACCCATTTGCGGGCCACGGGGTTGCCCCCGAGTCCATTCAGCCACTGCTACTTCTTGATCTCCCGCAGAGCCTTCATCTTCATCTGCCTCGACCAGGACTACTGCACGCTTGAATTTGTCCTGGTACAAGTCCGGGTGGCGCTGTTCATATGCCGACAGTTTCTGAACCATGTGCGCTAGTGAAGGGTAGTCTGCTTGGGAGGCCATGTCCTTGAGTGGCGATGCAAGGCCCGCCACTGCCAACTCGACTGCTTCCTTTTCAGTCACACGAACCGAATAACATCGGTTCCTAAGATTCTTGAAGCGCTGGATGTATTCTGTCACAGTTTCTCCATGCTTCTGGCGTATTTGTGCTAGATCGGCAAGGCCAGACTCGGAAGCCTCTGAGTGGTACTGCATATGGAACTGTTCTTCCAACTGCTTCCAAGTCCGGATCGAGTCACGGTGGCAACGAGGTGTACCACCCGAAAGCCGATCCCGTGAGGGACCGTGCGAAGAACCTCACGCGTAGTGGATCCGACACTCGAAGCCGTTCCTAGCTGTGCCAAATATCGGCTCACATGCTCGATGGAGCTGGAACCATCTGATCCGCTGAATTTGGAGAAATCAGGGAGCCGATATTTGGGTGGTAGCGGGATCAACTCGTACTCATCGGGGTACGGCTTGGAATAGCCGATTGCCCTCCTTTTCGGCACCATGCCGAACTGGTCTCTTAGTATGGTACTGATTTGATCCACGGTGCTGGCTGCAGGAGTCGAACTCTGAAGATTCGCCGGGGTGGCGTACTTAGCCAGCCATGCTTGCTTTTCCAGCTACGAGCCAACCTGCGGAGCTGAGCTCTGGAGGTTCGTCGGAGTGGCATATTTAGCTAGCCACGTCTGCTTCTCAAGATCTGTCGCTGACGTTCCTCCTGCTTTTCCAGAAGTCCCTGATGTTGCGGCCTGGTTCGTAAGTGCCCAGTTACCGCAGTCTGGCACATACGTGCACATGTACCCGTGAGGGATCTCCTTAGGCGCCTCCTGCAAGAACTGGCAGTCACTAGGGTCCCACCGGGCGTGCCAGAATGTGTTGGCGTCAGAAACCCACTGGCGAGCAGCGACGGGCAACACAGTAGAGCCGGGAACAACTTAGGGCTGCGGCTGGCCCTGGTCCCTCCGAGCGACGGCCCGCAAAGCCTCTGGTACGCACGTCCGATGCTGGTGCAAGGGCGTGCCACCCGACCTATACCCGGTCGAGGAAGGTGATGGAGATGCCTCGCTTAGTTTCCTGCATGGCATACACGTAAACATTAAATACGAGCCTCGATCGGCTCTCAGGTTGTCCTGTGAATCGGCTCAAGGAGCAGATCCACCCATGATTCGTACGAGGTGCACGAATATATGGTGGTCCTGCTTGATCAAGATAAAGCTAAAACGATCTACGACGATTTGGGGTTTTCACCGCATAATCGGATCATCCTACTCACGATTGGGCCTCGCGGCCACGCACGGTGATCGTAAGCCGATCCTAGACAAGGCCTAAAAACCAACACGAGGTTGATCCCCGGAACATCCTGTCTAGGATTAGCAAACGACACCCTACGTGCCGCTGGATCCTCCAACCCTTTGTAAGGCCTAACTATTGCAGATATTAAACTAATCCTTGCAGAACAAGGAGCAACCGTAACGGATCGGATCTACTAAACAAAGATCAAGCGGGGTGCCGCCCCTACACCTAAGATAGGTGTAAGGGCGGCTAGATGCGTAAGGGTTGCACTACGACAGCATATGATACGAAGAACAATGCTAACCCTAACACATCTAAGATAACTACGTTGCTCGCCATCAAAAAGGCTTCAGTACGAGCAACGCATGAACAATGAGATAGACATATGCTGCCTAGATCGCGAGATGCGATCTAGGCAGCATGATGCTTACCGGTAGAAACCCTCGAGACGAAGGAGTTGGCGATGCGCCGAGATTGATTTGGGGTGAACGTTGGTTGTTGTTTATTCCATAAACCCTAGATACATATTTATAGTCCGTAGACTTTCTAACGTGGTAATAATCTCAACCGTGCACGAGGCAAACTCTAACTAACCGACACGTAATCTACTATGTTACAGATACACGGGCAAACTAGCCCAAACTTTGCATAACAGGCCGATTCACGTATTTCCTCCATGTATATTCTTCAAGTCCATCTTGATCGCGGCCCACCTCTGACTCGGTCAAATTCTGGTGATAACAGACTTGCATATGACGATGATTTCTGCCGTCAAAAGGATATGATGCAGTTTGGTACATGTGAAGAACAGGCAGAGGCATAGCTTCTCGACCTCAGGATACCTTGTCTCTGCGTCCAACATCCTTCTGCTGAGGTAGAAAACGACCTTTTCAACACCTTCATGGAGTTGCACCACCACCGAAGCGATGGACGTGTCAGCTACTGATAAGTAGATATAGAACGGCCTGTCTTGTTGGGGTGGAACTAGCACAGGCGGCGTTGTTAGGTATCGCTTAATCTCGTCAAACGCCTGCTGCTGTTCTGCCCCCGGTGAAACTCGTCATCGGATTTTATCTTCACCAACGCCATGAACGGCTCAATTCGCCCTGACAGGTTAGAGATGAATCGTCGGACGAAGTTGATCTTGCCGATGAGACGTTGGAGCTCCTTCTTCGTGGTAGGCGGCTGCATAGTGCGCACTGCCTCTTGACTTTTCAGGCCGATCTCAATTCCTCGTTCATGAACCAGGAAACCTAGGAACTGACCGGCCGTCACACCAAAGGCACACTTCTTTGGATTCATTCTCAGTCCGAACTTCCGAGTTCGGTCTAGGATGCGTCGCAAATCATCCAAGTGTCCCTCCATGGAGACCGATTTGACTACCACGTCATCGATGTAGATTTCCACCAACTTGCCGATCAGATCATGAAATATATAATTCATGGCTCTTTGGTATGTTGCGCCAGCATTCTTCAACCCGAAGGTCATGACTACATATTCAAACAAGCCCACTGACCCTGGTACCACTGAATGCGGTCTTGTGTATATCTTCCGGAGCCATGAAGATTTGGTTATAGCCGGCGTTGCCATCCATGAAGCTCAACACCTTGTGGCCAGCAGCTGCATTGATCAACGTTTCTGCCACAGGCATCGGATATTCATCTTTTGGAGTGGCTCTGTTGAGATCTCGGAAATCTATGGCCACACGCCATCGGCCGTCCTTCTTCTCTACAGGTACGATACTGGAGATCCACTCAGCATACCTGCATGGCCTGATGAACCCGGCGGCCAACATCTTCTCGATCTCTTTCTTGACCTCTTCCAGAATTTCGGCCTTCATCTGACGTGCTCGTTGTTGGAACGGCCGAAATCCTTTCTTAAGGGGGAGCCGATGCTCAATGATGCTCCTGTCTAAACCAGGCATCTCTGTATAATCCCATGCAAAGCAATATGGGTAATCTTTTAACAGAGCTATCATCTGGCTCCTGAGATGTGGATCTAACTTCTTGCTGATAAAAGTTGGCCGTGGCTTATCCCCAGGACCGATGTCGACTTCTTCTAGTTCATCAGCCGATGTAAACCCATACCCTAGCTTTCCGTCACCTGTGAGATCGACACTGAATACAGGGAAAACGTATGGTAAGGATAATATGGGCCGATTACTGGAATCGGCCTTCATTTTGATTGTAACCAGCACTTTTGGGAGGTGCCGGAGCCGATCGCAGGGGTCGCCTTCCTCTTTGTCTTTGTTATGAGAGCAGCTGCCCTCGTTTCTGTCCTTGCCAGAGTGGTGCCCAGGTCCTACCATGTTGATGCTGAACGAGAAACCTGGCTGGCACCTCCCAGGGTAAGTGCATTCCACCATGTTAACGGCGGGGAAGGGGTGCGTGTCGACTTTCATGGCGTATCGGCTAAAAATTAACCGCCCTTGTTCTATCGCCATTTGGATCTGCTGATGCCACACCCTGCGATCGTTGGTGGTATGGGTGAACGTGTTATGCCACTTGCGGTATGGCTTTCCGTTCAGCTCTCGTGTCGTGGGGATTTTGTGGCCTTCGGGTAACTTTAGCTGCTTCTCCTTAAGTAAGAGGTCGAAAATTTGCTCAGCTTTAGTCACGTCGAATTCAAACCCTCTTGGAGGACCTTGTGGCTTAACCCACTTGCGGGACACGGGGCTTGCCCCCGAGTCCATTCAGCCACTCGCTACCTCTTGATCTCCCGCAGAGCCTTCATCTTCATCTGCCTCAACCAGGACCACCGCACGCTTGAATTTATCCTGGTATACCTCTGGGTGGCGCTGTTCATATAATGACAGCTTCTGCACCATATGCGCCAGTGAAGGGTACTCTGCTTGGGAGGCCACATCCTTGATCGGTGATGCAAGACCCACCACCGCCAACTCGACTGCTTCTTTTTCAGTCACACGAGCCGAATAGCATCGGTTCCTAACAGTCCTGAAGCGCTGGATGTATTCTGATACCGTTTCTCCGCGCTTCTGTCGCACTTGTGCTAGATCGGCAATGCCAGGCTCGGAAGACTCTGAGTGATACTGTAGGTGGAACTGTTCTTCCAACTGCTTCCAAGTCCGGATTGAGTCTGGTGGCAGCGATGTGTACCACCCAAAAGCCGATCCTGTGAGGGATAGTGCGAAGAACCTCACACGTAGTTCATCTGATGCTGAGATCGTGCCCAGCTGCGCCAAATATCGGCTCACATGCTCGATTGAGCTGGAGCCATCCGACCCACTAAACTTGGAGAATTCGGGGAGCCGATATTTGGGTGGTAGTGGGATCAAATCGTACTCGTTGGGGTACGGCTTGGAATAGCCGATTGCCCTTCTTTTCGGCACCATGCCGAACTGGTCTCTTAAGATTGTACTGATCTGATCCGTGGTGATGGCTGCAGGAGTCGAACTCTGACGATTCGCTGGAGTGGTATACTTAGCCAGCCACGCTTGCTTCTCAAGCTCTGAGCCAACTGCAGGAGTTGAGCTCTGGAGGTTCGTCGGAGTGGCATACTTAGCTAGCCACGTCTGCTTCTCAAGATCTGTTCCAGAAGTTCCTCCTGCTGTTCTAGAAGTCCCTGCTGTTGCAGTCTGGTTTGAGAGAACCCAGCTACTGCAGTCTGGCACGTATGTGCACGTGTATCCGTGAGGGATCTCCTTAGGCGCCTCATACAAGAACTGGTAATCACTAGGGTCACCACCGATCTTGTAGACGACGTATGCCGATGAACTCGGCACCTGCGAGTGCTGCCAGCGCGAACGGCGGCGGTGGTCGGGACTGGAGTGGTATCTCTCCTTGGTGAGTCCCCAGAGCTGGTCCTGACGGAGAATACTGATGGCTCATGATTTCCTGGATCACCCGAAGGGCGACACGCTCCAAAGTGTTCACCAGGCTCTCAGAATGGCGGTGCAGCGAATGAGCTACCATGAAATTAATCTCCTGACGCAGAGACCTGGTGCGTTCTTCTGAAGGGGTAGACAGGTCCACTCCATCGAGCGCGCCTTCAGGCGAGAACCCCTTCCACCTGATGCCGTGTGAGCGGGTTCTCTGGAAAGAGCCGATGAGGTCGGCTTCGAGGATAGCTTTGACCTCGTCATACTTCTTCTTGAGCTCCTCAGTCAGATCCTCGTACGTGACCGGAGTACCTTCCGCCATCTCAGATGTAGACGGCGATGCAGTTGATGTCGAAGACGGTCCCACCGGGCGTGCCAGAATGTGTTGCGGTCAGAAACCCACCGGCGAGCAGCGACGGGCAACACAGTAGAGCCGGGAGGCTGCCAAGACCGCGGCTGGCCCTGGTCCCTCGAGCGACGGCCCGCAAAGACTCGGCACGCACGTCCGATGCTGGTGCAAGGGCGTGCCACCTGACCTATACCTAGTCAGGAAGGTGATGGATTTGCCTCGCTTAGTTTCCTGCATGGCATACACGTAAACATTAAATACGAGCCTCGATCGGCTCTCAGGTTATCCTGTGAATCGGCTCAAGGAGCCGATTCACCCATGATTCGTACGAGGTGCACGATCACATGGTGGTCCTGCTTGATCGAAATAAAGCTAAAACGACCTACTACGATTTAGGGTTTTCACCACATAATCGGAACATCCTACGCGTGATTGAGCCTGGCGGCCACGCACGGTGATCATAAACCGACCCTAGACAAGGCCTAAAAACCAACATGAAGTTGATCCCCGGAACATCCTGTCTAGGGCTAGCAAACTACACCCTACGTGTCACTGGATCCTTCAACCCGTTTGTAAGGCCTAACTATGCAGATATTAAACTAATCCTCGAAGAACAAGGAGCAATCATAACGGATCGGATCTACTAAATAGCGATCAAGCGGGGTGCCGCCCTTACACCTAAGATAGGCGTAAGGGCTGCTAGACGTCTAAGGGTTGCATGGACGAAAGCATGTAACACGACGGAACAATGCTAACCCTAACACATCTATGATAACTACGTTGCTCGCCATCAACAAGGCTTCAGCACGAGCAACGCATGAACAACGAATAAACGTTACTGCCTAGATCGCAAGTGCGATCTAGGCAGCATGATGCTTACCCGGAAGAAACCCTCGAAACAAGGGAGTTGGCGATGCGCCTAGATTGGTTTGTGATGAACGTGATTGTTGTTTTATTCCATAAACCCTAGATACATATTTATAGTCCGTAGACTTTCTAACGTGGGAATAATCCCAACCGTGCACGAGCCAAATTCTATCTAACCGACACGTATCCTACTATATTTACAGATACACGGGCAAACTAGCCCAAACTTTGTATACAAGGCCGATTCATGTATTTCTTCCAAGTATATTCTTCAAGCCCATCTTTAATCACGGCCCACCTCTGATCCGGTCAAATTCTGGTGATAACAATTATTGATAAAAGTGGGTTTGAAAGTTTTAGTCCCACTATTTTTGAGCTTGATAAAAATTATGTGTTTGTGAATCATGAAAAGCATGTTGTATGTGATAGTTATGTTGTTGAGTTTATTCATGAAGCTACTGGAAATTATTATGAGAGAGGAAAATATGGTTGTAGAAATGTGCATGGTACTAAAACACCTCTCTATATGCTGAAATTTTTGAAGTTGCTCTTGTTTTATCTTGCTATGATTGTCACTTTGTCCTTCATGAATTTATTTGTGTACAAGATTCCTATGCATAGGAAGTGGGTTAGACTTAAATGTATTTTGAATTTGCTTCTTGATGCTCTCTTTTGCTTCAACTCTTATTTCTTGCGAGTGCGTCATTGAAACTACTAAGCCCATCTTAATGGCTATAAAGAAAGAACTTCTTAGGAGATAACCCATGTTTTTATTTTGATACTGTTTTGTTGTGTCTTGGAAGTTGTTACTACTGTAGCAACCTCTCCTTATCTTTATTTTATTGCAATATTGTGCCAAGTGAAGTCTCTAATAGAAGATTGATACTAGATTTGGATTACTGCGCAGAAACAGATTTCTTGCTGTCACGAATCTGGGTATGATTCTCTGTAGGTAACTCAGAAAAATCTGTTAATTTACGTGCGTGTTCCTCAGATATGTACGCAACTTTCATTAGTTTTGAGTTTTCTGATTTGAGCAATGGAAGTACCTCTTAAAAATTTGTGTTTACTGGCTGTTCTGTTTTGACAGATTCTGTCTCTGTTTTTTGCATTGTCTCTTGTGGACTTTAAGTGAGGCTTTCTAGACTTGGGGAGCTGTAGCTAATGTTTTATTGAGTACTTGCAATGTGTTACTACAGGGCTAAAGTGAATTGAAGTTTTTTTGAGTACTAACCCCTCTAATGAAGTTTATGAGAAGTTTGGTGTGAAGGAAGTTTTCAAGGGTCAAGAGAGGAGGATGATATATGATCAAGAAGAGTGAAAAGTCTAAGCTTGGGGATGCCCCCGTGGTTCATCCCTGCATATTTCAAGAAGACTCAAGCGTCTAAACTTGGGGATGCCCAAGGCATCCCCTTCTTCATCAACTTATCAGGTTTCTTCTAGTGAAACAATATTTTTATTCGGTCACATCTTATGTGCTTTACTTGGAGCGTCTGTGTGTTTTTATTTTTGTTTATGTTTGAATAAATTAGGATCCTAGAAATCCTTGTATGGGGGAGAGACACGCTCCGCTTTTTCATATGAACACTCGTGTTCTTCGCTCTTACTTTTAAATGCTCAATGATAAAAGTTGGAAGCTATTGCACTTATCGTTATTTGGTTGGAAACAGAAAATGCCTCATATTGTCTTGGATAATTTGATACTTGGACATTGTTTTGAGCTCTCAAGTAGGTCATGATTAAGCTCTTGCATCATGTAGTTTAAACCTATTAGTGTAGAACTACCGTAGAGCTTGTTGAAATTGATTTGCATGATTGGTCTCTTTAAGGTCTAGATATTTTCCGGTAAAAGTGTTTGAGCAACAAGGAAGACAGTATATTTCAGTCAAGGAATTTGGCTATGGCTCCTCCCACCTCCTCCAACGGCTCCCTTGGGCGATCACCATGGCGATTCCAGATCTGAAGTTTGAAGATCATGATGGTACATGGATCGGATCCCTATGGAGATCCACACTCCATTGCTCACATCCTGGATTTCTCTCCTGGGCATGCCATCCGGGCCAAGGTTCGTGAACTCTTCTCCACGCCGGTGAACCCGGTATCATCCAACTCTTGTTTTCATCTGGTGGTCTCCTTTGGAAGATCTGTTTTTCGTTTATCTCCGATCAATGTCAGTCTTGCCCTCTCGGCCTGTTTGGGTGGCGCTTATGATTCGCTTGGTGTGACACATCTATCTGGAAGAGTATTTCGTTTCTCGGTTAGTTCAAAAGCTGTTGGTTTTCTTATTCAAAGGAAATTCTCTTATGAATGTGATCATTTCAAATGCTATTTTCATCTCTGGGGTGCTGGTGGTCCTAATTGGGTTCGTGAGGAATCTGCTTGGATCAAAGAATCAGATCGGGAGTGGCACACTGTCTCCCGTAAAAGATCATTACCTATCAAGAATAAATCTAGTTTTCAATGGAGACGTTTAAATTCTCAGGCAGTGGATCTTTCATCTGCTGATCGACATAAATCTCTGAGTCAATCTGGATCTCCTCTTTCTAATACTATATGCAGTTTTGTTGAGGAATCTGGATCTTTTGGGAAGTCCACTGAGTATGATCGGAGAAGTTCATCGCATAATCAACTGAAGTCCGTTAATGAAGCCAGTCCGATTTCAAATCGGCCTCTTCTCGATCAATCCTTGGCAGCCCAACGTGGGAGCCCAACTCGGAGCCCATTGTCTGCTCCGGCTATGAATTCTTTACCTCAAGGTAATTCATTGCATCGTCATGTGCGTAATTATGAGGGGTTTAATTCTGGTTTTTTTCACTGTTTTAAATGCCTGGCACCTGGTCATATGATTAAGGATTGCACTAATGAGATCAGATGCAAAGTTTGTTACAATTACGGCCACATCTCCAAACAATGCTTATCTAGGCGTAACAAACCCAGAATCCTCTCGTATAAGGTCAAAAATCGCAACGATGTTCCAATCATAAATGACCATAGTAACCCTGGCGACTCGTATTCCACATCTGCCACCTCTTCTGCCGCCACTGGGAACTCGCCTAGCGATCCAATGGCGAACTTCCCTGCAGACCCCTACCCCCACCTTCCTCCTGGTTTTGACATCCTCCCACCAGGCCCCCATCGCGTGAAGAGGAGCTACGTTGTTCTTGGTGGTGAGTTACCTGTGATCTGTGATGATTGGGCCATTGCTCTGCTAGCTCCTGTTGCAGATGCGCATGAGTTCCAGGCTTCTGCTGCAACTATCGAGCACTTCGCGGAAGGAAGAGGATGGAGAATCCGTGACATCTCGCGTTGCGGACAGGGGGCGTCTCTTGTTCAGTTTGTCAGTGTTGTTGAGAGAGATGCAGCTATCAGCCTGAGTCCGCACTTCATTGGTGATGTTGTTCTTCGCTTCGTGGAGCAAAACAGAGGTAACAATCATAGAGATGCAGTTTTCTCCCATGAATGTTGGTTGATGCTGCTTAATTACCCTCAAGAGTGCTGGGAGTTGGAAACTATTATCAAAACCATGGTGCCATATGGTAGATTTGTTGTCTGGAATAAGGATATGTCAAACAAAGCTAGAATTTTGGTTAAGATTAGACCCTACAACATAGATACCTGCCGCTCGGTATTGTTGTGATGCAGAATAGCTCAGATCATGGTCATGGTGATTCATGGACTTGCCCTACTTACATTATATCTAGTACTATGCTTGGTGCTCTTGGAGGTGATGAAGATCCAATCCCTCCAGGTGATATCAATCCTCATCCTATGCCTTTGGGGTTTGATGATATCTGGATGGGAGGACATGGGCATGGTCATGCTGCTAATGCTCAGCAGCAAAATCAGCGACGACGAGAACCAGCGAGCGGCAGCAAGTGCACCAGGAGATGATGCATGAGATGCGGGACAATGATGAGCTTGTGCACCGGGAAAATGTTGCTGCGAGATCTTCCCGATCTCAACCAGCATGAACCGAGTTGATGTCCAAAATCTGATATCCGACAACATTGCAACGATCGAAAGGTCTGATTGCCAACCTTGTGGTCAATGCCAATGAGCTACTGCCTAAACTTGGTGATACTAATATTATCAATGCTTCATGCAAGATAGTAGATGTTGAGGAAAACAATGTCATGATAAAAAAATGCTTCCTTCTAGTTAATACTGTTGCCCCTGCAGCTAGTCAGTCCTCTCACCCAAGGGAAGTTGTGGAGTTGTCGATGATGATGATGTGTTGGAGATCACCAAGCCTGCTGATTTTCCCAAGAGTAAGAGGAAGAAGAAAAGCATCACGAGAGGTCGGTCTTGTGCGCGAAGTGAAAGAATTGCCAAACTGAATGGAGGATACGAGAGATGTTGCTAGTGCTTGCTTGCTGCAGGCTTCATTCCTACTGTCGGAGCATGATGAAGCACAAGTTGATGAGCTAGAAGATGAGACCACTGATTCCCCGGATCCGGCACCTAAGTTTGAAGGCTGTTGCAATGGATCATGATGCTCCTCCACCTCCTCATCTACCACTTAAGACTGTGCAAGCTATTGGTACAGGTCTTTGCCAGATGCCATCTCAGATGGTCTCTGATGGAGCTCTCATGTATGATAGTTCCAATGATAGTGTCTGAATTCGAGGATTTGTTGGTTGTAGACAGACCACCTCCCAACTGTCTAGTTATCCCTAGTTTCTATCGAGTTGTTTTTCATTTCAGCAGTACAATTCCAGTGATGTTATCCAGCAGAACTATTTCCCCTTATAGTGATGTTTTGATTTGCTATGTGTATTGGTGTTGCTGTTCTATTCTTGTGTTTATCCTGATGATTCCTATCACTGCTCAAATGACAAATACACACTGCCAGATAAAGATTGGAAAATATAAAGGAGTTGATCTCATTATTCTTTTCAGACTCTCCTTTCAGTCTGTTAAAATCAAAGCCTGTGTATTGTATTCATACAAGGCTTCTCATAATGCTCATTATTGTTTTAATGAATAGAAATTGGTGCATTTTGAATTGGAATCTGAGAGGGATTAATAGTCAAGTAAGATGGGATGATTTAAATAAAAAAATTGATGAAAGCAGCTGCAATATCATTTGTCTCCAGGAAACAAAAAAAAGAGCACTTTGATCATGCATATCTGAGGAAATTTTGTCCTAGAAAATTCAATCAATTTGCCTTTGTACCCTCAATTGGAAGTTCAGGAGGGCTTATTATTATTTGGACTGGTTCACTCTTTTCTGGTACTGTGGTTCACCAGCACCAATTTGAAATTACAGATCAAATTCAAATGTAACATGAACAATGAAGAATGGACAATAACCAATGTATATGGGCCTACCAGATCTTGAAGGTAGAATCTTATTTACCAACTGGTTGCTTTCTCTTGATCACCGATGAGCATAATATGTGGATGATTACTTGGTGATTTTAATTTAATGAGAAGCCCCGAGTAATAGAAATAGACCGAGGAGGGGATCATAATCATATGCTTCTTTTTAATAGTATCATTCAGCATTTGGATTTAGAAGAAATACCGTTAAAAGGGAGGTCTTTTTCCTGGAGCAATATGCAAGACAATCCACTACTAGAGAGAATTGATTGGATTTTCACATCAGCGAGAATGGACATCAAAGTATCCTGATACTATGGCTATTCCCCTAGCTAAACTATCCTCTGATCACATTCCTATCCAGATTAAGATTGGGTCAAATATTCCAGTGGCCAGAATTTTTAGATTTGAGGAATTCTGGACAGATTTTGAGGACTTTAATAATACTGTGGTGTCAAACTGGCATAATAAAGGAGTATATAAAAATTCTGCACAAGATATTACTGCAAAATTCAAGAATTTGAGGCATGGCTTAAAGAAGTGGAGTAAGAGCTTATCTCAGCTGAATAAACTTATTGAAAATTGCTGTTATGTGGTTGCAGTTTTTGATGGGTTAGAGGATCAAAGAGCTCTTTCTCGTCATAGAAAGAAATTTCAGGGAGGCCCTCAAGAAGCATACACTCAATCTCCTGGAGGCTAAAAGAAAATATTGGAAAAAGAGAGCAAACATCAAATGGGCAAAACTAGGTGATGAAAATACAAAGTTCTTTCATGCTATAGCAACAAGGAATTATAGGCATAATTATATTGCTAGTATTACAACTGAAGATGGAAGAATTATTTCTGAGCATGCACATAAAGCTGCTTTGTTATGGGAATCTTATAAAGAAAGGCTTGGCTTATCGGCTCAGACTAATATGCAGTTTGAGATTGGTACTAGTAATCACAACATTGATCTTACTGAGTTGGAGAGACCTTTCACTCATGAAGAAATTGATGAAATTATACGAGCACATGCCAAGTGACAAATCGCCTGGACCTGATGGGTTTAATGGCTTGTTTATGAAAAAATGCTGGGATACTATTAAGGATGATTTCTATAAACTGTGTGAGGCTTTTCACAATGGGAGTCTGGATATTCAAAGCATAAATACTGCATATATAACTCTCATTCCCAAAATTGATTGTCCGGAGACTGTATCTGATTTCAGGCCAATTTCTTTAGTCAGTATGGCTCTAAAAGTGCTCACAAAACTCCTGGCAAATAGGTTGCAGAAAGTAATTATTCCTCTCATACACGTAAATCAATATGGATTTATTAAGAGCGAGAAACATACAAGACTTGTCTTGCCTGGGCATATGAATATTTGGATATCTGTCACAAATCAAAGAAAGAAATTGTTATCTTCAAAGTGGATTTTGAAAAGGCATTTGATAAAGTAGAATATAATGCTATCATTCATATGCTCAGATATCTAAGATTTGGGGACAAGTTCATAGCTTGGATAGAAAGTATCCTTGGCTCAGCAACTACTTCTATTATTTTAAATGGGGTTCCAGGTAAATCAATAAAATGCATGAGAGGAGTTAGACAAGGGGACCCCTGTCACCTATTCCGTTTGTCCTAGGCTGCTGAGTTATTGCGAGATTGTCATCAATAATGCCTGGAATAGTGATGAGATTCGATTACCAGTTAATAATTCATATGGACAAGACTTCCCTATTTTACGGTATGCTTGATGATACACTGCTCATTCTCCCAGTCTGATCCAATTCAGCTAAATAAAATAAAGGAAATTCTGGATAAATTCACAGTCTCAAGCTGGACTTAGAGTCAATTACCATAAAAGCTCTCTTGTTCCTATAAATATCACAGCTGCAAGGTGTAAAGAATTGCGGACATTTTGGGTTGCAGAACGTGAAAGCTTGCCATTCACATACCTAGGACTCCCTATGGGAACTACAAAACCTAAGATTGAAAACATGGTATATATAACTGAAAGAGTGGATAAAAGACTTGCAGGTATTGCAAGATTGCTGTCATATGCTAGCAGATTGGAGGTTATCAAATCTGTTATATCTTCTATGCCCATCTTTGCAATGTGCACTATCAAACTGCACTATACTATCATTGATCATGTGGAAAAATCCTGTAGAACTTTTCTATGGAATGATAAAGATATTCACAAGAGAGGGAAATGTCTGGCAAAATGGGATCTTGTTTGTAGGCCAAAGAAAAGTGGAGGACTTGGAATGTTGAATCTAAGAAAGCGAGAATCAAGCTCTACTCATAAAATTTCTGTTTAAATTCTTCAACAAAAAAGATATCCCCTGGGTCAATTTGTTGTGGGAAGCATATTACAGTGATGGAAGAATACCACAAGAAAAAAGTACTAAAGGCTCTTTCTGGTGGAGGGATTGCACAGAATTAATTGATTTGTTCAAATCAGTTGCTGCACCACAAGTTAAGTCCGGAAACTCTACTCTCTTATGGAAGGACAAGTGGCTAGATGAATGTCCGAAACTGAAATACCCATGACTGCACTCTTTTGCCAAAAATACGATTTATCTATTAGCCATGCAAAGGGCTACATTGACTCAGATTTCTTTGATATGTTCCACTTGCCCTTATCCACTATTGCTCATAATCAAGGTCGGGAGCTAATTTCGCAATGGAACCAATAAATATGAATCTAGGTAATGATATTTGGAATCTTTCATGGGGAGGAGGAGGAAAGTACAACACCAAAAAGGTTTATGAAAGTATATCAGATTTTCCTCAGGCCTCAAGTCCTTTCAAGTGGATCTGGAAATCATGTTGCTTATCTAAACAGAAATTTTTCTTTTGGTTGTTACTTCTGGACAGACTAAACACCAAAGACCTTATGACTAGAAAGCACTTTTATATAGAAGACAGTTGCTGTGTGATATGTGATGATGAGCCCAATGAATCTCTTCTACATCTCTTCTTTGCGTGTGACTTTAGTCAGAACTTCTGGTGGAGACTTGGATATGAATGGAACACTAACCTACCCCTTATTGATATGCTCAAAGATGGGAAGCAAAGGCATGGTGGTATATGTTTCAAGGAAATTCTCATCATAGGGGCCTGGAGTATATGGAATCATAGAAACAGAATTATTTTTGACAATGAAGACAGAAGCCAACAGACATGTTTTGCTATGTTCAAAGAATATTTTGCTCTTGTTATGCATAGAGCAAAGCCGAGTCTGAAGGAGGGTATGCAACAATGGGTTGACAGTTTGTAAAGTCTTGCTTTTCTTTTGATTTCACTTTCTCTTCTTTTTCTTCTTTGTTTCTTGAGGAGTCCCTATCCTCATTTGTAATTATCTGGTTTTTGATATATAATGAAAAATGAAGCAGTAGGGGTCTTCCCTACTGTATATGCTTCAAAAAAAAAAGGAAGACAGTATAGAGTCTTATAATGCTTGCAATATGTTCTTATGTAAGTTTTGCTGTACCGGTTCATACTTGTGTTTGCTTCAAACAACCTTGCTAGCCAAAGCCTTGTACTGAGAGGAAATGCTTCTCGTGCATCCAAAACCTTGAGCCAAAACCTATGCCATTTGTGTCCACCATACCTACCTACTACATGGTATTTCTCTGCCATTCCAAGCAAATACTTCATGTGCTACCTTTAAACAATTCAAAAGCTATTATCTCTTATTTGTGTCAATGTTTTATAGCTCATGAGGAAGTATGTGGTGTTTTATCTTTCGATCTTGTCATTTACTTTTGAAAGACTTTCACAATGGACTAGTGGCTTCATCCGCTTATCCAATAACTTTGCAAAAAGAGCTGGCAAAGGGGTTCCCAGCACCAATTAATTAACTTTCATTAATAATTCTCTTCACATGCTTTGCCCTGATCTATCAGTAAGCAACTTAATTTTGCAAATAGACACTCCTTCATGGTATGTGAATGTTGGAAGGCACCCGAGGATTCGGTTAGCCATGGCTTGTGTAAGCAAAAGGTTGGGAGGAGTGTCATCCATAAATAAATAAAATTATAATACATGTGTAAACAAAAGAGAAGAGGGATGATCTACCTTGCTGGTAGAGATAACATCCTTCATGGGAGCCGCTCTTGAGAGTCTGGTTGATGAGGTGGTTAGAGTGTCCACTATCATTCGTTGACAACAACAAACACCTCTCAAAACTTTACTTTTATACTCTCTATATGATTTCAAAAACTTAAAAAGCTCTAGCACATGATTTAATCCCTTCTTCCCTCTGCGAAGGGCCTATCCTTTACTTTATGTTGAGTCAGTTTACCTATTCCTACCATCTTAGAAGCAAACACTTGTGTCAACTGTGCATTGATTCTTACATACTTGCTTATTTGCATTCATCATATTACTTTGTGTTGACAAATATCCATGAGGTATGCATGTTGAAGTTGAAAGCAATTGCTGAAACTTAAATCTTCCTCTGTGTTGCTTCAACGCCTTTACTTTGAATTTATTGCTTTATGAGTTAACTCTTATGCGAGACTTTTGATGCTTGTCTTGAAAGTACTATTCATGAAAAGTTTTGCTATATGTTATCTATTTGTTAGCAACTATAGATCATTGCCTTGAGTCACTGCATTCATCTCATATGCTTTATAATAGGATGATCAAGATTATGTAAGTAGCATGTTACTACAGAAATTACTCTTTTTTTTATCGTTTACCTACTCGAGGGCGAGCAAGAACTAAGCTTGGGGATGCTGATACGTCTCCAACGTACCTATAATTTCTGATGTTCCATGCTTGTTTTATGACAATACTTACATGTTTTGCTTGCACTTTATAATGTTTTTATGCATTTTCCGGAACTAACCTATTAACGAGATGCCGAAGGGCCAGTTGCTGTTTTCTGTTGTTTTTGGTTCCAGAAAGGCTGTTCGGGCAATATTCTCGGAATTCGACGAAACGAAGACCCAACATCTTATTTTTCCCAGAATCTTCCAGAAAGTCAGAGTGGGACCAGAGGGGAGCCCTGGGGGCCCCACACGTGGTGGCGGCGCGGCCCAAGGGGGCGCGCCCCTAGTGTGAGGAGGCCCCGTGGCCCTCCGACTCCGACTCTTCGCCTATTTAAGCCCCGGTGACCTAAAACATCGATACCAATTGACGAAACTCCGGAAAGACTCCGTGGGCGCCGCCACCATCGCGAAACTCCAATTCGGGGGACGAAGTCTCGTTCCGGCACCTGCCGGGACGGGGAAGTGCCCCGGAAGCCATCTCCATCGACGCCACCGCCTCCATCATGCTCCGTGAGTAGTTCCCCCATGGACTACGGGTTCTAGCTGTAGCTAGTTGGTATTCTCTCCCCCATGTACTTCAATACAATGATCTCATGAGCTGCCTTACATGATTGAGATTCATCTCGATGTAATCGGTGTTGTGTTTGTTGGGATCCGATGGATTGTTACATTATGATTAGTCTATCTATAAAGTTTGTGAAGTTATTGTTGCTGCAATCTTGTTGTGTTTAATGCTTGTCACTAGGGCCCGAGTGGCATGATCTTAGATTTAAGCTCTATACTTATTGCTTAGATTGTATCTACAAGTTGTTTGCACATGTCTATGTCCGGAACCAAAGGCCCCAAAGTGACATAAATTGGGACAACTGGAGGGGAAGGCTTAGATATGAGGATCACATGTTTTCACGGAGTGTTAATGCTTTGCTCCGGTGCTCTATTAAAAGGAGTACCTTAATTTCCGAGTAGATTCCCTAGAGGCCCGGCTGCCACCGGCTGGTAGGACAAAAGATGTTATGCAAGTTTCTCATTGCGAGCACGTATGACTATATATGGAAAACATGCCTACATGATTAATAATCTTGATGTTCTGTCTTAATGCTATTTCAATCCTATCAATTGCCTAACTGTAATTTGTTCACCCAACACTTGTTATTGGAGAGTTACCACTAGTGTAGATAGTCGGGAACCCCGGTCCATCTATCATCATCATATACTCGGTCCTATATGTCATTGGAAGTAGTATCAACTATTTTCTCGGTGCCATTGCTCTCATATTACTGCTACTGCTGCCGTGTTATCGTTACTACTTGCTCTCATATTATCGCTACTTTCACATCACCCCCGTTACTAGTGCTTTTCCAGGTGCAGCTGAATTGACAACTCAGTTCTTAAGGCTTATAAGTATTCTTTACCTCCCCTTGTGTCGAATCAATAAATTTGGGTTTTACTTCCCTCGAAGACTGTTGCGATCCCCTATACTTGTGGGTTATCAGCCACCTGTCCTCTTTTCTCCCTCGTGGCCGCCCTCGCGTGATTCTTTGGCCCACGGTCCTTCTCCCAGCGAAAAACTGATCAACTATTTTCCCCTCAACTTTTTGATGTCCAGAAGATCCCTGAAACAATAAAATAGGAAAAAGGAGGTTTTATGCCTTCTAAAAATTAAATACCAATGAAAGGGACTTTGTAGGAAAGTCCCAAAAATCGACTAAAAATGCATAAATAATGATGTAAGATGGCAAATATCAATGAAAACTAAACATATATGTAACAATATTGATGATGTAAAATGCACGTATCAGAGACTTACAAATGCTGAATGAAAATGGTGGAGGAACGACTGCAAATCAGATTAAGTAGTTGGAAAGGAAAATTATTATCCCTCGGAGGAAGATTTATTCTCACTAATTCAGTACTAAGCAGTATGATATTGTATATGGTATGTTTCATCCAATTGTCAAAAGGTATCTTGAAAAGATTGGATTATTTCCGATCAGGATTCTTCTGGCAAGGGTATAATGAGAAGGGAAAATATCGACTAGCTAAATGGAGTGTGGTATGCCGCCCGAAAGATCAGAGAAGTCTCGGAATTCAAGACCTTGAGGTCAAAAATAGGGCCCTTCATGGTAAATGGTTGTTCAAGTTGCTTACTAAGAACGAGATTTGGTAGACCCTCCTCAGGGGAAAGTACATTCGCTCAAATGCGTTCTCTCAGGTTTATTGAAAACCTAGAAATTTTCATTTCTAGGCTGGCATTGTGGCGATGAAGCAGGTCTTCTTTCCATATGGATCTTTATGTATTAGAGATGAATCAGAAATTAGATTCCGGGAGGATAAATGGCTTAGCAATGCTACTCTTCGGGAATAATATTCGGCTTTATACAATATTGTGTGACACAAAGGTGATACACTAGCCAAAGTGCTGGAGACATCCCCGTCGAATGTGTCCTTTAGAAGAAGTCGCAATGGTCCTAGTCAAGCATCGTGGAGTGCCTTGTTACAACGTCTGGATTCAGTCCATTTGACGCAGGGATCCTATGTATTTCGTTGGAACCTTTCTAAGAATAATATATTTTTGGTGACATCCATGTATAAAGCTTTAATTTAAACTGATGTACGAGTTGATAATAATAAGAAAATTTGAAAGATGAAGATCCGGCTTAAAACTAAGGTGTTTGTGTGGTATCTTAGTTGAAGGGTAATTCTCACCAAGGATAACCTTGCAAAGCACAACTGGCAGGGAAACAATAAAAATACCTATTCTTCCAATGCAAATTTGCCATATTTTTGTGGTCATCCATTCAGATAGGTTCTACCTTATACTCCATGTATCATTGCGAATATTTTCAATAATTGGCTTAATGATGTGTTATCGTGGTGGAGAGGATTGCTGTTATTTGGTTGCTTTGGCTCTATAGAAATAACAAGATTTTTAACAATAAAAATACTTCTCTTATGCAGGTTATTTAACGATGCATAACTATGCTATCTCTTCACAAAGGTGTTCACACGATTAAAGGATACAACGAGAGATACTTTTTGCAACATAGATGGCACTGTGATCATCATATTGGGCCTCCCTCGCCTTAGTTTTTCCTTTTCTTTGTTTCTTTCGTATAAGACTAGACTTTTATAGTTGTGTTTTGTGGATTGATACGGATGTGTGTATCTTAATTATACATAGACCGGGTGTAATGCTTAAATTTTAAGTAATACAAACGTGAAAAAATATTTAGCAGACCGGTAGTTTATTGACGCTCTTGTAGTCTTGTCCTTTCACGAAGCCACTTGTCTTGTTCATCTGTGCACAGCACTTGAGGCGGTTTCAGCACAAGTTCCTTTTTTCTAGTGGATTCAACACAAGTTCCTTACAACAGCATCATTGCACAAGCACATTGTAGATCTTTTCTTTTTTCGGGTAACACAATACACATTGAAGATCTTGTGCTGTCTGTGCCAACGAGCCGGGGTCGCTGACCTTGCGCTCGCCGTTGTTCCTGTTGGCATCCATGAAGCGTGCACCGGCCGGTGAAGCTGCCGACGAACTGGTCGCTGACATTGACCGCGCAGACGATGCTGTGTCAGCTCTCTCTCTCTCTCTCTCTCTGTCAGACCTTATGAAGCTGACGAGTCCGCGGTGATCACTCCCCTCACCGAGCTCTCCATCAACGACGACCACATCTTCCAGTTCGCTGCCATATTTCTGTGCTTTTTTCTGCAGCGCGATCATGTACGTATTTGGACTCTGGAGAGAGAGTACTCTACGGGCAATCACTGTGTTCAAAATTTTCTTCATTTTGTTTTGGCCGGTCTTTCAGTCGTTTTCGGCGCAACCAGTCTGTGCAAAGACTCTAATTTTGAAGTACCAGCCACGGCAGACGTGTGGTCCGGAAGAGAAGTGGAAAGTCCGAAGTCCAACGGCTGTGCGCGTTTTGCCGGCTAATAAACCCAGAGAGGTCGACCCCCGGCCTCTTTCTCGCTCTCGATCTTAGAGCATCTCCACTCGTCTCCCCGACGAGGCCCCCGAACGACGTTTTTTCCATCCGGACGGCGTAATTTGGTCCAGTCACGCCCCCGGTTCCTCGTTTTCGTCCGGATTTGGGCCTAAATTCCTCCGGCGATCCCACGCCATCCCCGGCCCCCCGGGGAGCGCTCGGGGACTCCGGACGAAACGAAAGCGCGGGAAACACCGAGGAAACTTCCCGCGCGTCTGGTGGCCCCAACTTATCGGCGAGAGAAACCAATCGTCGTCCTCATCGCATGGTCTTCCGCGCGCTGTAAAAGCCTGCCGCCGGTCTGCATTCGCCGGCCACGCGGCGAGTTAATGTCGTCGTCTTCCGCACACGCATCGTCTTCCGCGCGCACTAAAGGCTGCCGCCGGTCAGCTCGCCGCGGACGCGTCGCATTCCACGCGGCATTAATCACCAGCGCCAGCCGCGCCTATATACGCCGGTCCGCTCGCCGCGAGGCGTACCCCGTGCTCCACTCTCCCTCCACTCTCCCTCTGCTCTCCCGATGGCGTTCTACGACGATGACGGCGCAGCCAACAACGGCTTCCCCCGCCGGTCGCTCCACGCGTGGGAGGGGCACCTCCTCCACCAGGCGGGGTACCCCTGCCCGCCGGACACGAGGCCTCCCGGCGGCGGGTGGCGGCTTAGTGCTGGCGGCGTACCAATCCCGCCGCCGCCTCATGGCCACGCCCTCGACGTCGCCATCGAGGAGGCGCGGATGACCTTGACGGATGAGGAGCGCGCCGAGCCACGCCACCACCCCGACAACTACACGGCGTGGAACTCGTACTTCCTGCGGCGGTGGGAGCGGGAGCTCGCCTCCTACGACGGCCCGCCGCCTCCGCCTCCGCGCAACAACGCCGCGGGCCGCCAACGTTGGTGGAGCGCGCCGGGCCGGACACTCGAGGCTGTCCTCGATCACATCGAGGGCGGAAACTTCCCGGTGCTCACGATGCCCCCTCCATCGAGGGCATCGGCGAGCCGCCGCCGGGGAAACGTCTGGCAGCCACGGCGCATGGCTGCCAGCTCGTCGTCTTCCGGATCGGCGCCGAGGTCATCCTTGGCGCCGGTGAAGAGGGAGGAGGCGTCGTCGCCTTCGACGCCGGTGCGCGTCAAGAAGGAGCCGGCGTCTCCGCCGCCGACCAGAGGGCGCAGCAGCGGCGCCCTCGTCATTCGCGACCAACCCTCCCAGCCTGGGCGGAAGAGGAAGGCGCCGAAAAAGGAGGACGCCGCGGCCGCCGCCGCAAACAGGCTCGCCGAGGAGGAGGCGAAGCGCGCGGAGGACGCCGCCGTGGCGGAGGCGATCGCCAGGTCGCTCAACGACCTGGTGCCCGCCGACAACGCCCTCCCCGAGGACGCCGCCCTGGCGTGGTCCAGGCGCGAGTGGGAGCGCGAGGAGGCGGAGCAGCAGCGGCGGCTGATGGACCTGGCCGCCGCACGCCGACTCGCCGCGCGCGCCACTCCAACCGCCGCCGACGACGCCGCGCGCTACCGCCGTCCCGCGACACCTCCATCCGGCGTCGTTGCCCCCGTCGTCGACCTCGAGTCCTCGGACGACGAATGGTACAAGCCATCCCCGGGCGGGGAGACGCCGGCCGGGGCAGCAGCCGCCAGGCAGCGCCGCCGAAGGTGCCGAAGGTCGAGGACGACGGCTCCGACGACGGCGGCGACGACTACACGGTGTTCTACCGCCGTTTGGGCATGTAGAGCGCCGTGTTTTAAAATTAGCATTTGAATTCCCCTAGCCGAATTCGAAATATAGTCGAATTCGGCCTCTATGTATTAACTCCGCCCGTTTTAGTCTAAATATCATTAAATTTAGTCTATATTTGCCCGAATTTAGCCGAAGTTTATCAAGTTTCCGTTTTTCAAACTCGCATCGTCGTCTTCGCCTGGGCACGCGGCTGGGAAACTACTTCTCCCCACGCCAAATCTTCCTCCAATCCGGACGAAAATTTCGCCGGATTTAGACGTGGGGAGCGCCAACGAGTGGGGATGCTCTTAGCGCCATTGCCCAGAGCCCCAGACCCACCGTCGTCTCGCGTCTCCGATCGAGCTCCTCTTCTCCGGGAGAAGGGCCGCGGCCACAGGCCAGAGGCCAGCTCGAGCCCATCCTCCACGGCAGCCGGCCGATAGGTACGTCCCCTGCCGGCCTGCCATTTTACTCCTCCCTTGGTATACGTATACAAGATCTTAGCCTACTCCCTTTATCCACAAATAAATAGACCTATGGGATCTTTCAAGATATATTATGAAGTAAATAGACAATTGCATTGAAAAGATGTAAACTAACATCTTTTTTCTCTTTAATTATTTCACCTTCAGTAACCTAAGAGCATGTATAAAATGAAGGTAACATGTGATGAATATTGTTAGGTGTGATTTCCGGACGATGAGAGAGAAGCAATTTTTGCTATTTTAAAATACATTAAAAAGGTAGAAATACACTCTTTTAAGAACAAAGTTTAAGGTTAAACATCCATTTATTTACGGAGGGAGTGAGTATACTCAATGTAAGTTTGGCCAAACAGTTTGAAAGAACAATTGACATATATAATACTCCCTCCGTTTCTAGATATAAGCCATTTAATATTTTGAGAAAAAATTTAAAATATAAGGTGTATTGTGTTTCACCACTTGCCTGGACAATTTTTTAAGGATTAGTTTATGTTTTCATATTTTATTTGAAGCCCTCTATTTTCTCACGTCAATTATCTAGTGTTAACCTGATAATTTGATCTCAATGTGTATTCTTTAATTTCCGTTTCAAAAACTACATGGCTTATATCAAGAAACGGATTGGGTATCAAATTAGTATCACTGAATTTATTTTCATATATAGTTTTATAATATATTAATTTCAAATGTGAAATTTGATTATTTTCCGTATAAACTTAGATTTAAGACAAGACTAAGTGGCCTCATGTAAATTGATGGAGTATATATATGACGGCACCACTACCACCATCACCGCCAGGTTTAGCATGTTAAAAAGATATCTCCAGCGGTTCGACGCAAATAAATCGAGACTATCTTAATGTGCCTACGCTGACAGGGGTACGGTCTAGCGGCGCGAACCAAACAAACTGAGTGTCGCTGTCGCGGACCTGTCTGGGGCGGCCCATTCCGGCCTATGTTTGTGCTGGGAATGCGGTCCAACGTCCTCATCTGAGCGTGTCCCACTCGTTACCTCCCTAGGCCCACCCGTCAGTTGCACACAAGCTACTCCCTCTCCTGCCACTTCCTAGGCTCACCGGTAAAATCGTCGGCACTAATGCGGCAACGCTAGCCTACGATGGAGGAAACCGCCGCCACTACCACTACCTCCGCCAGTTGACATGCATTGCGCACATGGTTAAACATCGACCATTTTAATATGCCAATGTACATTTCATATGTGAGTGCATATCTAATGGACTGCATATATTTAGGTGTCCCAAGCTTTGGACTACTTCAAGGAGTAGCATGAAAACAAACCCTTTAGGTTGTGTCATTGTTGGATGAAGATCAAGGAATCTCCCAAGTGGAAACTAGGTTACGCTACATGCAAAAAAGAATCTCAAACATAGGGGGTGTGGGATGAATCATCATTGTTCATTGATATTGAAGATGGTGGTCCAAGCACGGTGGCCCAAGCAATGGTGGTCGTGCATCTAGTCCAAGGGGCCACAAGGCCACCAAGCAAGATCTCAAGCGTGATGCATTCGCACTTGTATTGCATGAGACATTTAAGGGGTTGATGGATAAGAAAAAGGAGGAAAAATGCCAAAAGGATGAGAGGTGATGCCGGGAGAAAGATGCCACATATGCTAGCTTCATTGACCTCCAAAAGAGCTCTTGAAGGTAAGAGATCAATGACCAGTCAAAAGCCGTTTAGGTCGAGGCCAAATAACTCGCCGAACAGAACCACATCATGTTCGCCAACATTGACCATCATGGACCCGACAACTGTGCTTCCTTTGAGAGATGCGTGATCTCACATATCTATTTAAGTTTGTGTACTCCATATGAAACTTGTGTCCTTTTACACTTTAGCTCGGTACTATGGCGTGTAAATCATGTGATTCCCTAATTAGTGGTAATTTAATAGCTATTAAATTCAGCTTTAGTGTTATTTTCATTCATATGTTGGCCAATTAAATGAAATAGGAAAGAAAAGAGGCAATAAGCTAGCGCAGACCAAACGGGTCTAGCTGATGGGTTTACCGCCGCCCCAAATAGTAGACCAGGATAGACCGCGGCCTTTGGCATGTCTGCGTTCAATCCCAAAAGACCAAAACGAATACATTTGCTTTCTGCAATGATTCGGATCGCTTGAGATGTCCTAACTCTTGTTTTGCTATGAAATTTTATCTTACTTGGATTAATTGTTGTTGCAGCCATGGAGGTGGCTCTGGTGAGCGCGACGACAGGGGCCCTACAACCCGTCGTGGAGAAGCTAGCTGCTCTTCTAAGAGACAAGTACAGGCATTTCAAGGGGGTGTGCAACTTTCAGCGCAAGGAGATCGAGTTCCTCACCCGTGAACTTGTCGCAATGGATGCATTTCTTTTGAAGATGTCGGAGGAGGAGGATCCTGATGTGCAAAGTAAGGTTTGGATGAATGAGGTGCGTGAGCTATCCTATGATATGGAAGACTCAATTGACGACTTCATACAATGTGGTGATAACAAAGACACTAGGCCACATGGTTTCATGGAGAAGATCAAGCACTCGCTAGGGAAGATGAAGGTCCGTCGGCGGATTGCCTGGGAGATTAAAGATATGAAGAATCAACTCATAGAGGTGGGCGAGAGGAATGCAAGGTATAAGACTCCTCAAGCCTTCTCCAACACAAGAAATGGAAGTGTTGATCCTAGAGCTCTTGCTATCTTTGAGAATGCCTCTAAGCTTGTTGGAATTAGTGAACCTAAGGCTGAGATAATAAAAATGTTGATGGAAGATGATCGATGTGTATCAACAGAACAGAAATTGAAGATCATCTCCATTGTTGGATCTGGTGGAATGGGAAAGACAACTCTTGCAAACCAAGTGTATCAAGATCTCAAAGGGCATTTCGAGTGGCATACTTTCTTATCTGTGTCACGAAATCCAGACATAATGAACATCCTGAGAATTATTCTCAGTGAAGTTAGTGGTCAAGGTTATGCCAGCACTAAATCCGGGAGCATACAACAACTAATCATCAAGATCAACAACTCCCTACGAGACAAGAGGTGCAATTTCTATTTCTCTACTTTCCACCCTTGAATGTATAAGTAGTTGTTCATGTATTTCACATGAAATTCATCCTAGTAACTTGTAACGAATATAATTTCTGTCTATATTTTTAAATATATTTTGTAACATGTTAGAAAATATAATGCTGATATGACTATGTTGATGTCCAAAATAAGTGAAATAGGATGGAGATAGATATAAGTAACGACCTATGGTAAGGTGTATTCATCATAATTTATGCTTGTTTTGTGTACTGCACAATATTAGCCTTTGTTGAGTGTGAAAAACTGCCACCCCCCACCCCCACCCCCCAACTCTAATACTCCCTGAAAATGTGCTTCGTTTCATGGAGAAGATCATACGTGCGCACACACAAACACCATTTTAGTTGCTACGCTAATGACTTGGCTCACTCTCCAATATAACTTCTTTTTAGCTTACTTCGGTAGTTTTGCCAACATGGTATCCACGATAACCTCGTTTCACATGAGGGCCACCATGTACATCCCCTTTTCTTTCTCATCCACCTCTCTCTCAGTCGCTCTCTCTCTCTCTCTCGCTCCCTCCCATTTATGTGCATACATACCATCTCTTATGTTCGTCTTTCTAATCTCAATGCCCACACAGTATTGTGATGCATGCTCTATGAATACCAACTCCAATAAGATGATTCGTCACTTGTTATCGTTGATCTCGCGGCAATGTATCACCAACCGCTACTACTCCAACTGGAGGACATATCGTTTAGGTGTTTAAGTGACCTTAAAGGGTATAAATGGAAAGTATGCAAAATAAATAGTCTAGGAAAAGAATTAACATTTCTGTATTATGTTGAGTTACTCCGTCTTAGTTTTAGATAGCTGAACTTTTAGATCTGTCACTAGATTCTTGTTTTGTAGTGATGACTGTATAATTATCTTGTCAATCCACATCGGCTCTAGACCAATTAAGTGTTACACATGATCAATCATATCCATATTTATCTTTTATGTAGTCACGCCTCTTGTTCAAACCGGTACTTATCTCCCATATTATACAAAAAAATATCATGCCCATAATATATGGATTTGAATACTTTTATCAGATTTCCTGTTTTATTTTGTTTATGTTATCAATATGAATGATTTTTTTATTTAAGGAATCACTAATAGATCTAGATGCAGGTACTTTATTGTCGTTGATGATATATGGGACGTGGATACATGGGATGTTATTAAGCTAGCATTCCCGATGACCAGTTCTAGAAGTAAAATAATCACCACTACTCGTGTGAACAATGTCGCTCATTCATGTTGTTTATCATTTAGCGGCCATATTTATAATATGAGGCCTCTCGATATAGTGTACTCAAGGCAACTATTTCATAGAAGATTATTCAACTCCAAAGAAAATTGCCCTTCATACCTTGAAGAAGTTTCTGAACAAATCTTGAAAAAATGTGATGGGTTACCTTTGGCCATTATTGCTATATCTGGTTTGTTGGCTGGCATGGAAAGAACAAAGGATCTATGGAATCAAGTGAAAGATTCAATTGGTCGTGCACTTGAAAGAAATCCCAGCGTTGAAGGAATGATGAAAATATTGTCACTTAGTTATTTTGATCTGCCTGCTCATCTAAAAACTTGTCTCTTATATGTTTGTATATTTCCTGAGGATTCTGTTATTAAGAGGAAGGATCTTATAAGGAGGTGGATTGGTGAAGGATTTATTCATAGAGATGGTAGGCATACTGTACTTGAGATAGGAGAGAGGTGTTTTGATGAGCTCCTCAATAGGAGCTTGATCCAACCCGTGAAGACAAATGAATATGGTGAAGTGAAGACTTGTCGAGTTCATGACACCATTCTTGATTTCATCATATCCAAGTCGATAGAAGAGAACTTTATTACTTTACTTAGTGTTCCCATGCTGACACTTGGGACACAAAGCAAAGTTGTTCGTCGGCTCTCCCTACAAGTCGGCAAACAAGGAGATTCAGCATTACCAATGGCAGGTATGGTGTTGTCTCGAGTCCGGTCACTTAATGTGTTTTGGAGATACGTGGAAATACCCTCTTTGGAGGAATTCAGATGCCTGCGTGTTCTCTACTTGAAGCATTGCTACCAATTGGAAGAGCATCATCTTGAAAACATAGTGGGCTTGTTCCAGCTGAGGTACCTGAACCTAAGCAAGACGAGAATAAGGAAGCTCCCAGAACGAATCGGGTGCTTAGGGTGCTTGGAGACATTGGAAGTACGAGGCACCAATGTAAAGGAATTACCCACATCAATAGTTAATCTGAAGCAATTGGCGCATATACATGTTGACCTTGCTGTTAAATTTCCTGATGGGATTATGAAGATGCAAGCACTCGAGACGTTTAAAGATGTCTTTGCCTGCAGGCAGCCATTTCACTTCCTATGGGGCCTTGGTCACCTAAAGAATCTGAGGCATCTGGCCCTTCATTTCCAAGGTGAGGATGCGAACTTGGTTCGGGAAAATCGAGAGGAGTGGAAAGCTATCATCTCTTCCCTGTGTAAGCTTGGCACCCAAAACCTTCGATCTCTGACTATTTGGGAAGGTAGCAGCTTCTTACAGGAACATTTGTGCATGCATACCCTCGAGAAACTTATTACCTGGTATTCACCCGTTCCACAGGTTCCAAAATGGTTTAGCTCCCTCAGAAACCTCAGGCAGCTACGCCTTCAAGTGGAGGAAGTCAAGCAGAATGATATCTGCATCCTTGGAGCCTTACCCGCTCTACTCATTCTCCATTTGATGGAAACAACAGGGTCAAGTGAAAAGTTGAGAATCAGCGGTGAAATTGGGTTTCAATTCTTGAGGAATTTTAATTACTTTGCAAATTGTCACTCGGTAGATCTGATGTTTTCGGCAGGATCCATGCCCAGGCTAGAAAAACTTGCCCTTATTCGTTTGGTCATAGTTGAAGCACACTCTCTTGACATTGGAATCGAGAAACTCGCCTCTCTCATTACCGTCGAATGTGAAGTGATTGGGAAATGTGGAATTATTGAAGCCGTAAGGACTGCCGTGGAGAGAACAGTCAAGACACATCCCAACCACCCTGCTCTATTCTTCAGACGTTTACGAATTTGATGCAGGTGCTTATCCTCTCTTTTGTTTTCTTTGCAAAATCTCTACGCTTATCTTGATTTGTTGTTTGTGTTAAGTTACTTGAAGCGCCCCTAGACAAGTGTAGTTTCAGAGATTACGTGAGTTATCTTAAGTTGGCTACTGTACCACTACTGCTTTTCTATTCTTTTCATTTTTGCGGGTACCACTACTGCTTTCTTTGCTTTACGTGTACTGTTTTGATAAAAAAAAATCGATAAGAGCGCTTTACTACTCAAAAAGGTTTAAGCAATACACCCGTCTCTGCGTAACTAAGATGCACACAGCCATCCAAAGAAGTACAGAACCATACAAAAACTTTACAAAAAGAACGCTCGTAAAAGTGTAAGCAGCCAATTAGACCATAGGAGCAACCAATTGGGTAATAAACTCATTGGCCGTATCCTCCAATTATGTAAACATCATCGTAAAGAGGTCGTGGTCCTCCAAGCGCTGAACTGCTGAAGCGGCGACCATAAACAACGACGATCATAAACGAAGCAAAGCCATATACCGGTAGATGAACTGCATAAGAGAAGAATTTTTATCATTAAAAATATTGTTATTCCTACATAGGCAAAACGACCATAGAACGGCTATTGCTCCCACTCTGAAAAGAATCTTAAACCCAGAATCCACCCTGTTGCCAAAAATGTTTACAACGCTGCGTGGTGGTATATAAGGTAGAACCTATCTGAATGATTGATCATATAGACATAATGAACCGATATTAGAAGAAAAGGTGTTTTATTATCTCCTCTTCGTGACAGAAAACACATTTCACAGAACCATACCAGTTGTGTTTTGCAAAGTTATTTTTAGTAAGAATAACACCATAACGAAGGTACCATCCAAAAAACCTTAGTTTTACAAGGAACCGACGCTGTTTTGATGATAACCCGATAAAGAATGTGGGCTAGCCTAATATAACCGTGTTAGCTACAAGGATGATTTTCGTACATGTTAATGTTTTCTACTGCTTGAAGCGGCATACTACTAATCTGGCGACCATCCAACTTGATAATTACTGCTCTTGTCATGTGCAACTTAGGATTCCACTGTATTTTTCTCTTATGTTCTGTATTCTTTCCGAGAACATAATAAGCTTGCTCTTTTCGTCATCTCAACGATCTAGGTCCGTTACGGTCACAGTTTTCACATCTAATACACGTTTTGTCATCGCTGCTGCTAATTTAATACTGATGGTGTCGATCGTCTGTGAATCATATGCAGTGCAATCCAATGGACGCTTCATTAGCAGATTAGGCATTTCGATGTTGGACGTAACACTCTTGTTGAATGGGCTCCAGATGTTCATTAGCAGATTACGCATTTCACTGTGAAGGCTTGTGTTGCTGGAATCCTTTTAGCAATTCCAAGTGCAGAGTTGTAAGCTAGATAATCCGTCGCTGCTTTGTTAAATTTGAATGTGCGTCTGATGGTGGCGACCTCCAGGTCGGATTCTTGTCACCAAATAAAGTCCAGGCTGCATTGTACCACTCCGACTTCACCAATAATTTGTACAGAATTTTCACCATTTGATTCAGTTTAACTACAAGCATTTTGCTGGGTTGTAACGGCTGTGTGTATCTCAGCTATGTAGATGCCGGATGTAATGATTAAATATTGAAAACAAGCACTCTGCTGGTGTTGAAATTTGGAGCTGGAAACGTATGCATGTGTGCCTGCCTGGAAACGTAAGGCATTTCTAGCTATAACAGCAGTTCTTTTGCTGGGCAACTCTCTAAGATGTCACTCGTATTAATTTGTGTGGTGAAATGTGGTGAATATCTCTGCGTTGCATGCCAAACAGTGTGTATGTGTGTCCCAGTGATTACTTATTCAAATGAAAACGTACACACAAAAATCCTGCGCCTACGAGCTCTTAAAAAAATTGATCAACGCAGTCATCATCCTATCCACACCATCGCACCAGCTGCTCCACCAAAGATCATTCAACGGTCCATTGATCACCTCTCTAATGTTTTCTTTTGTCTTGAAATTCACAAGGGGTTTCCCTAATGATTGAGCTCCTCCAACTCCATTAGTAATACCTCAATCTCAAAGCTTAAGGCTTATATTATTTTTAGAAAATCAAACTATATCAAGTTTGAGTTAGCTTTTACCAAAAATCATTAACATGCAAAATACAAAATTATATCAGTAAATAGATAATGAAATATATTTTTATATGATATCTACAAAATATTATATTTATTGATAGATTGTTCTAAAATTCTGGTCAAACTTTACTTAGTTTGACTTTATAAAAAAAGCCTTAGACTTTGGGATGGACGTAGTAATTAACATGCATGTGCGCATGGCCAACTTGGCCTTTCTTCGTGTTATACTAATACACTAGAACAAGTGCTAAGATATTTGTTCGAATCGTAATCTTAGAGATCTCTCTCATGGTGTTTAAGGATATTAAATATATATAAAAACACGATCACAAATACATACAAAAAATATATATGTACATATACACCATGTAATTTATGCAATCGAGGAAAACTAATTGCAGAACTTTTATGACAACATAAAAGATAAAATTTACACAAGCAATCATTTGAGTTAAAGTGGGTAACAAAAACGCTATAACAAATGTTCAAAATATTGTTTTGTGGTTCACAATTGCATGGTAGTAGCCAAATATATAATCATTAATACAATAGTATGATGATGTGGAAGAAGTACAAATGTTTAGTATAATACATATTTATTTTACCTCGGTACTCAGTAGAAAAAGGAAAGAAAATTTGTGTGGGGTTCACGAACTAATGATATCTTTGGATCGGAAAGCGTCATTTATCTAGACATGTCGGAGTGTCAAGTTCAGCAGTACTCGGCTGTTCAATGTGATGCGAGTTCAAAGTAGCAAATCGGGCAAACATGGTTGGAGGGGCGGAGCGAAGCATCGAGCAGGCTCACGCGACCACACACACTGGGCAATCGCCTCGAGCTTGCAACCGATGTGGGCCACACTAGAGGGCGACCAGCGCCGGTCCATAGATTCAGGGTCGGCCCTGAGGGGGGCAGGCAGGGCGGCCGCCCTAGGCCCCAGAACCCAAGGGGCCCCCAGCTCAGTATGCGTATAACATGGGAGAGGAGCTTCGAGCTCCTGTGGCGGGGCCAGACATTTTTTCGAAGATTTTCATCGCGTGCGGTTCAGTCTTCAGGTAGACGCAAAGGAAAGCCTCAGGGCTTCCTAGCAGGCTTTTCTCTTTAGTTAATTTAGGCCTTGCATATTTTGATTAGCCTGAATCTTTTTCTCTTCTTGTTAGCTACGAGGAAATTAAATGGGTATTGTACGATCCATGGATACTAGCACACGATCTAGACTTTGCTCGGGTTTTTTTTTAGGATCCTTACAAAATTTTGTGTTACATTCCAAGCCGATTGCCCTAAATTTTGACAAAGGTCGAATAACCAATCCTAGTGTGACAAGCACACCAGAGGGCATTATATTAGGGGCTCAGGGTGGCGCATAAGTGGCGGCAGACAATAGTCCATCAAAACCACAAGTTTCGATCTGAACAAATTAAGAATCTCATATCAAGCAGCATTTCAGAAAAGAAGAAAAACGACAAGGCCATTGGTCAGGTATAAGTGCATCTCGAGCGGCCCGATGCATTTCGTTCACCAAAAGTGACCATGCGTATCTGTTGTTGTGGTGTGGCGGCGCGGCGTTTGGACTACAACGGCGGTGGGGTGGCGGCATTGTCGTAGGGCTGCAAAGAAGGAAGGGGATGGCGAATGAAGCGTGCGGGGACGGCTAGGAATACAAGGTCAAGCATTGCGTCCGTGTCGACACATTCGCGGGGCATATTTAGACTACGTTTGCATCCCGCACTACATGCCGGTTAGTTTGCGTCAGGCTATTGGGCTAGGGGTAGACCCATTTTTTGACCGCGTGAACACAAACAGTCGCTTTGCATCCATTTGCATTGGACCTAGAGATACCCTAAGTCTAATTCTTCATCTATTTTGTGCCCTTTGCTCGACAAACAAGTTTGAATCTAGGTATCTTAATATTGCTTTTCAACACACCAATTAAAATATTACTATTTCTGGGCCCAGCCCCCCTCCCCCCACGCACCCCCCTAGGGCCGGACCTGAGGAAGGCTCTCATGTGAACTCGTAGGAGGAGAGCTACGCCCAGAGAAAGACAAAGCGGGACGCGAAATAGGGAAAAATGAGAAAACGAACACATAATAGAAAAAATGTTGACCAGTGGGCCCAGCGTAGAAATCCCTATTCTTTTTGGTGTTTTTTTTTCTCGAAGATCACCACTTTATACTAAAAAGACTATACAGTGTATACTAAAATATTTTTACGGCACGCGGTTTTATGGTGTTCACTAGGATTGCCATTACCTCATATGAGCTTGCTGCTCATGCATGGTATGGTAGTGACCCATGTCAACATTACTTTCTTTGTTAATTGATTCTAATTTAATCTAATTTGCAATACTATTTAGAGTCGATTAGAAAGGAATGGAGAGAGTATATCTTACACTTAGAATTTAAGTGAACCCATCTAAAAAGAATGAAACCCGTTAAATTATTAAAATGCACAGGAAAAATGGAAAAAAAAAAAGAACCCCAGCAGTCGCGTGGGGAGGAGGAGCCTCCCCCACCGCCCGGGAGAGGGGCGGGAGAGGGAGCCTCTTCCTATACTCATGATCGTGAAAGTCGTGAACAAAGAATTCCTACACCTAGGACATGTAAAGAAACGGCTGATTAACTCTAATAATCATAGTATACTAATAGTACAGTACATCCGATCCACAAGAGTGCACCCCTCGCAACAAAGATGAACGGTGCATTGATCTTCATCTCGCCAATGATTTTTCGTCGTGAAACTTATTAATCGTCTCTCTAATGATTGAGCTCCTGCAACATGCATGGCCAACGAAGCAGGACGACCACTGACTAGGCTCTTCTCCCGTTCGCTGTGCATGCGATGGATGCCATGCTAGCCAGGGGCGGGTGTCGCTGTTCATGCCAAAGCAGCCTAGCTGGGTACGCAATAACAGTGTAGGTGGCCCTGGCCTGGGTAGCGCCGTGTTGGGCAGACACGTCGCCTGTCAGCGGAACAGTAAGCAGTTACTATTGCCAGATGCGAAGCCATGGAGCCATCGACGCCTCCATGGTTTCCGTTATTCACATTTTTCGTACTCGCATCTTGGCTTATTCAGACTTTTGATCTGTCGATGGCAGTGTCTATACTTTCGCGTTGAATTTTATATAAGACAATCGTGTATTCGTGTATCTTGAGAGTTGAGATTAAGTTTTGACAAAGAAATTTTATTTTGCAGCATGGTCATTTTGCACCAGCTTAGAGCATCTCCACCGGTAGCTCCCAAATAGGCGCCCGCACCGGTAGGGGCGCCGGTACCTTCGTTTGGAGGGCGCCTGCACTGCATCCTCTATTTGGGAACATTGCTCCCACACCGTCGTCCCCAAACAGGCGGCCTCGATAGAATTTTGAAATTTAAATACAAATTTGCGACATGATATTTATACGTAGTTCGAACGAAATTTGTACAAATTTAACGCGATTTCAAACTAAAAAACTAAAAATACACATCTAGCGGCGCGGGGAGTCGAAGTCGCTGAAGTCCAGTTCGTCGCCGCTGGATGTCCCGAAGGACCAGCTATCGGCGTCGTCATCCTCCTCCAAGTCGGCCTTCTCCTCCTTTGGCGTCGGCAGCTCGGATGGTCCGGTGAGGTCGACGTAGTTGGCGCCGTGGTCCCTGGCGGACCACACCGCCGCCTGCCGCGGGTCGATCGCGATGTGACGGTAGTCCTCGTCGACGGAGCAGCCGATGATGAAGCTCTGGGCGGGGAACTCCTCGTCGTCGTCGTCGCCACGGAGGGCCGCCTGCGCCTTGGCCTCCTTCTCCCACCATTTCTTCTTCGTCGGCGGAAGTGGTGGCAAGGTGTCCTCCTCCTTGACGCGGGAGCGGCGGCCCGACCCCGTCGCCGGACGAACCCGAGCAGAGGACGCGTGCGCCCGACGGCGGACGATCCGGTGCGGGAGGTTCCGGACGCCGCGGTTCGTTCCGGCGACCTCTGCGTGGTAGGCGTCGGCGCCATGGTCGCCGCCTGCGGGAAGTAGACCGGCTCTCGTTGCCTGCGGTGGCGTGGACGGTAGCTGTACTCGCGGAGCGTGGCGTGGACGTCGCGGCCATACCACCAGGCTCGGCGGCCGACGTTATTGAAGCGGCCGCCGGAGGGATTGTCCATCCGCGCGACCTCTTCGGCGCGCTCGCGGCCGAAGCGCTCTTCCCAGTCCGGGCTATCGAGGGCATTCTCCGGGAGTCTCCTCTGCTCCGGCGTCATCGAGGCCCGCCGTTCCCTGGCGAGGGCCCGCATCTGTGGTCCTCGCGACGACAGCGGCGGCACGACGAAGCCGCTGTTGGAGAAGTGTCAGCCGTGCGGCAACTTGAACTGCACTGGCACGGGGATCCGGTGCCACTACAGCACGTCGGCCTCGTCGAACGACAGCTGCGTCGAGCGTAGCATGCCGCTGCCACCGCTGCCGCCGGCCTGGTCGTTGTGCGCCATCGCGTTCGCGTGCAGGTGGGTGGTGGTTCGGGCGGAAGTTGAGGACGGCGGCGGCTAGGGATGGACGGCGGGGAAAAGAGAGGAGTGTGCGCCGGTGTGGTTTTAAGGAAGGCGGCGGACACGCATTGAAGGCGCGTGGGTAAGGTAGGTGGACGCCGCGTGGACCGTCGCCGCCCTCGCCATTTTGGTTTCCGTGCGGGAGACCATTAACGCCGATGACCAACCTCCCCACGTCGTTTCCGATGCGAACCGCCGCGTCCCCTCGCTGACAAGGCGCCCCCACCCGCGAAAATCGTCGTTCCGCGAGGCGCCGGCGCGCCCGATTCACGCCCTTGGCGAAGGGACCGGCACGGGGTTGCCGGCTATTCTATTGGGCTCCAAAATTGGCCGGCGCCGTTTAAGGCGCGTGGGTAAGGTAGGTGGACGCCGCGTGGACCGTCGCCGCCCTCGCCGTTTTGGTTTCCGTGCGGGAGACCATTAACGCCGATGACCAACCTCCCCACATCGTTTCTGATGCGAACCGCCGCGTCCTCTCGCTGACAAGGCGCCCTCACCCGCGAAAATCGTCGTTCCGCGAGGCGCCGGCGCGCCCGATTCGCGCCCTTCGCGAAGGGGCCGGCACGGGGTTGCCGACGATTCTATTGGGCTCCAACATTGGCTGGTGCCGTTTAAGGCGCGCTGGTGCAAGTCCATTTTCGCCCCAGGTCCCCAAATTGCTATCGGGCCGCTATCGGAGCCACCGGTAGAGATGCTCTTATAAAATGGGCTACAGTAGCAAGGAAATACAAATGCTATAGCTATAC
>NC_061512.1:156719791-156764157 GCF_022539505.1 Lolium rigidum
GGAGAGCTTACGGCGGCTCCTGCTAGGGTTGGCAATATGCTCGGTGAAGTTGTGGACGACGGCGGTTCTCCTGGTACAGGTGGCGTCACCTGAGGTGGTCGGGATCGCCGACGATTGCTGCAGAGCTTCCGCGGCGGTGATCTTGCGATTGGCCTTGCTCCGGCGGCGATTGAGGTGGCTAATGGTGCTGGGCGAAGCGGTGGTGAGTGGTGATCGTGTTGGTGTGCTTGGTTCTGTCCAGGGAGCTCGGTATTTATAGGCGCGAGAGGTTGCTGCGGGGCAGGGTGGTGGTCGACATGCTCGCGGCGTCTCCGGCGAGCTAGCGAGCTAGGCGAGGGCGTGGCGCTGTTCTGCGGTTCATGGCGAAGCGATTGGCAGCGACAGCGGGGTCGGGCGGTGGCTAGGTTGGTCGCTTCGCTTCCATGTCTGCCGCGGAGTTCACGGGAACAGATCGTCGTCTCCGGCGCCGGCGGTCACGGGTCTGGGCTGCGCGCGTGTCTGGCGGCTTCGTGGCGACGCGGCGATGCTCAACCTGCAGCTAGGTGGTCCAGGGCGTGCGTGAGGTGGCCAGGCGAGAGGTGGCCAGGGCGTGCCTGTGGCGCGCCACGCGCGACATGAGCGGCATACTGGCCGCCATGGGCGCGAGCTGGTCTGGCCAGTGTCGAGCTCCTCCTCGACAACGTCGGTTGCTAGGTGGTGTAGGAGGTGAGGTGGCGTCGTTTGGGCACGGTGGCCGTGGCTGAGGGAGAAGGGAGAGAGGGGAGGGGCATGCACGTGCCCATGGCCGGCATGGCCATGGCTATGCCATGTGTGCCCTCCCTCTTAGGGTTACTATGTGGTAGTTAGGGTTAGAGGGGGCAAGGGGACCAGGTAGGGTGCAAATGGGGTAGATTAGGGTGGGATAGAACACTATTTGAAATAGTGTGTAATAGTTCCATAGATGCCATTTTTGATTTTTGTCCAAATTTGGTTTAATTCAAATGGTTGACCAATTTGAATTGTGTGTGTTTGGTTGAGTTCTAAATGACCAGAGGTGATGAGAGGTGGTGGTGGAAAAGTTTAATTCAAAGATTTGCAAAAATTGATAAGTGGGAGATTGTTACATATGTTAAAAAGTTGCAACTTTGAGTGAGCATAGCTAGTGATCAAGAAAGATTTTAGCATGGTGATCTTTACAAAAAGTGTTCACCTTGATGTTGACTTGGATGTGGTGCAAAGAGTTAGCAAGGTTTGGTTTGAGAAAATTGAATTGCAATGGCTCAAAGTAGTGATCAGACTATAATTGGCAGAAATGACCATTATCATATGTGATCAAGTTTTGTATTTGAAATTCATTTGGATTGTGATTCTTTGATTCCAAAAGTTGTAATAAGTGTTTAGTAACATTATTCAACTAATGGTGAAGACCAAATTGGTCTAGGGTCAAAATTTATAAAAATGGCATAGAGCCATATGTTAGGGTTTTAGGGTTTTGCATTTATTTGATTTTCTTCCTCTTTTGGATTTATTTGGTTTGTGATCTTCTCATGATCACTTTAGGGTTTTAGGGTTTATCATATACACATAATAACAATCATCATGGCATATCACTCAAATGCACAAGTCCTATGCATGGCACTATATGCAATTTAAAAAGTTTTTGTTGGTTTGAAATTTTGCTCTCTGGAATTCTTCTAACTTTCTTTTATTGAAATTTGGGATGTTACAGTGGACATGGTTGAGTACTCTCTCCGACCAATAACCAATAGCGGGATCTGGAGATCCATAATGGCTCCCACATATTCAACGATGACTTTAGTGATCGAATGAACCATTCACATACGATACCAATTCCCTTTGTCACGCGATATTTTACTTGTCCGAGGTTTGATCATCGGTATCACTCTATACCTTGTTCAACCTCGTCTCCTGACAAGTACTCTTTACTCGTACCGTGGTATGTAGTCTCTTATGAACTTATTCATATGCTTGCAAGACATTAGACGACATTCCACCGAGAGGGCCCAGAGTATATCTATCCGTCATCGGGATGGACAAATCCCACTGTTGATCCATATGCCTCAACTCATACTTTCAGGATACTTAATCCCACCTTTATAACCACCCATTTACGCAGTGGCGTTTGATGTAATCAAAGTACCTTTCCGGTATAAGTGATTTACATGATCTCATGGTCATAAGGACTAGGTAACTATGTATCGAAAGCTTATAGCAAATAACTTAATGACGTGATCTTATGCTACGCTTAATTGGGTGTGTCCATTACATCATTCATATAATGATATAACCTTGTTATTAATAACATCCAATGTTCATGATTATGAAACTAATCATCCATTAATCAACAAGCTAGTTAAGAGGCATACTAGGGACTCTTTGTTGTTTACATATCACATATGTATCAATGTTTCGGTTAATACAATTATAGCATGGTATATAAAGATTTATCATAAACATAAAGATATATAATAACCACTTTTATTATTGCCTCTTGGGCATATCTCCAACAGTTTACGCTGAATTTACCTCTTACAAATTCTATCATGCGCCTCCATTACGGATGGGGGTCTACCTCTTACTCTAGCCGCCAGTTAGAGCATCTCCACTCGTCTCCCCACAGAGCCCCCCACGGCCACTTTTTTTCATCCGGACGGCGAAAAACAGCCCAGTCAGGTCCCCGGTTCCTCGTTTTGGTCCGGATTTGAGCCTATTTTCGTCCGGACTCCCCATGCCATCCTCGGTTTCCCGGGGGTCTCCCGGGGACTCCGGATGAAGCTAAACCAACCGCCCACGCCCACATGTCTCCTCTTTCGTCCGGATTCCCCGAGCCATCCTCTTTTTCCCCGAGAAACGCCGCTTGGGGAGCACACGACTGGAAATATACTGCCCCCCACGCCAAATCTTCCTCCAATCCGGACGAAAATTTCGCCGGATTTGGGCGTGGGGAGCGCCAACGAGTGGGGATGCTCTTAGCCACTCCGTCATGTCTTCTCTTTCCCTGTTATATGCTGCCATTTCACTGACGATTTTGAATTTCCTCATGCTCAGGTTTTGGCGTGAGGGACGCCGAAGCAGTTTCCGTTGCTGCTCTTCCTCGCTACTTCTGCCAAAGCAGTGGTTTTTCTAAGTAGTTCATCCCAGTCTGCGACCACAAGCGGCGGACAGAGGCAGAAGGCCACAGGAGATGCTCATGAATGCAGCATACTAGAACCGCTGGATCGCTCTTCTAGTAGATTCGGCCACACATCCATACTGGTCGTTTTTATTCACTTCATATTTTCTCGATGATGAGAGATTCCTCTGCCGTTCTCCCTGGATCTGATCTGAGAACTAGAAGATACAGAGGTATCAAAAGAAACTGCTCCTCGGTTGTAAATGTGAACTCAACCCATAAATAGCATTTGCCATCTGCTTACATTCTTTTCCTGATTCTTTGATTTGAGTTGGATGACACCCTAACTAATCACTTCAATTCCTACTTTTGTTGTATGGTATACGCATATATACAGATGCAAGCTCGATGAATCAACAAGTGTCGGGATCAGTACTAGCAGGGCTATTCATATTTTTTTTTATGGATGTAACATGTTTAATTTATGGAACTATGGAAGCACCTCCTTCAATTCAGTGTTTCCTTTTGCCTCCAGGCTGATGTGGTTTCGACAAGAATTGTTTTCTCCGGTCAACATGGGAATTATACCTTTCAGGATCTTCATTCAAAGTTATGCTTGGGGTGTGCCTACGTCTCAGTTGACTGAGATTTTCTTAAGTCTCAGTCAACTCAAAAAAGTGCAACTACAGTTTAAAAAAAAGTGCAACTCAGTTCAGTTGCACATTTCTGTTAGAAAAGTGCAATTGCACTTTTTTAACAGAAAAGTGCAACTCAAGGCACATTTTTGTAAGTGACTTAGACTCAAGAAAATCTCAGTTGACTGAAACATAGCAAAACCGTTATGCTTGTGGTTTGATAAATTATTCTTTCAGTTTAAACGAAATGATTAGCAGTGGGTCAAATAACGGGAATATATAAGCACGCGCAGTTGTGTGTAACGGGATTTCAGTTCCATATTTTTAACAGGTTAGTTACTCAAACCCCCTTTTTCTGATCGCTTACCATGTCCCTTTCCCATTTGGGTTTTATATTCTCGAACAGGAGCTACGCCAGATTATCTTGCCAAATATATATATTGCAAATTTCCTTCCAAGATAATATGTCATCTCAGACATCAATTTTCAGACACTGAATTAATCATTATGACATGTTGTTTGGCACATTCAGTATTACATTCCTTCTTGCATTTCGCAATCATCAAACTTGACATATAAGCGTTATCTAAGACCTATTCTTCCTTCCAGACATAGCTTTTGGGAGAATGGAAGCAGATCGTACTAATATGCGGCCAAACTTATATACTTAATTATGACATTTCAGGAGGTTATGCAATTTCTTTTCCAATACAATTACTTCTCATTTCTCAGTAAACTAAGCAAAACATCGTTGAGCCTCATGGAATTTTATAAAATTTAGTTACTGAGCTAGGTTGCAGGTTAAATTATTATTTTGATTATTTTGTGAGGCTAATGTTCGATTAATATTATATACTAAGCATTTTATCAATGTTTTAATCCAACCTACATGGCCAAACATTTTGTTTATGTTATCCGCATAGATTGACACTTCTAATCACTTCCTATCTGCTTATGATATTTCTACTATGAGAAACTTGCACATCTACTAAAGTAGTCTAAGCATATTTCTTTCTATGAATTTCCGTAGCAACGCGTGAGGTATCATCTAGTTTTTTTAAACTCTAGAGCCTGAGTATAGGTACAAATATATCAAGTATGTAAAGAAGTCTTGAATCAGGCCTTCGCTCCTGAAGGCCCTATGGGCCGGTCCCGAAGTCAGAGCAGATACTGTGGATTCACTGGCGGGCGGCGGCAGGCCAACAACGACGGCAACACCATGCAGCTGGTGGCGACACCATCAATGGCTCGTAAGAATGGCTCGTAACATGCGTGTAATCTTACTTGCTACATGAATCTGCTCACAAGGCAGCCCTGGGGAGGGTCTGGCGGGGCGGCCGCCACGGGCCCAGAAAAATCGGGGGCCCATATTTTCTATATAGGCTTACTATACACTGTAGAAAAAAAGAGCAGTTTTACGATTTTAGATGGGCTTGGTCTATATTTGGACCTTTTCTTTTCCTATTGGTTTCAAATCCGGCTGGCCGGTCACGACTTGAGTCAGCGCCTGAAATCCATTTCATCTATCGATATGTGAAACATCGCCAATTTTCCCGAGCCCGACGTCTCGATTCCCAGCCTTCCCTCTTGCGGTTCGTGGCTATCGTCCAGGCCGCCTTGTTCCTGCCCTCCCTCTCACCGATCGCGGCCGATCGACCGCGAGACGATCTGCTGACAGCTGCCCTCCTGCGAACTATGGTGCTTTCTGCCAGTCCGCCGGCCAATGACCGTCGCAGTTGGCAGTCCTAGGCCGGCCATCGTCAATCAGGCAATCATCCAATCTGCATATTAGATTAAGATAGAATGTAAGAATGCCCGATGCAATTCTCTTGGAATTCTACTATATGCTCGCCTATAATTCTGGTTCTGAATTTTGATTAAGAGTTGTTGTTCTTATTTGTAGGAGCGGGGTTAACTGGTTTGGCAACTTTATACATCAACAAGAAATTAATGAACGAGTCTGATATTGATTCCATCGTCACGGACTTTGCTTCTAGGAATTGAGGGAGAAAATTTTAAGGTATCATCTAAACATTGTTTTATATGAATATTAAAATTGTGTATATTTAAAGTATTTATTTTTTATCATCTCATACATGCGAAAAAGTAGTAAAAGGGGTCCAAAATTTTAGTTTCGTCTTGACCTCCGAAATCTCAGGACCGGTCCTCTGCTCACACCCAGCACACGTTGGAACGATATTGCGGGCTACCAGGTCCGGTTGTCCTCCAGCGCCGCCAGAGCTGACCGCCAAAGCTTTTTTGGTCCCTGCGTCAACAACTCTGTAACACCCCCTTGCCGCTGATGAGATCAGGGCGTGAGGCCTCCACCAGATCGAACTAGAAGATACAGCTTGAAGAAGAAGAAAGACAATGGAGATCTGAGAAAAGAGAAGCAGAGACGGGGACGAGTTTCTTACTCATTTGATTCATAGCCATATTCTGTTTACAGCTGGGCTTATAACCTGCCCTTCCACACACTCCACGCCACTGGACCCACATAATTAACCCACACACACGCGCCATCGTTATTTGCCTTTGCTCCTCGATGGCGCCACCCAGGTCTACGTCTCTGCTGTTGGCGCGATACCTGCAGGTGTTACACTACCTCCCGCAGAAGAACTTGCTTGTCCCCAAGCAAGTGCATTGGGAAAACTGTTCCTAATCACGTACAGATCTTCCCAGGTAGCCATAGTCGAAGGCATACCTGACCATTTCACGAGAACTTGAGGGATAGCCGCATTGCCCTTCTTCACCAACCTTCTGTCCAGTATTTCTTCAGGCCATGTGTTGTCTGAATTCAAATCGGCAATCTGGGATATGTCATGGAAAACTGGTGTGTGATCCGGTGTGAAGCTCTTCAGTTGTGATATGTGGAATACTGGGTGGATCACGGAGCTTGCTGGTAAGTCAAGTTTGTAGGCTACAGACCCAATCTTTTCCAAAACAGAGTATGGACCGAAGAACTTATAGGCAAGTTTATGACAGGGTCTGTTTACCAGAGATGACTGAGCATAAGGTTGTAGTTTCAAGAGTACATGTTCCCCCACTTGAAAACTCTTCTCTGACCTTTTCTTATCAGCCTGCATCTTCATACGATGTTGAGCCTTTGCCAAGTGTTCTTTGAGCTGTTCCAGTTGTTTTTGCCTATCAACAATAAAATCTCCAGCTTCGGTCTGTGGTAAAGCAGCTGACTCAGGAAGCATTCCAAGGTTGGGTTCCACTCCATAGAGAGCTTTAAACGGTGAACAGCCCAGAGAAGAATGGTGAGTGGAATTATACCAAAGTTCAGCTGTAGATAGCCACTTGCGCCAAGTCTTTGGGGTATCATGGACTGCACATCTTAAATACATTTCTAAACATTGATTTACTCTTTCACTCTGCCCGTCCGTTTGAGGGTGATAGGCCGTAGTGAACTGCAGTTTAGTGCCTAGCAGTTGAAACACTTCTTTCCAAAATTTACTTGTGAATATTTTGTCTCTGTGTGACACTATAGTGATAGGAACTCCATGCAATTTTACCACTGTGTCCATGAATGCTTTTGCCACCACTGTTGCATTGAAGGGATGTTTGAGAGGTACAAAGTGTGCATATTTGGAAAGTCGGTCTACAATTACCATTATCACGTTTGCACCTTCAGACATGGGCAAGCCTTCAATGAAGTCCATCGTTAATTCTCTCCAAATGCCAGAAGGAATAGGTAATGGCTGTAGTAGTCCAGCTGGTTTGTTATAGTCATGTTTTGCATGTTGACAAACAAGGCACTGTTTAACAAATTCATCCACTGACATCTTCATTCCTTTCCAGGAGAATAGTTTCTTTAGCTTGAGATAAGTTGGTAAGATGCCGGAGTGGCCTCCAATAGGGCTTGCATGAAAAGCACTAATCAACTTGGTCTGTAGTGCGGAATTTTCCCCAATCCAAATTCTCCCTTTGTGTTTGATCAACCCATTACAGAGCTCAAACTGATCTTCATCGGGACTATGAATGGCTAAAGCCTGCAGTTTGAGTTGAGCATCAACATCAGTAACATAGGAATTTAGCACTTCCTGTACCCAGGTTGGTTGTACTGTTGTCAGATCCCTTCTTGTATATGATCTTGAAGTTTAGCCCCATGAGTTTGGCCATAGCTTTGCGCTGCATAGGAGAATGAAGGTCCTGATTTTCCAAATATGTCAAACTGTGATGGTCAGTTCTGATTATGAATTCTACACGCTGCAGGTACGTTCTCCATCTATCCACTGCCATAATCAAGGCCAAAAATTCCTTTTCATAGATAGAGAGTGCTCAATGTTGTACACTCAATGCTTTACTGAGAAAGGCTACAGGGTGTCCATCTTGCATTAGTACTGCTCCGATGCCGGTGTTACAAGCATCCGTCTCCACAACGAATGTTTTCTGGAAATCAGGTAAAGCGAGGACTGGAGTACTAAGCATTGCTTGCTTCAGCTGAATAAAAGCATGTTCAGCTTCGGCTGACCACCCGAATCCCTTTTTCTTCGGCAAATTTGAAAGTGGCTTAGCCATGATCCCATAACCTTTTACAAATTTGCGATAGTAACCGGTCAGACCAAGAAAGCCTCGCAGCTCTGTGACTGTTGCGGGGCGTGGCCAGTCTTGCATTGCTTTGGTCTTGCGCTCATATGTTGCCACTCCTTGTGCTGACACAATATGGCCAAGATATTCTAGTTCTTGTTGTGCAAAAGAGAATTTGGAAGCCTTCACAAATAATTGATGTTCTTGAAGAAGCTGAAGCACAGTGCGTAGATGGCTGATGTGGAGTTCCAGAGATGGACTATATACTAGAATATCATCCATAAAAACCAGCACAAATTTCCGCAAACAAGGCTCCAACACCGAATTCATCACACACTGGAAGGTTGCTGGCGCATTTGATAGCCCAAAAGGCATTACCCGGAATTGGTAATGTCCTTGATGCGTTTTAAACGCTGTTTTCCCCTCATCTTCTGGTTTCATACGTATTTGATGGTAGCCAGACCTTAAGTCCAATTTGGAAAACAACTTTGACCCTGCTAGCTCATCAAACAGTTCGTCAATCACTGGCATTGGAAAGGTGTTTTTAATTGTCAGCTCGTTCAGACGGCGGTAGTCTACACAGAATCTCCAGCCACCGTCCTTCTTCAGTGCCAGCAGGACCGGAGAAGCAAACGGACTCGTGCTCTGTACAATAATCCCAGCAGCTAGCATACTCTTGACCTGCCTCTCTATTTCATCCTTGTGTAACGGTGAATATCGATAAGGTCTTGAGTTGATTGGTTGTGCACCAGGTTGCAATGCAATGGCGTGGTCATATTGTCTTTGGGGTGGCAGCTCAGTTGGTTCAGAGAATACTGAGGCAAATTCCTCCAACAGATGTTGAATTTTTGGTGACTGTTCAGTGAGTTCATAATCTTTATCAAGATGTATGACTGCCATGGCCCAAATATCATTGCCCTGCTCCCATTTCATAATCTGGTCAAGATGTGTTTCAGATATAGGAGGAATAGAGTCCGTTTGAATACCCTGCAACAACACTTCCTTTCCTTTGTACTTGAATTTTAGCCTTTTATGCTCCCAGTTACAAACAATGTCACCCTGCTGCTTAAGCCAATCTACTCCCAATATGGCATCATAGGCACTAAGTGGTAAGACTCGCATGTCGGTGGTGAAAGATGTTCCTTGAGCCCACCAACTGAGATTGGAAACCATCTGATCACAATAAAGATACTCTCCATTAGCCACCTTCACCGAACTGCTCGGTATGGAAGTAGTTTTTGCTCCAATACGTTCCAGAAATACAGAATTAACAAAGCTATGAGTGCTCCCTGAATCAACCAATATCAGCAACACTTGATTGTTGACTAGCGCTTGAATACGAATTGTCTCCCCTCCTTCAGATCCTGCTAATGCATGCAAAGAGAGAGACAAATGGGTTGCTTCTGCCACATCTTGTAACTCCATCATATGCAGAATATTGTCCGGAATCTCCATTTGATGATCTTCCAAGGATAGAGCATGCACCGCCGGTTGTTGTTTCTTGGCACAAGTGTGGCTAGGATCATACTTTTCTCCACATTTATAACAAAGGTTATTGGCCTTGCGATATTCTCGTAACTGACGCTCTTTCCAGAATTCCCCTTGTCCAAATTTCAGAGAAGGTTTTGGTTGGTCTGTCCGAGCAATAGCAGCTTCATTGTGCGCATTGTATCCTGCCTTGTTGCCCCAAATTTTCTCAGGAGTGGAGAGTTCTTGCTGAACCATGGCTAACATAATAGCGCGATCAACTGTCTCAGGTATCCGCGAAGCCACTGCAATACGAATGTCGTGCTTCAGTCCTTTGATAAATTGTGAAACAAACAATGTCTCATCATAGTAAGGATTATGGCCTGAAATCTGAAACATTAGCTCTTGGAATTTTTGACTGTACTCCTCCACAGTAGTTTTCTGTTTCAGTTCTAGTAGCGCATTCATAGCTCTACGATGGTCATATGCCCCGAATTTTGCTTCCACAGCTGCAATGAATGTGTCCCAGTCTGGAACGTTATGGCGCTTCTTGTAAGCCTGGTACCGGTGAGCGGCATTACCCTCCAGATGCAGTGTTGCTGCTGTCAGCCACATCGCAGATGAGATGTTGTATAGAGCAAAATAATCTAGGCACTGATCATGCCAGATGCGGGGATGGTCACCACTGAACTTTGGGAAAAACATCTTGGGCAACTGTGATCGTTCCCCACCATGAAACTCTCCATGTTGTCGAGCTCCTGGCGCAAATTTGCCCCCTGCTTTGTCGGCCTGTATAATTTTCTGAGCAGTCAAACCTGGATCAGGAGGGTGATTTGATGGTGAGCCTTGTCGTCCAGTCGTTGGTGCGGTGCCGAGAATCCCTTTGCCCGACGTCCTCTCCGCGCCCGGGTCCTCTTCCGCGTCCATGAACACCTCGAACGCTGACTCCGGCTTAGATACCCCGAGACGCGCCACCGCGTCCGCCGTGGCCTGGAGCTGTTGCGCCATGGACTCCTGGCGCCTGTCGATGGTGTCCATGACACGCGTGTGGTCAGAGACCGCGCGCGCGTGAACATCAACTTGCGACGCCAACTGCTGGTACGAAGTATCCATTAGATCCATGCGCGAGTCGAGGGCGCCCATCTGTGTCTGCAGCGCCTCGAGCCCCTCTCGAATTGTCGCCATTGCCGCATCCACTCGCCCCGCCGCATCCCCCATCGCCTCCAGCACGATCTGGGTTTGCGCGGAAGCTTTCAAAGGCGTCGTCGCGGAAAACGCTGCGGACCTCGAAATCCCAACGATCGAACGAACCTCTGATACCACTGTAACACCCCCTTGCCGCTGATGAGATCAGGGCGTGAGGCCTCCACCAGATCGAACTAGAAGATACAGCTTGAAGAAGAAGAAAGACAATGGAGATCTGAGAAAAGAGAAGAGAGACGGGGACGAGTTTCTTACTCATTTGATTCATAGCCATATTCTGTTTACAGCTGGGCTTATAACCTGCCCTTCCACACACTCCACGCCACTGGACCCACATAATTAACCCACACACGCGCGCCATCGTTATTTGCCTTTGCTCCTCGATGGCGCAACCCAGGTCTACGTCTCTGCTGTTGGCGCGATACCTGCAGGTGTTACAAACTCACCCCATGGCCATGCACATAGCAATCCGTTGTATCTATGAAGGGAGGATAGAAACGCTAGGGAGGGGTTATCACAAAGATTTTAGAGATTTGCGCGTCTATGTATATGCAAATTAACAACGATACTCCACGGTCTGTGTGATCTAAATCAGACGGACAGGAGCAGACGGATGCACGGATATACCATGCATAGCTCAGGATGCACAGGATAGGTCGCCAAAGAAAAAAAACTCAGAAGCCCCAAATTGACATATTGAAAGACGACTAGGACGGGTGTCTGCCATTAAATGGCCCTGCAGGATTGTAGGCGGACCGCGGACTCCGGTACTCCGGCGAGCTGCCCGCCCAGCATCCCTGTTGAAACTTGAAAGCCGCAGTCAAGCTCTTCAAAGCCTGGCGTTCCCTGTTTCCAACTCCCCCTCCCCCCTCGTCCACCATGCCGCTGCCGTCGCCACCCGCCCGTCTGGCCGTTCCGGCCGCCCTCCTCCTCCTCCTCGCCACCACCGCCTCGGCGGCCAACTTTACCTGCACCGCGCCGCCGGGCACCACCTGCCAGTCCTCCATGGACTACCGTACGATCAACGCCACCACCATCGGCGCGCTCGCCTCCGCCTTCAACACCACCACCCTCACGAACCTCCTCGGTGCAAACGGCCTTCCGTCCACCACACCGCGCTCCTTTGTCGTCCCCGCCAGCTCCACGCTCCGCATCCCCTTCCGCTGCCTCTGCGCCGGCAACGGCATCGGCCAGTCGGACCGGCTGCCCGTCTACACCGTCCAGCCGATGGACGGGCTCGACGCTATCGCCCGCAACAACCTGTTCAAAGCCTTCGTCACCTATCAGGAGATCGCCATCGCCAACAAAATCACCGACGTCAACAAGATTGAGATCGGCCGGAAGCTCTGGATCCCGCTGCCCTGCAGCTGCGACCAGGTGGACGGCTCCGATGTGTTACACTTTGCTCACATCGTCGCCGGCGGGGAGAGCACCTCGTGGCTCGCCGCCGCGTTCAAGGTGTCGGAGTCCACGCTGCTCAAGGTCAATCAGATCACCGACCCCAGGACCGTTCAGAATGGCCAGATTCTTGATGTCCCGCTCCCTGGTAAGCGCTACTATTGTTAGTGCTTTGCTTGACTGACGCGTGCAGTATGTTACAGTGGTGATGAATTATTGCAAGATGATAGTATAGTAGTTAGTACTCCGCCACCTTGAAATAGTAGCAAGATGCTATAGGAGCAGTACTATATTGCTTTGGGCTTGTTGACTTTCTTTAGAAATAAAAGGTTTCAATGAGCTTTAGTCGAAATGTTCGGCAATGGGTCGGTGAGTTGCAGAAGATATGATTGAATGATATATTGCAGTTGCTCAGAAGTCATTTCTCACACGCTGTTCACAGAGACTGAGACGTCATGGCCGTAATTGTAACCGCTGAAGCTTTTAGGAACGTTCCTATATGTCCATCCTGCGGAAAAATTGGTACCCTAGATTGGACTCGTGCTATTGGTTGTTAGCTGTTGCTTTCTCCAGGAAGCGTGTCCAATTTGGTCTTAAACTATTAATAGCATGCTACAAATAGACGAAGTTGAATCTGACTGGACTGCTCAGTGCTCACTCATTTTTGAAGATTATAGATGGATTCTGTTGACTACTTTTCATTATGAATAAACTCCACATATACAAAATGGTATCCTGAATCTGACATTGACTGCTTGTTCAATTTTGATATGCTCAGTTTGCAGTTCATCGATCAGCAGCACCTCGGCAGATCACGATCTGCGCCTGGCGGACGGCACTTACGCGACCACCGCGCAGGACTGCATCCGCTGCAGCTGCCGTTCAGACACATACCAGTGTGCAACCAAGCTCCCCTGCTTTCATATCAGCTCATGTTTCTGAAGGAGTGATCAGGAGAATAATCATTTCCTTTTTATGTGACGATCAGGTTAAATTGCGTCCGGGAGGAGAACAATAGTCGGTGCCCGGCACCACCTCCGTGCAGTGGAGGGCTACAGCTTGGGGAAACGACCGGCACTGGTTGCGGATCCACCAAGTGCAGTTACAGTGGTTATTCCAACAACTCGACACTCAGCATACAGACCACTCTTGTCAGTAACCAGGCTACACCAGCATGCCAGAGTAAGTGTAAACTGTAGACTTGCATATCCTCTGATCAGGGCTTGGAGCAGCTAGCGACCTTGGAAATGTTTCAGTAAGATGCTAAATTGCTAATCAGTGTCCTTCTTGGAAATTCATCACAGATTCTCCGTCTCCTCACAGATCAACTCGGCTTCTGATCGGCGTTTCTGTCGGTTCTGTGTTGTTTTTGTTGATTCTTGGCACCTTGATCTGGCTCTACGTGCGGAAGCCACAACGAAAGCATCGCAAGCAAGCAAAGGAGCAAATGCTAGAGGAGAGCAATTTCTTCGACGATCAGGCCATGGATGACGACTTCCTCAAAGGGACCGGACCTAGGCGGTTTCGCTACAACGACTTGGCCATTGCCACCGACAACTTTTCTGACGACAAGAAGCTCGGACAAGGAGGCTTCGGGTCGGTGTACAGAGGGTTTTTGAGCGAACTAAACCTTGACGTGGCTATCAAGAGAGTTTCCAAGGGCTCCAAGCAGGGGATAAAGGAGTATGCCTCTGAGGTTAGGATCATAAGCCGTCTTCGGCACAAGAACCTCGTGCAGCTTATCGGCTGGTGCCACCGTGGCGGCGATTTGCTCCTCGTCTACGAGCTGATGCCCAATGGCAGCCTCGATGGACACCTCTACGGCGCCAGAGATGATGTGCTTCCATGGTCGGTTAGGTATGCATGGGTACCCTTATGATATCATATCACTGTTGCTCTAGGCTTTTACTGATGGACAGATTTTGTTCTACCTCCAGGCACAAGATTGTTCTCGGATTAGGCTCTTCTCTTCTCTACCTACACCAGGAGTGGGAACAATGCATCCTGCATAGAGACATCAAGCCAAGCAACGTCATGCTGGACGCGTCCTTCAGTGCCAAGCTCGGGGACTTCGGGCTCGCAAGGCTGGTTGAGCACGACAGAGTTTCGCTCACGACGGTGCTCGCCGGCACAATGGGATACATGGACCCAGAATGCATGACCACCGGCCGGACAAACACAGAGTCGGATGTCTACAGCTTTGGCGTCGTCCTCCTCGAGATCGCCTGCGGTAGGCGCCCCGTAGTGGTAGCTCAGCATGAGGAGGACGCCATCCACCTTGCGCAGTGGGTCCAGGATTCGTATGCCAGGGGCATGATTCTTGATGCCGCCGATGCACGGCTGAGAGGAGAATTCGACGCCCGAGAGATGGAGCGCGTGTTGATTGTCGGTCTCTGGTGTGCCCAGCTTAATTTCAAATTGAGACCGTCTATCAGGCAGGCTGTCAACGTGCTGCGGTTCGAGGCACCGCTGCCGAGCCTCCCTGCGATGATGCCGGTTGCAACTTACATGCCACCGGTTGGCATAAGGAGTAGTACGACTTCGTCCCTAACAGGCGGGACCAGCGACGACACTTCTACACCTCCGGTGGTAGAGCAACAGCCCGGCCAACACACAGTCAAGATCATTGAGTAAAACATCTTTCGTGGTTGGAATGACGACATACCAGATTCCAGCACACAAATTATTTTTCTAGGGAATTCAACTATGTTTGGTAGCAAAGTATCTGAAAAATCGAAGTACTCCCTTCATCCCAAGAAAAATGCGTGAGATTTATCTAAACTTGGATGTATTTAAACACTAAATATTACCTAGATACAATCAAAATGGAAAAATCTCAGATGAGTTTCATGAGATGGGAGGAGTATTATAAATCAAAGTATGTGAAAAAAGGAGATGCAATCCAACCAACAGTTTCTTCTACTCTCTCTGATCCATATAAGTGTAACGATTTTAGATCAAATTTATAAATTTGATTGAACTAAACTCTCCACATTTATTATGGGTCGGAGGAAGTATAGAGCACTAGAAGTTAGTCACTCCTTTTTTATATTAGTTGTCATCCATTGGAGTATATCTATACGCAAAATGTTTTTACGTTCGTCCAAATCTGCGACAACTAATTATATGAACATAAGAGTACAACTTATCAACACCAACAATACCAATCACTCTTGAAAGCAGGAAATCATCATAAGAGCATCTCCAACATGCGCCTAAATTGCTTTCTCAACATGCGAGTCACACGCCGGCTTTACCAGGTGATGTATATTTTCGCTCGCGGATAGCAGCGCTTCACCAGACGCGCAAAATATAGCGCACATGACATGTTGGGTGCTTGATCAACATAGGAGAATATCAAACGATGAACAATTTAAAACACATTGAACTAAATTAATGACTTGTTCGACATAATACATTTCAAATCCACGACATAGTTCGAAAGCAAAGCATAGTTAAACACAAGCAAGTTCATGACAAACAAAGTTCATACAAACAAATGAGAAATCAACATTCAATCTTCATCACCTTCACCATCATCTTTTGCATCTGCATCTTTTGTTTCATTGCCATTTACAATTTTGGATGTGTGTGCATGAGTGGAATGAATCAGAGATGGTACAAAGCCATCATTCGTAGTAGGCATAGAAGGCATAGGAGCAACCATGGAATCCATGAATCCACCTGGAGGAGCTCCCATGCCACTCGTTGCTCCAATGTCGCCCATGCCTCCATAGCCACCAAAGCCTCCCACGGAACTCATCCCTCCCATGCCGCTCATTCCTCCCATGGGTCCAATGCTACCCATGCCTCCATAGCCACCCCATTGGTGCTCCCATTTCTCCAATAAAATTCATGCCTCTATAGCTCATTATCTGTTTTTGAGCCAAGATTTGATCACGCGTGAGGTTGATGTAATCCTTTTGCTTGTCATCAAGGTGGATGTGTCCATGAAAAATAGATTCCCCTCATACTCCACGAGTCGTTGAGTTTCTTCCATAGAAACCTACTTCTCCTTCAATGCCACTCCTCTCTCCTCGGTCGCGGCCCTCCTTTGCTAGCCCCCGATTCTTTGTCCGTCGACAACCTACTCTCCTCCGTCACTTCATTTCTTGCTTGCACAATAGCATCCATATCATTCTTGAGATAATCATCCATGGTCTTCTTTCCTTTAGCCTTTTCTTATTTCTTTCCTATGGGTCGTTTTCGCAGCCGAGTTAGGTGTTTCTTCATATTCATCTTCAAGTCCAATGACACTACCTTCACTGGTATCTTTGTCACTTCCAATCCATGACGGTTCTTCCATTTCTCTTAATTTTTTAGCTTGACCCAACAATGGTGCAACACAAATGACTTCCCTTCAACCATCTTGCCCTTCTTGTTCTTCTTCGGGTTTCCTTCGAAGAAATTTTGGGCAATGTCCATCTACATTAACAAAAAGAGAGAACAAATAAGACATGTAAAACAATTATGTATGCACATGGAATAGAACATATATTGACAAAAGATTTGAACTTACCCTATCATTATCATTTATGCCACTTGGGTTCATATTGTCAACCGATGTCAACACCCTCGACCACTTAGAACAATATGTATTCATAGTGGACCAACGAGAACGAAGAGATCTATCGGTGCGCTCACATCCTCTCTTGTAGTGTTTTCCATACAACTCTTTAATTCTAACCCAATATGTATCTTTTGTTTGATTTGTGCCGGTGCCCGGATCGATGCCCACCTTGCAGGATTGCACCATGATCCTCCACGGTGTAGTTGGTCGATCCTTCTTTCGGTGCATCGACCAAACCCTCATCGTCCTCATCCACTTTAAATTCACCATCGACTTTGTGTGTTGCATATTCTTGAGACACATACTCTTGAGAGTAGTTGGACCCTACATTCATGTAGGACAAATATGTTTCATCATCGACACTACATCTCATGGAAATAATCAAAATGTGTCAGAACCACCTCCCGGTGTTGTGGTGGAGCTGTGGAGGCAAGTTGTGGAGGCACAACTTCACCAACCAGGGATCAAATCCAGGTGCTAACATTTATACTGTAGGGGTTACCCTTGCAGTCTTTTCATAAAAAACAAGAGGTACCAAAGTCCGATACACACATAAAACATTGTTGCGAAAATATAAGAAGTATATGTTATAGATTCCAATTTGACAACAAGGGTGAATAAAAAGAACAACTAATGTTCCGACTACAATAAATGTTTCAAACAATCACATTTCTGCATTAACCTATTAATTTGCTTATTTTGTTAGGTGCAATACCAATATTTTTTTATGATTGTAAAGTGTTAAAAGTCCATAACAAGTGAAACTCCTTCATAATTTTTTAATTTAATTGAAGTTTCAACTTTTATGTAGCCTTTGTTGGATATGTGTCCTAGAGGAAAATAAATAAAGATGTTTTTTATTATCATATATGTGTTTGTTCATAATAAGTTTTATGCCATGATACAACTGTATTAAGCGGAAACATTAATACACGTGTGGTATGTAAACGAAACCATGTCCCTAGTAAAATAGTCCATTGATTAATAAGATGATAAAGGCTTACTAATCATGGAAAATAACGTCATTAATAATGGAGTCATGTAGTATAACGTGATGAACTCACACCCATATAAGGTATTAAAATGTGATCAAGTCACAAGCATTGCGATACCGACATGAAATGTTGTAACCTAATCTTAGACCATGAGACTATATTAATCATTGTCACTAGCGGTTGCTTAGGCATCATCAACCTCTAAACTGTAACAGGGTAGTCATAAAGGTGTTGCTCAGGTATTCCAGTGGGACAGGTTGAGGTGTATGTGTCAATAGCAGGATTTGTACATCTTGTGATGGATAGATACCGAATGGCCCAGTATGTGATGTTATATAAACAACGCTTGCAAGCATGTGACTAGGTCACAAGGATATGACATCATGATAACGAGTTGAATATGTTTGTCGACAACGAGATTGTACTAGATATGCCGGATACCGAAGATAATTACTCGGACGGCTAAGTATCGTGTAACAAAGGGAATGGGACTCAACGTTGAGGTTGAAACGATAAAGATAAATTTGTGACTGCGTAGGGACCATTATGGTTTTTCAGAACCGCCTCATATTCATTGATCGGAGAGGCGTCTCGATCATGTCTATGCATTCCCGAACCCGTAAGGTGGCACACTTAAGGGTATACGATGCTTTGAGTAATATCTGGGATCAATAGAGAAAAGAGAGAGAACATCGTAATTGTTCCGGAGAGGTATCAGAATAAGTTCTGGAGTTGATGAATTGTTCGAAGACTTAATAATATGTTCTATTATTTAATTATATGAACTAAATATTAAAAAAATAAAGAAAAAGGGAAATAACCCGAATTAGGCCACCATTGGGAAGCACAATAAGGGGGGCGGCCAAGCCCCCAAGGGAAAGGGTGGGCCGGTGGCCCAAAAGGGTCGGCCGCGTCCAAAACCTAACCCTAGGGAGGGCTGGCAACAACTAGGAGGGGTGGTGGCTGCCCTAGGCGGCTCCAACTTATAACATCCCAGGTTTAGAGGCTACAAATAGGGGGAACACAGAAGTATGCATTGAATTCATGCATAGAAAATCCGGGGAATTTTCGCGCGTTCATCTAAAACACGAAGAGATCAAGGTTTCCCTCATGTTGATGGAATTGATGTAGGTCATCGACACAAGTGCGATAGATCTCGGTATGACCTTTGTTGATTTATTGTGTTTTTGGGGGAAATAATTTGAATTCAAATTCAAATATGAAAGACTAAATTCAAATAAGAACTTGAATTGGAATTTGAATTTTAAATAAGTATATAAATATAATATATAAAAGTAAATCCATTTGATAATTCCAACTAAATGAATGATTTAAACTTTATTACAAATGTCATTATTCAATTATTTACAAGTTTCATAAAGGAAATCAAGTTACATAGAATACAAAATAGAAATAAAAAAATTCCTAAAACTAAACCTTGATCTTCTCTATCCTCTAATTCTTCTTTTCCTGCAATAAGAAAAATTACAAAGACAAGAAAAGAATTGTGTCATGATTAAAATGTTCTCCTTCACCTTTGGTGAGGCAATGTTAATATTGGAAACTAGCTAAATGGGATTTAGTAACTTGTTCTAATACCCAAATATTGATTAGAGGGAGAAACACTTTCTTAGGCAACATTAGGGTCAAATGGATCACATAAGGGACAATTGGATGACACTTGGGTCAGGAGAGGCAACAATTATCATGAAGGCAACAATGGACTAAGGCAACATGGCATAATCTATTTTCACCAAGGATAGATCCGGCTTAAAACTAAGGTATTTGTGTGGTATCTTAGTTGAGGGGTAATTCTCACCAAGGATAACCTTGCAAAGCACAACTGGCAGGGAAACAATAAAAATACCTATTCTTCCAATGCAAATTTGCCATATTTTTATGGTCATCCATTCAGATAGGTTCTACCTTATACTCCATGTAGCATTGCAAATATTTTCCGTAATTGGCTTAATCATGTGTTATCATGGTGCGGACGATTGCTGCTATTTGGTTGCTTTGGCTCTATAGAAATGACAAGATTTTCAACAATAAAAATACTTCTCTTATGCAGGTTATTTAACGATGCATAACTATGCTATCTCTTTACGAAGGTGTTCACACGATTGAAGGATACAACGAGAAACAAGAGATACTTTTTGCAACATAGATGGCACTGTGATCATCATATTGGGCCTCCTTCGCCTTAGTTTTTTCCTTTTCTTTGTTTCTTTCGTATAAGACTAGACTTTTATAGTTGTGTTTTTTTTGGATTCATACGGATGTGTGTATCTTAATTATACAGAGACAGGATGCAATGATTAAATTTTGAAGTAATAAAAACGTGAAAAAATGTTTAGCAGACCGGTAGTTTATTGACGCTCTTGTATCTTGTCCTTTCATGAAGCCACACATAATTAAGTCATATGAATAAAGCTCACATGCAAGCGGCAAATAAGAAATAACCACCTGGCAGTACATAAAAGAACGGTCTAGCAAGGGATAAAGATCACCCAGTCAGCCATACCCTTGCACATGAGGCAAACAAAAGCCAACTTGCTCACCTACAATGGTAATAGAAACACACAAGCAGCTCACACACAGTGTGTGTTGTCACTCCCACAGTCAATCAAACAGCTTGTTCAAAAAAAAAAAGTCAATTAAACAGTAGTATATAAGAGGAACAACAGCAGCTGTACCAAGCAGCTTTCCTAGCACATCTCACATTTTCAGCCGCAACACACACTCCACACTTTGGCAAAACTGACTAGCTGCATGTTTAGCAACCATACCACTATCAGACCCACCAACATATCAGGAGCTGCAAGATCAACAATAGGAAGCATATCCAGAAGCTAGGAGGAGCAGGCTAACCAAAAGAAGAAGGGTATTTAAAAAATACACAAGACCAAGCTACATATGGTGCAGCAGGTAGAAACCAACCACAACATCAATAGATCATGCAGTATCTGTTCTTAGCTTTCAAATGATCACACGAGGGGAAAATGGAAGGGTAAGATGCAAAGTAAATAATTCCAACTACAATGCAACTAGATCTGGTCTAGGAGGATAAGGAGGAATTATTTCTCTCATATCGGCATAGAGGTGCTATGCTATATCATCATAGAGATTTAGAAAGCCACATATTAGTATATGTCTATATCATCAATCATGCCTCATCCTATGCATCACAGGCCAAGCGAAGAAATCAATTGCAAGATTTGTTCTTGAAAGCAAAGAGGGGAGCTAAATCACCCAACTTGAGTTGGTGATCCCTGGTAATACCAGGAGCTCATACCATGTGCACAGGTTACCGCCAGCAAATAACCATGTCTAGGAAGCTGACAGTACCATCACTTTGCACCAGCAACATAATCACAAGGGCAGAGCATGTATGCACATGATCTGGTAATCATCCACAGCAACTAAATCACTATAAACATACATATAAGCTCACTAGAAAGCCACCGCAAGGCATCATACTACAGGAAATAATAGTTGCGTCTTTCATGTCGAAACTCATTAATAAAATACAGACTTGTATCCTTGCATTATTACAGTTGATAGAACATCCAATCTTCAGTTTTGTCAGACATAGAATAGCAGTAACCACACATGTTGAGGATGATAACAACATCCAAACTGAGGCATATTATCTAGCACTTGATGTATATGAAATAGAGCTTGATTAGGTCAGGAAACATATCAATTAACACCATGCCACTAACAGCAAGCCATTATTTAGACGTAGTAGATCATCCCCACAACTAAGTTAAACCAGACACAAGCACATGGCCATTACTCCATAACCACAGACAGAGAGGGAACAAGAGTAGCTCACAATGCAGTTCAGTAGAGAAGTAGAGAAGGAGCCGACACCGAGGTTGCGCCCGCAGCACCATCCCGCCGGCGTCGAGGTCGAGGATGCAGTGGAAACAACAACATCACCCCCACAACCATCACAACAGCACCACCAGTACACGGACGCCGGGGTTGCACACCAGTGGTCATCCCGCCGGTGTCGAGACGATGGTCGGCACATGACCAGCAGCATCAGCGCACCGCCACCACAGTAACATGGGATCATGAGCAGCACCACTACCGCACCGCCAGTACACCACCACTTCCAGAACCAAAGTAGCCGGACAGGACGGAGTCGAGCTGGAGCTCAGAGGGCTCAAGAAGGAGGCCGAGTTCGTCAAGGAGGGACAGCCAGAGGCATGATAGCTGGGAGGCTGCGTCGGCGACCCTAGCCAGGATGGGCCAGGGTTTTGGGGCCGCACGAGTGGCAAAGTTAGGCGGTGGCGGCGATTGTTGAAGGAGAAGCCGATGGTGGAGCCACTACGTCAAACGGAGACACTAGAATAGGCTATAGCGGCAGTAAAATCGACCGGCCACCACAGGGGTTTCCGGGGTCGTGGGCGAGCGACCTAGGCTAGGGGAAGCAAATCGAACAAGGCAGCTGGTAGTGCTCGTCGAGGCGAGCAAAATCCCTATCACGATGGTGCCAGGGTTGGCCGAGAGAGGCCGAGGGCGAAAGTCGACGCCGTAGAGATGGGACGTCACAGGAGAGAGAGAGAGAGAGAGAGAGAGAGAGAGAGAGAGAGACGGGGTCGTGTCCGTGCATGTGAGAGGTGAGCGAGAGAGAGGGTTCGGGTCGGGGTCTTGCCCGAACTCGACCAGGCCGACTAGGTCGGACCAGGTTTGGGCCAAACCATGGTGGATCAGGCTAATGGGCTAGCCCATCTAACCATTTAGCTATTTTTATTTTAGTTATTTATCTTTTAATTAAATCAAGTCATGAGAAAATCCAAATATAAATATTTTTATATAAAAGTAAGAATTTCTAAATAGAAGTGACAACAGAAACAAATACTTCAAAAGCCCAAAGAAAAATAATACTCCCTCCGGTCCTAAATATAAGCCATATAGTTTTTGGCACGGAAATTAAGAAACACACTTTTGGGAAAAATTACACCTTGTTTGGTTAGGACTAACCCTAGGCAATTAACGTGAGCTAATAGAGGACTTTGCATAAGCTAAGAAAACATAATCGAATCACTAAAAATATTTTCCATACAAGTGGGACAACGTAGTGATGTCTACGGGTGCTTATATTCTTGTAGATAGTGTTGGGCCTCCAAGAGCAGAGGTTTGTAGAACAGCAGCAAGTTTCCCTTAAGTGGATCACCCAAGGTTTATCGAACTCAGGGAGGAAGAGGTCAAATATATCCCTCTCAAGCAACCCTGCAATCACGATACAAGAAGTCTCTTGTGTCCCCAACACACCTAATACACTTGTCAGATGTATAGGTGCACTAGTTCGGCGAAGAGATAGTGAAATACAAGTAATATGGATGAATATGAGCAGTAGTAACGGTGCCAGAAAAGTGCTTGCTGGCGTGCAGTTGATGGTAGTAATATTGCAGGAAGTAAAGATGCAGTAAAACAGTAAACAAGCGATGATTGCAGTATTTGGAAACAAGGCCTAGGGATCATACTTTCACTAGTGGACACTCTCAACATTGATCACATAAACAAATAAGTTCTCTTCCTTTGTGCTACATATACTCTTGTTTGATAATGAACACCATTCGTTGTGTAGGGCTACAAGAGCTCCCTCAAGCCGGAGTTAACAAGCTCCACAACATTCGGCATTCATATTTAAGTAACCTTTAGAGCATAATAGATCTTTGCAATTTAAACCGAGTACTGATACGTCCCAAACGTATCTATAATTTCTTATGTTCCATGCTACTTTTATGATGATACTCACATGTTTTATATACATTATATGTCATTATTATGCATTTTCCGGCACTAACCTTTTGACGAGATGTCGAAGAGCCGATTGCTTGTTTTCTGCTGTTTTTGGTTTCAGAAATCCTAGTAAGGAAATATTCTCGGAATTGGACGAAATCAACGCCCAGGGTCCTATTTTCACACGAAGCTTCCAGAAGACCGAAGAGGATAAGAAGTGGGGCCACGAGGTGGCCACACAACAGGGCGGCGCGGCCCAGGTGCTGGCCGCGCGGCCCTAGCGTGTGGGCTCCTCGTGACGCCTCCTGACCTGCCCTTCCGCCTACTTAAAGCCTCCGTCGCGAAACCCCCAGTACCGAGAGCCACGATACGGAAAACCTTACAGAGACGCCGCCGCCGCCAATCCCATCTCGGGGATTCAGGAGATCACCTCCGGCACCCTGCCGGAGAGGGGAATCATCTCCCGGAGGTCTCTTCATCGCCATGATCGCCTCCGGATTGATGTGTGAGTAGTTCACCCCTGGACCATGGGTCCATAGCAGTAGCTAGATGGTCGTCTTCTCCTAATTGTAATATCATGCTCGATCTTGTGAGCTGCCTATCATGATCAAGATCGTTTCTTTGTAATCCTACATGTTGTGTTTGTTGGGATCCGATGGATATTGAATACTATGTCAAGTTGATTATCAATCTATCATATATGTTGTTTATGTTCTTACATGCTCTCCGTTGCTAGTAGAGGCTCTGGCCAAGTTGATACTTGGGACTCCAAGAGGGAGTATTTATGCTCGATAGTGGGTTCATGCCTCCATTAAATCTGGGACAAGTGACGAAAGTTCTAAGGTTGTGGATGTGCTCGTTGCCACTAGGGATAAAACATCGATGCTTTGTCTAAAGATATTTGTGTTGATTACATTACGCACCATACTTAATGCAATTGTCTCGTTGCTTGCAACTTAATACCGGAAGGGGTTCGGATGATAACCTCGAAAGTGGACTTTTTAGGCATAGATGCATGTCTGGATGGCGGTCTATGTACTTTGTCGTAATGCCCTGATTAAATCTCATAGTACTCATCATGATATATGTATGTGCATTGTTATGCCTTCTTTATTTGTCAATTGCCCAACTGTAATTTGTTCACCCAACATGCTATTTATCTTATGGTAGAGACACCGCTAGTGAACTGTGGACCCCGGTCTATTCTTTACATCTGAAATACAATCTACTGCAATACTTGTTCTATACTGTTCTTCGCAAACAATCATCTTCCACACAATACGGTTAATCCTTTGTTCACAGCAAGCCGGTGAGATTGACAACCTCACTGTTACGTTGGGGCAAAGTACTTTGGTTGTGTTGTGCAGGTTCTACGTTGGCGCCGGAATCCCTGGTGTTGCGCCGCACTACATTTCGCCGCCATCAACCTTCAACGTGCTTCTTGGCTCCTCCTGGTTCGATAAACCTTGGTTTCTTTCTGAGGGAAAACTTGCTACTGTCTGCATCACACCTTCCTCTTGGGGTTCCCAACGGACGTGTGTTAATTGCACGCATCAAGCTCTTTTTCTGGCGCCGTTGCCGGGGAGATCAAGACACGCTGCAAGGGGAGTCTCCACTTCCAATCTCTTTACTTTGTTTTTGTCTTGCTTTACTTTATTTACTACTTTGTTTGCTGCACTAAAACAAAACACACAAAAAATTAGTTGCTAGCTTTACTTTATTTACTGTCTTGTTCTCCATATCAAAAACACACAAAAAATTAGTTACTTGCATTTACTTTATCTAGTTTGCTTTATTTACTACTGTTAAAATGAATACCCCTGAAAATACTAAGTTGTGTGACTTCACAAACACTAATAATAATGATTTCCTATGCACACATATCGCTCCACCTGCTAGTACAACAGAATTCTTTGAAATTAAACCTGATTTACTGAATCTTGTCATGAGAGAGCAATTTTCTGGTGTTAGTTCTGATGATGCTGCTGCCCATCTTAATAATTTTGTTGAACTATGTGAAATGCAATAGTATAAGGATGTAGATGGTGATATTATAAAATTGAAATTGTTTCCTTTCTCATTAAGAGGAAGAGCTAAAGATTGGTTACTATCTTTGCCTAAGAATAGTATTGATTCATGGACTAAATGTAAAGATGCTTTTATTGGTAGATATTATCCTCCCGCTAAAATTATATCTTTGAGAAGTAGCATAATGAATTTCAAGCAATTAGATAATGAACATGTTGCTCAAGCATGGGAGAGAATGAAATCTTTGGTAAAGAATTGCCCAACCCATGGATCGACTACTTGGATGATCATCCAAACCTTTTATGCAGGATTGAATTTTTCTTCGCGGAACCTATTGGATTCAGCTGCTGGAGGTACCTTTATGTCCATCACTTTGGGGGCGGCTACAAAGCTTCTTGATGATATGATGATAAATTACTCTGAATGGCACACGGAAAGAGCTCCACAAGGTAAGAAGGTAAATTCTGTCGAAGAAACCTCCTCCTTGAGTGATAAGATTGATGTGATTATGTCTATGCTTGTGAATGGTAGATCTAATGTTGATCCTAATAATGTTCCTTTAGCTTCATTGGTTGCCCAAGAAGAACATGTTGATGTGAACTTCATTAAAAATAATAATTTCAACAACAATACTTATAGGAATAATTCTGGTAACAACCACGTTGGTTAAAACACTATTAACTAACTATTTAACTATTTGTGCTATCTGTTACGGATTACCCCGAAGTGGTAGTTTTTAGCAAAAAAAAATTAAAAATGATACTGACCCGTTACTACTGCCTCAATTATGGTAGACTTATGTAATTTACTCCCCCTCCATCTATTATTAGTGAATTTTGTTTATTTTTGCTGTTGAAGTAAATGTGTGCGCGCATATCCATTAGGGAAAGCACACATGTATGCATAGACACTATTTAAATCCATCCCTATGAATTAAAAATCATTTTGTGCATAGGTAGTACTAGTATATGAAATAGATGTGCTACATTTTATTTTGACTTCGCCTGCTGCTTGTAATGTCCATGGCTGGAGGCATATGTTGTCATTCTATCAACGAACTGCAGGTTAGCAGTCCTATTCTATCAATGAACTGATGTCATTCTGTTTAGTAACAGCAACTCTATTCCTCGTCATAGTAGTTATAACTAGCTCTGCAGTCATTGAAGCATGCTTCTGTAAACTAGTGTTTGAAACACATGAGAACCAGTCATTGCATACAGATTTAATTGTATAGCCTACTTCTGTATTTTGTTATATATGTTTTTAATCTGAATCGGATGCATATACATGTGCATATGCATACAGATTTAATAGCGTCCATTCATGATTTTCTCTCTTAGTGAGTTAGCTAGCTTATCTAGAGGAAGGTCTTTCATTCCTCTAATTCATCTATTGAAGCTCTCAGCTAGATGATTGTGAATGTAATCACATTTTCTTTAGGTGTTGAAATCACATCTCATCCACTTCAAGTTATGATAAGTACTCAAATAGGTAGCTACCTCAGGTTTAGCTTCAAATACCTTGGTCATATGGCAGTTAAATGATTCTACGCGATAAGCCTTGGCTGCTGGCCACATCCGACCAAAAATGTATCCATGAAACTTTGTTTTGAAGTTTTTCATTAGATGCCTAAAGCATTCCCGCTTAGCTTGAGGAAAGACTTATTTAATTGCTTTCTCCTTTACATCCATCTGTACAAATAGGTAGATTTTTAAGATATCATGTTGCCCTATGCAATTGTTGCATAAATCAAGTCCAATTATCCTCCGTCTCTGAAGCAAAGAATCCAAATGCCAAAGGAAACATCCAGATAAGTCCATCTAGTGATGTACATGCTGCTAACTAACCATTACACTTTTCGTTCATGAAGGTGGAGTCTATACTAACATATGGTATACAATCATTCAAAAATCCGTCAATGTTTGGCTTGAGTGCCATAAAAAAATCTGCAGAAATACACTTTACCTCCTTCACTCTTCACATCAACCTCTATAATGCTACCCGCAGTTCTCTTCTCAATCTCAGCTTTGAAGTTTCAGAGATTCTGAAAGCTCTCTTCCCCTGTACTATATAATTTATCCATGGCTTTTTCTTTGGCCCTCCGAACAGTCTTGATACCTAGTAGTAACTTTGTACTCGTATTTTAACCTTTTTTGGAGATCAGTATCACCTAGCTATATTTGGTTCAGTCCGAAGTATGCCAATTGACTTTTCTACCACCCATGCTTGATCTGCCATGCTTGAGACCACTTGAGCTATTGATGATCAATTATGAGGCTTTACTATTTTGGTAACATGTAGGAAAACACAATATAATATGTTAGTTGCGTAACTTGCGGTGTAACTTTATAATATAGTTGCAACATATATACACCATCAAATGTTGATGCTAGATGATTTATTACCCTGACTATTTTTTACATCTTCTGTTGTCCTAACCGTTATTCTCCAATGATAAATATTTCCTTTACAAAGGCCTATAAATTGAGTAGTGTCAATATCATGTATCTAATTGTCAAACTTGCCTCTAATAGAAAATGTTCTCAACAACATCCTAAACTCTTCCATTGAAGTAAACAAGGAACCTTCCTCTATCACAGGATGTTCTTTGTCATACCAAAAGTGTTTCTCTTCAAGCATATGGTCAGGCATAGGGAGAGCTGCATTAGCAAGTAAATGCTGGTCAATATCATCCATGCTAGCATTGATGTTTGCAATGGAGGCTTCGATGGTTGCTCCAGCTATAGCTCGTCGATGCACGAATTTATTGTTAATTCCAACTATCAAGCACAAGTTTTCTTCTGCTATAGGAACTGAACTACTTCCATCATTGGATTAGGCAATATTCAAAGTAGACAAGTTGGTAGTATCTGGCGTCGATGCCCTAGTCAAAAACAAAATAACAATTTATTAGTTTGTGAGGAAACATAAGTGAGCATTGAATGTAATATTTGATATAAGTGAGATAGTTGTTGAAAATAGCAATTTATTAGTTTGTGAGGAAACATAAGTAGCATTATGCTACTGATAGTGAGATCTACTATGCACACACAGGAACACATGCCAACATGGTGTGGGATTACGCATGGTGTAGTACAGAAACAAAGGCAAGATGGGGATCCCGACAAGATGATGAGATTCCTATTCAGTCAATTATCTAACATGGATTGTGGCTGTCACTCAAGGGAAATAGGGCAGATAAAGATGGGAAGGAGGGAAGTTCGAGAGACCAATGTGTTACATGGATCGTGGCTGCTCTTCATGGTCGCCGATCATGGCTACGCCACCCGTGGTCCAGCCGCTGCCGCTGGCAGTGATCCCGCCCAGCTTCTCTGTTTCTCGGCTTCCTATTTCTCCACCGCTGCAGAAGGAACGACTGATGCCTAGTAATGTTTTGTTCTGTTTCGGGTACTGATTTGGTTGACCAATCGACCAACAGGGAATCTAATCTGTTTGGTTGGTCGATTCAGTGATCTGGTACTGTGATCTATCCAACCCTAGTTTCAGTTAAGTTGGTGTATGTTGCGATTGTATCATCTATATTTGCCTTATTTAAGTTGTTGTCTATGAATAAGCGTGCTGAAGAATTGTACCATGATCCGCGGCGAGCCCATCATGGCAGGTGTGGGGCGTCAAATCCCAAGGAGGGGATCGGGAGAAAGAAGATGGGGCTGACCATGTGGACCCCACGACATTTTACAGAAAAAGTCCAATATACTAAACCATACTAACATATGTGTTACAACCGTTACAAGTTTGCGGTGTCATCCTGAAAGTGTGCTATTCCTGTTAGAAATAGCCTTAGACGGTTCAATCTGCAACAGTTACGGAGACGAGTGGATTGTTTTTTCACAAAAAAAAAGAATTGTGGTGGCCTTTTGAAAGCTTTGTATTTTGCAATTTTCTCGAATAATTCGATCTGATGGTTCACAAATTTAAAAAGGGAGATGACAGAGTCACATGTATACCTTGCTCCATTTCTCCGAAGAACTTGGTCGCAGAGGGAGAATTTTATTAATCCTTCGCCGGGTCCGGACGCTTGGCCTCGCTTCAGTATTGAAATGGAGCGCCGACACATATAGAATCGCTTCGCCATCTCCCCCGACCTCGAAGAGGTTGGCCGAATGACACGGGGCAGTGGGATATTTTCTAATTCGCCACACATTACTTTGAACCTCTATAATTTGCCACATGTTACTCTGTCTTTTACTATTTGCCAGACATTACACCGATATCTTTATAATTGGCCCTATTCCTCATTTTACAGATCTTTTAACTTCTTTTCTCCAAAATGCATTGTGTAATACCGTAACTGTACCCTGGATGGTATGGATGTTGTCTTTGCCGGCTTCAGAGCAACTCTAACAGAGCCCGTAAATCCCGTAAATCCCGCCGGAACCGAACTTTTCCGGCGGATTTACGGGTTCGGGCCAAAACTGGAGCAGATCAGCGCCCAAAAAAGTGGGCCGGCCCGAATTGGAAGTTCGGGGGCCTGAATAACTCCCCGGACGGCCCCTATTAAAAGGGATCGCGGAGGGGAGTTCGGTTCGCAAACCCTACTCCCCTCCGCCGTCTCCTCTCCCTCCGCCACCGCCAGACCCCCGCTCCGACGAGCAATCCACGCCGGAACAGCCACCAATCACCCACCCACCGCCGCGCGATGGCCTCCCGTGGAGGATCCGCAGGTTTGGGCGGCGGCGATTCGCCGCCGCGTCCGCCCTTCTTCCGCAGCAAGGCGGAGCGGCGGAAGTGGAACCGCAGCGAGGGCGCGCGCAAGCGTAGCGCTCGCCGGTGGACCAACTGGGGTCTCACGCCCCCAGGGAAGCTCGCCCGCTACGGCAACCAGGCGGAGAGCTCCTCTTCCGGGCAGTCCAGCCGTGCTCCACGGCTGCCCGTGGCGCCGAGCGTCGAGGAGGACGAACTCGTCCACGCGCGCTCTCCAACCTTCTCGGCTGGGGACTACGTCCACGGTAGCGACGAGGAGGAGGCGGTGATGGCGCAGACGTTCGCCATCAGCGAGGCGGAGGCGAGGGACCGCTTCCGCCGTGAAGAAGCCGACGCCGTCTGCCAGGTACGGGAGTACGAGGCGGCCCGCCGGGAGGCCCGCGTCCGCAAGGTCAAGCTCGAAACAGTCGAGCTTGACAGGGACGAGGCGTGAAGACTTCACGCCGCCGACGATCTCCGCCAGCACCGGCACCGCCGCGCGCGCCATAGCTAGTATGCCCCATTTTGCTCATTTTAGCTAGGTTAGGTTGCCGGTGTATGATACGTCCAAAACGTATCTACTTTCCCGAACACTTTTGCTATTGTTTTGCCTCTAATTTGTGTATTTTGGATACAACTAACACGCACTAACGCTGTTTTCAGCAGAATTGCTCTGGTGTCTCGTTTTTGTGCAGAAATTGAACTTTCGGGAAAATCCTCGGAATTTATACCAAAGGGCCTATTTTACCAGAAGAATCACGGAGCCAGAAGGGCAGGCCTGTGGGAGGCCCAGGGCCCCCAGACGCTAGGTCGGCGCGGCCTGGAGGGGGGACGCGCCGCCCTAGCGTGTGGTCCCCTCGGCTGCCCTCTGACGCCCTCCTCTGGACTACTTAAAGGTTTCGATCTAAAAACGCGAGACGAGAAGTCGAAGTCGCCAGAAACCATCCAGTACACCGCCACCGTCGCGAAACTCCGTCTCGGGACCAGAAACTCCATTCTGGCACTCCGCCGGGACGGGGAATTGGAGGAGATCATCGCCATCATCACCACCGACGCCTCTCCATCGACCAGCAATGTTTCCCCCATCCATGTGTGAGTAATTCCCCGCTGTAGGCTGAAGGGGATGGTAGGGATTGGATGAGATTGGTCATGTAATAGTATAAGATTGATAGGGCATAGTGCCTAGTGTCCGTAATTGGTACTTTGATGATATTGTTGCAACTTGTTATGCTTAATGCTTGTCACTAGGGCCCGAGTGCCATGATCTCATATCTGAACATGTTATTGTTTCATGATGATATGCATTATTTTATGATCTTACCTGCAAGTTGTATACAAATGTCGCTGTCCGGAACCCGAGGCCCCGAAGTGACAGAAATCGGGACAACCGGAGGGGATGGCAGTGATGTGAGGATCACATGTGTTCACGGAGTGTTAATGCTTTGCTCCGGTACTTTATTAAAAGGAGTACCTTAATATCCAGTAGATTCCCTAGAGGCCCGGCTGCCACCGGCTGGTAGGACAAAAGATGTTGTGCAAGTTTCTCATTGCGAGCACGTACGACTATATATGGAACACATGCCTATGGATTGCTTTGTACTTGGACACCGTTTTATTATTATCTGCAAATGCCCTTGCTTTGATTGTTACATGAGTTTCTCTCATCCATGCAACGCCCGTTATCCATCCCCGTGCATACAGTATTTTAATCCTGCTGTTTACTATAATCACTACTGCTGTCTTTGTTACTCTGCTGCTGTTATTTCACTATCGCTATCGCTATAAACCGTTACTATCGATAAACTCTTGCGAGCAAGTCTGTTTCCAGGTGCAGCTAAATTGACAACTCCATTGTTAAGGCTTTCAAGTATTCTTTGTCTCCCCTTGTGTCGAATCAATAAATTGGGTTTTACTTCCCGCGAAGACTGTTGCGATCCCCTATACTTGTGGGTTATCAAGACTATTTTCTGGCGCAATTGCCGGGGAGCATAGCTTTATTTGGAAGTTCACTTGGATTGATATTGTTCGCTGCAAATTCTCCATCATGGGTAAATCTCGCGATCCTAAAGTCGCCATATTACCATCCACTACAAGAAAAGGTACAACTCTGAGTACATCTGCTGCTCTTGATTCACCATCTGTGATAAGTCAACTTGTTTCACCGCCACAAGCTTCACTTGCTGGTACTTCTGCTGAATCTGAAAATTCTTATAATATTGATAATGTTTCTGTTGTGCTTGATGATAGTGGTTCATTGGAATCTTTTCTAGACGCTACAATTGCTAGGTCTAGACAAACTGAAAATACTGAAACTCCTAATGAAAATGCTGCTACACCTGTTAATTCACCTGAGTCTGTTGATTATTCTAGTGATGATCCTGATGAGGATTATGTGGAGCTTAATGATGATTTTATTGATAAATGCAATGCTATTACTGATGCAAGAAAAATTAAAAAGTTTCTCGCACAACATACTGTTAGATATAAGCTGTCTCCTGATCCTAAATTTGCCACATCTCCTATAAACATTAAGGATAAAGATTATGATTTTTCTCTTGATCTATCTCATATAGCTTTGTAGAGAAAGCACCCTTTTGTGGTACTGAAAAAGAAAGTGCTGTAGAACACATGAATGAACTTTCTTCTATGAGTAGCTTGTTTTCTGATGATGTCAAGATGCGCACTTATTTTGTTGCTAAAATTTTTCCTTTCTCATTAAAGGATGATGCTAAAACTTGGTATAATAATTTACCTCCTGGTTCTATTAATAGTCCAGGTGATTTGCTTGATGTTTTCTTTCGGAAATACTTTCCTGCTAGTGCTCAACATGCTGCTTTACAGAAAATTTATAGCTTTGACCAGGAAGATGGAGAGAAATTGCCTGAAGCATGGGAAAGATTTTGCTCTCTTATCAGAGCTCGACCTGGACATGATTTAGAAAAGCATGATTTACTTGATATATTTTATAGTGGACTAACCGTTGAGTCTAGAGCATATCTGGTTAGTTGTGCTAGTTGTGTTTTCAGGAAAAGAACTCCAGACGAAGCTGAAGAATTATTGGCTAAAATAGGCCGGAATCATGATGATTGGACTACACCTGAACCAACTCCGACGCCGATATTGAAGAAGAGGGGTTTAATTAAATTAAATGATGAAGATATGAGGGAAGCCAAGAAATCTCTTAAGGAGAAAGGTATTAAATCTGAAGATGTGAAGAATATACCTCCCATAGAAGATTTATGCAAGATAATTCCCCCTTCATCCATGATTGAGGTAAACTCTCTTCAACGCTTTACTAGGGAAGATATTCCGTATTCAAAACCTCCTGCTCAATGTATAGATGAGTTTGATAATTATATTGTTAAGCAAGAAAATTTTAATATGAGAGTAGAGAATCATTTAATGGAAAATTCTCAAGCTATTAGTAATTTGCATGATATTGTGGAGAGAACCTCCAATGATGTTAAGATGCTTGTTAAACATTTTCAAATGGTGCAAACTCAAATTGATCAACTCACTAAAGTGCAAAATGACTTGTTAAAAAATAATTCTAAAGAAAAACATGCTTATGAAGTAACAAGTAGAGGCGGTGTTTCTACTCAGGATCCTCTATATCCTGAGGGGCATCCCAAGAGAGTTGAGCAAGATTCTCAATGAATTGAACCTAGTGCTCCTTCTAAGAAAAAGAAGAAGAAACATAAAAATGTTGTAGAATCCTCTGAACCTGTTAATGATCCTAATAGTATTTCTATTTCTGATGCTGAAACTGAAAGTGGTAATGAACATGATAATGATAATGATAAGAATGATGCTTCTGATAAAGAAGAGGTTGAAGATGAACCTGAAAAGCATGCTAAAAATAAAAAGTATACTAAAGAAGATTTTACTGCTAAGAAACATGGTAATGAAAGAGAACATTGGGTTCAAAAGCAAATGCCTTTTCCTGCTAAGAAACTAAAATCAAAGAAAGAAGAATATTATAATAAATTTTGCGATTGGATGAAACCTTTATTCTTGCAAATCCCTTTGACTGATGCTATTAAATTGCCTCCTTATCTATCTATTATATAATTAAAGTACAAGACAACAAACGGTGGAGATTAGTCCAATCAGGAACAAACGCCTACGATTTACTTGGTAACGTCCGAGCACATATATGTGTACATCCCCGCCACGTCTACAACTAATTAAAAAGAAAAGGCCTTCACGGTAAGGTAGTACTATCCAAACAAACTCCAAATTACTACTCTTATACCGATTCTGTTTCAACCGCATGCATGGAGAATCATCCGCCGTGATCGATTGCTTTTGTTCCCAACTGAGCTGTTCCAGCGTACATCGCCATAGATTATTTCTCTGATCGTCGGCTACCGTAGGCGGGCGATTGCGACTGTGGCGGCTGAAGGCACACAGCACGCTCCACGGCAAGCAACGAGGCTAATACGATCTCGGCGAGCGCAGCTGCAGAGGCAAAAAAAGGTACGCTAGCATGTTTCTCATGGAATTAGCACTTCACATGCATGAATAAAAAGTCTTCCGCTGTGATCCCCTTTGCGTGCAGCTTCGTAGTTCGTAGGGTCGTGATATATTCTGATGTCTATGACCGCTGGCTGGAATAGGCGATATAGCGGCCCCTAAACACACATAACGAGCAATGGTCGTATGGAGCCGGATGATAAATCCAGATTCATATGGTTTACAGTTCACGATATTCACATGTAGAACCGTGTGTTTTATAGGAAAAATTTGAAACGTAAATTAACCATACTGTCCGCCGTGATCCCCTTTGCATGCAGCTTCGTAGTTCGTGGGGCCGTGATATATTCTGATGTCTATGACCGCTGGCTGGCATAAGCGACATAGCGGCCCCTGAACACACATAACGAGCAAGGGTCGTATGGAGCCGGATGATAAATCCGGATTCATATGGTTTACAATTCACGATATTCACATATAGAACCGTGTGTTTTATAGGGAAAATTTAAAACGTAAATTAACCATACTGGGCTAATATATTTGGGTAGAAAGATACATTTTGTAGTTTAAATACATCAGTAAAAAAATTAACATGTCAAAGAAAAATGCGGCTACAGGAAACTAGCTCGCATCTAGTATAATCCTTATATACATCTAGAGTCAATGGTGAGTTAAATAACACTCTAAAATGTCAATTGTGAGTCATAAAGTCGAGAGATAGCGAAGCAAACACAAGGAAGGAGAAAGAAAAGTAGCTACCGGAATCGGCAATTCGGCACAATATCTTATTGGACATAATAATAATAAAAATTTAAACTATTAAACCCCACGAAAAACGTGCAAGTAATATATATATATATATATGAACTTGAGTACCAACAAGAATGGAATACAAAAATTTAAGACTATAACGAACCAAAAAATTAAATTTATTGGTCAAACACACTGATTTACAATTATCGATAGGAGCAATGAAGAGCCTACTCTGCATTTTGACAAATGCTACAAAATAGCTAACGTCCCTATCAAATCTGGCGGTGCAAATGTGCGGTCACATCATTAATTCTATATGAGACGCCTATGGTGATTTCGTCAATCTCAAGATCCATCGGATCAATTTCTTGGACTCAGTCTCTCAGAGATGCTCACTGAGATAGAATGTACGTGTGTACGTTTATAAGAGTGAGTGTATGTACGTTTGTATGAGCGTCTACGTCTGTATTGAATTTTGCAAAAAAAAGAGGAGGTATGCATGAATTTGTTGTCGCTAATGAAGTCCTTGACAACCGGATGGAACAAATGGGACTGGTATTATTTGGCAGCTTGAGATAAGTTAGAAATAATAGTGTTCGGTACGATAATAAATAAACATACTTGGAATGATTTGGAGGCATGCGATTGAACAAGTAAAAAATATCAAAATAATCCAATGATAAGTCTTAAGGATGAATAAAATGCAAATCTAAAGTAGAGGATGTCAACGTTTAAATTTATTTTTGATTGAACAGGTAACATGATTGATTTGAGGTTTATTTCTTCTTATGCTATGTAAAATTTATTTGGTGGCAAAACTTGATCAATCTTGTTAACAAATACTTTTTATATGAATAGAGGAGGTAAACAACATCTCTTTCTTCCTCCACTTGTTCTACTTGCTGTAGCACTTTTGTTTTGCAAAGTTCTTTAGTCAATTAGAGAGTTCAAAATCTTTTTCTGCCCAGTAATAATAAACTTAATACCCAGAAATATGCATTTTTCAAAGTTTTCAAAAATTCACAAAAATTATACCGTTGGTCTTATTTTTCGAAGACGCACCTGGGAGCACCTGGGGATGACCAGTGGGGCACCCCAGGGTGGCACCCCACAGGCCGGCGCGGCCTGGAAGGGGGGAGCGCCACCCTGGCGTGTGGGCCCCTCCTTGCCCCACTACTTTATCTCTTCCTCCCACTCTCTTCTCTCTCCCGAAAAAACTCGCACCAGCTTTCTCTCACTCGCGTTTCTGCTCAAGAGCTCAAGATTTCTCGATCTCTTTGCTCAGCCCAGATTTCTGTCTAAAATTTGGCACATTTGCTCTCCGGTATGTGACTCCTCCGATTATCCAAGTAGAATTTTGTTTGGTTGAGTATATCTTGAATATTTTGCTACTGTAGGTAACATGTTTAGTGAGCTTGCATGCTTGTTCTAAGTTGTACAAACTAGTTTTGATGCATGATTAGTACTGTAGCAAGTTCCTATAGTAGTTTCTCTCAATTATATGTCACCAAATCAAATTTTATAATATTTGTTGAAAAATTTCAGAAAATGGAGTGGAATAGGCATCAACTAAACCAACAAGAATTGGAGGTGCAACAAGTCATGAGAGTTAACCGCGAAGAGGGAGTATACCCCTCTTACTACCCGTGCACAGATTTCATGAGAAGTGCATGAATCTTGCGAGATGTTCAGAATCTAATTTCTCGTGCAGGGTTGGATGATTTTGTTATTGGTGAACCATGCCAGTATGCAAAATTGACTATGTCTGTAGTGCAGGATTTTGAATTCAATTGGTCGCAATCTAACCCCATGGTTCGGTACAAAATTTATAATAGAACTGTCAACTTGCCTTTCGATGATTTTTGTGCAGCAATTAGAGTGCCGCAATGGGGATCGTGCGAGAAGATAAGGGGATCGCCGCAAGAGCTCTTGAATCTCTACAAGATGATTTGTCACAAAAGAATCTTCTCAGAGGATGGTAAAATCAGTAGTATTCAACTCCCAGCTATTCGTTACTTTGCTTATTTCATCACCAAGTGCGTTCTTGCTAGAAAGAATGCAAGTAAGTTATCTATCCAAGATTTAGCTTTTCTAGCTGCTGCATTACATGGTGATAGGACTTATAACTTGGGTGCTTTAGCCTATAGACTTGCTACTAACCGTGAGAGGGGAGGAATTTGCGGAGGTCTCATCGCCTCTCGTTTATTAGCTATGCATGGTGTAGAACCTCACCATCTTGATATTCAGCTTTCCGTAGAGAAACTTGACATAGTCTCCATGATTAAACAAGAATTAGTTTCTAGTTTGTCTAATTTGAGTCACCTGTCTTACAAGATAACATTTTATAAGAAAACTTGGAGAACAACTAAGAAAAATGAAAGACTAGTAGGATTGCCTGCACCTGCTCTGTTGAACCTTGATTCCAGGGAGGATTGGTCAGTCACGGAAGGTGCATTGAATGCATACATAGAGGGAGGAGGCCATCATGCAAGAGACAACACGAAGGAGGCCGAGGAACACCTCGACTTGTCATCCGATGCAGCAAGCTCTTCGCATCAACATTTTGGGCATGTGGAGCTGATGACCCACAAGTATAGGGGATCGCAACAGTCTTCGAGGGAAGTAAAACCCAATTTATTGATTCGACACAAGGGGAGACAAAGAACACTTGGAAGCCTTAACAGCGGAGTTGTCAATTCAGCTGCACCTGGAAACAGGACTTGCTCGCAAGAGTTTATCGATAGTAACAGCTTTATAGCGAGTAGCGGTAGTGAAATAACAAGCAGCAGAGTAACAAAGACAGCGAGTAGTGATTTTAGTAAACAGCAGGATTGAAATACGTAGGCACGGGGACGGATGACGGGCGTTGCATGGATGAGAGAAACTCATGTAACAATCATAGCAGGGCATTTGCAGATAATAATAAAACGGTGTCCAAGTACAAAGCAATCAATAGGCATGTGTTCCATATATAGTCGTGCGTGCTCGCAATGAGAAACTTGCACAACATCTTTTGTCCTACCAGCCGGTGGCAGCCGGGCCTCAAGGGAAACTACTGGATATTAAGGTACCCCTTTTAATAGAGTACCGGAGCAAAGCATTAACACTCCGTGAACACATGTGATCCTCACATCGCTACCATCCCCTCCGGTTGTCCCAATTCTTGTCACTTCGGGGCCATTGGTTCCGGACAGCGATATGTGTATACAACTTATAGGTAAGACCATAAACAATGAATATCTTGATGAAGCAATAACATGTTCAGATCTGAGATCATGGCACTCGGGCCCTAGTGACAAGCATTAAGCATAACAAGTTGCAACAATATCATCAAAGTACCAATTACGGACACTAGGCACTATGCCCTAACAATCTTATGCTATTACATGACCAATCTCATCCAATCCCTACCATCCCCTTCGGCCTACAGCGGGGGAATTACTCACACATGGATGGGGGAAACATGGCTGGTTGATGTAGAGGCGTTGGCGGTGACGATGGCGATGATCTCCTCCAATTCCCCGTCCCGGCGGAGTGCCAGAACGGAGACTTCTGGCTCCCGCGACGGAGTTTCGCGATGTGGCGGCGTTCTGGAGGGTTTCTGGCGACTTCGACCTCTCCCCCGTGCGTTTTTAGGTCGAGGCCAATAAGTAGTCCGAAGGAGGGCGTCGGAGGCCGGCCGAGGGGGCCACACCACATGGCCGCGCGGGCCCCCCCTGGGCGCGCCGCCCTATGGTGTGGGGCCCTCGGGCCTCCACCTGACTTGTCCTTCTGGGTCCGTCAGTATTCTGGGAAAATAGGGCCTTCTGCATAAATTCCGAGGATTTTCCCGAAAGTTGGATTTCTGCACAAAAACGAGACACCGGAACAGTTCTGCTGAAAACAGCGTTAGTCCGTGTTAGTTGCATCCAAAATACACAAATTAGAGGCAAAACAATAGCAAAAGTGTTCGGGAAAGTAGATACGTTTTGGACGTATCAACTCCCCCAAGCTTAGCTTATTGCTTGTCCTCAAGCAATTCAGTTAACAACTGAGCGATAAAAGAACTTTCACGAACACATTTGCTCATATGATGTATATATTCTCATGCTATGGCTAATACTTAAGCAATTCATAATGAGACACATGCAAATAAGATCATTGACATAGGCATCCCAAATGGGCCTGCCGAAGATCATCTAACAGCTATGTCAATCATGGAGAGGTACCAACAATTAATAATAAGCATCATGAATCATGTATATAAGCAGGATTGCAATGTTCATAAGAGAGTATGATAAAGTGGTATCTCGCTTGCACGTATTTGATTGGCAAAACATAAATGCCCGGGCACCTCCGGAGTTCATAGAAAGACTAGAAGTAGTGATTGTCAAAGATAAAAGCATCAAAGTTATACCACAATCAATCATATTTTGAGACAAGCATATTATACTAAGAATGACAGTTGTGCTCTCAAGATAGTGCTCAAAGAAATAATGGAGACACAACATAGAAGTAAAAGATTGACCCTTCGCAGAGGGAAGCAGGGATTAACATGCGCTAGAGCTTTTCATTTGTAAAGCAGGAGTAAAATTATTTTGAGAGGTGTTTGTTGTTGTCAACGAATGGTAATGGGTACACCAACTACCTCGCCAACCGGACTTTCAAGAGCGGCTCCCATGAATTATTTGCATATTTATGTGGCACTCCTTCCAACCTTTCTTTCCCAAACCATGGCTAACCGAATCCTCGGGTGCCCGCCAACAATCTCATACCATGAAGGAGTGCCTTTTTATTTTAGTTTTATTATAATGATGACACTCCCCCCAACCTTTGCTTGCACAAGCCATGGCTAACCGAATCTTCGGGTGCCGTCCAACAATCACAAACCATGGAGGAGTGTCTATTTAAGTTAATTAATTTGGGACTGGGAATCCCATTGCCAGCTCTTTTTGCAAAATTATTGGATAAGCGGATGTGCCACTAGTCCATATGAGAGTCCGTCAAAAGTAAATGACAAGGTTAAAAGCTAAACACCACATACTTCCTCATGAGCTATGAAACATAAACACAAATTGAGAAATATTTTGAAGTTTTAAAGGTAGCGCATGAGAATTTACTTGGAATGGTTTGAAATGCCATGCATAGGTATTTATGGTGGACACTTTTGGAACAACTTGGTTTTCAGGTGTTTGGAAGCACGAGCAGCATTCCCGCTCAGTACAAGTGAAGGCTAGCAAAAGACTAGGGAGCGACAAATCAAGAGAGCGATGAATCTGTCATAATTATGCTTGCGGCAAAATAAATTAACGGAGGCATAAAAGTGATACAAGAACTCTGAAGCAATATAAATCATCGAGGCTTAATTGACCTTTTGTTCAGTCATATGCATGCGTGAGCATGTGCCAAGTCGATATGAATGAATTATTCAGAGGAGGATACCACAATGCCATACTTACTTATGAATAAAGCAATGCAAGCAAACATCCATGACATGCTACTCATATTAATAGATTGGAGCTAAACATGAGAGATCATAAACTACTAGACTTTCTCAAATAACATATACCTCACATGAACCAACTAAGCATGCTCACATGGATGAGTATATGTACAAAAATGAAAACAAATAGAGTTCATACCAGCCTCTCACCACAATCCAATTGTCGTAGATCGTCATTATTGCCTTTCACTTGTGTAGCTTGGATAATATGGAATGAAAACCACGCTCCAGCCATCGAAGACCATTGAACTCAAGATGAACTTTACAAACCAAAGAAGAACAGAAAATATTTTTGGTGTTTTCGAATTTGAGAACAAGAACAAAAGGAAACAAGCGAACAAAGCAAAATCTTTTTGGGTTTTCTTATAGCAAACTAGCAATAGCAAATAAAGCGAAACAAATGCAAGAAACCAAAGCAAACAAATTATGAAGAGAAACAACAGAAATATTTTTGGTATTTTTGTGTTTTGGAAAGGAAACAAGGCAAAAACAAGAAATAGCAAACTAAAAAGAAACACAGAAAAACGAGATGGCAGAAATCTGCCAAACCTGACAGCAGTACAGAAATCGATTTTTACAAAAATCTTACGTTGCTCAGCTCGTAAAGTGTTCAACTAATGAAAGTTAGATAACAACCTGGGGAACCTGCACAAAAATTGGCAGCTCAAAATAACGTTCTGGCTGTGCGCACGAATTTTTCTAGTAACAGCCCAGAATCTGTTTTTAGGCAGCACTTCCCCAAATATCATCTCCCTCTCATTAGAAAACCACTCAAAGAAACTAAACAAGTATGTACAAGTATCCAGCAATCATAATATGCAAAGAATGAGTGATGCCGGTATACCTCCCCCCAAGCTTAGGCTTTTGGCCTAAGTGGAGTTCAACCCCAACGAGGGTCGCTGTTCCTCGCTGGTGGATAATCCATGGTGTAGTCATAGTAAAGTTCCTGTGCAGAAGAAAAGCGTGGAGGCTCCACATGTCCAACATGTTGATGCGAGGAACTTGCTGCATCGGATGATGAGTCAAGGTGCTCCTCGACCTCCGTGTCGTCTCTTGCATGTTGGCCTCCTCCCTCCATGTGTGCATCCAGTGCACCTTCTGTGACCGACCAATCTCCCCTGGAATCAAGGTTAGACAGAACAGGCGCGAGCGGTCTTACTAGTTTCTCGGTTTTCTTAGTTATTCTCCAGACTTTCTTATAAAATGTCATCTTGTAAAACAGGTTACCCAAGTTGGAGGAATCAGAAACAAATTCATGTTTAATCATAGAGGCTATGTCAAGTTTTTCTATGGGGAATGGAATATCAAAATGATGAGGTTCTACATTATGAAAAGCTAGTAAATGAGAGGCGATGAGACCTCCACAAATTCCACCTTTCTCACGGTTAGTAGCTAGTCTATAAGCTATCAATGCCCCCAAATTATAAGTCCTACTACTTTGCAGTGCCGCAGCTAGAAAAGCTAAATCCGGGATAGAAAGTTTACCACTGATACGTCTCCGACGTATCGATAATTTCTTATGTTCCATGCCACATTATTGATGTTATCTACATGTTTTATGCACACTTTATGTCATATTCGTGCATTTTCTGGAACTAACCTATTAACAAGATGCCGAAGTGCCGATTCTTGTTTTCTGCTGTTTTTGGTTTCGAAATCCTAGTAACGAAATATTCTCGGAATTGGACGAAATCAACGCCCAGGGTCCTATTGTGCCACGAAGCTTCCAGAAGTCCGAAGAGGAGACGAAGTGGGGCCACGAGGTGCCCAAACCCTAGGGCGGCGCGGCCCCCCCTTGGCCGCGCGGCCCTGTGGTGTGGGGCCCTCGTGCCCCTTCCTGACTTGCCCTTCCGCCTACTTAAAGCCTCCGTCGCGAAACCCCCAGTACCGAGAGCCACGATACGGAAACCTTACTGAGACGCCGCCGCCGCTGATCCCATCTCGGGGGATCCAGGAGATCGCCTCCGGCACCCTGCCGGAGAGGGGATTCATCTCCCGGAGGACTCTACGCCGCCATGGTCGCCTCCGGAGTGATGTGTGAGTAGTCTACCCCTGGACTATGGGTCCATAGCAGTAGCTAGATGGTTGTCTTCTCCCCATTGTGCTTCATTGTCGGATCTTGTGAGCTGCCTAACATGATCAAGATCATCTATCCGTAATTCTATATGTTGCGTTTGTTGGGATCCGATGAATAGAGAATACTTGTTATGTTGATTATCAAAGTTATGTCTATGTGTTGTTTATGATCTTGCATGCTCTCCGTTACTAGTAGATGCTCCGGCCAAGTAGATGCTTGTAACTCCAAGAGGGAGTATTTATGCTCGATAGTGGGTTCATGCCTACATTGATACCGGGACGAGTGACGGAAAGTTCTAAGGTTGTGTTGTGCTTGTTGCCACTAGGGATAAAACATTGATGCTATGTCTAAGGATGTAGTTGTTGATTACATTACGCACCATACTTAATGCAATTGTCTGTTGCTTTGCAACTTAATACCGGAGGGGGTTCGGATGATAACTCTGAAGGTGGACTTTTTAGGCATAGATGCAGTTGGATGGCGGTCTATGTACTTTGTCGTAATGCCCAATTAAATCTCACTATACTCATCATAATATGTATGTGCATGGTCATGCCCTCTTTATTTGTCAATTGCCAACCTGTAATTTGTTCACCCAACATGCTGTTTATCTTATGGGAGAGACACCTCTAGTGAACTGTGGACCCCGGTCCAATTCTCTCTACTGAAATACAATCCACTGCAATACTTGTTCTACTGTTTTCTGCAAACAATCATCTTCCACACAATACGGTTAATCCTTTGTTACAGCAAGCCGGTGAGATTGACAACCTCACTGTTTCGTTGGGGCAAAGTACTTTGGTTGTGTTGTGCGGGTTCCACGTTGGCGCCGGAATCTCCGGTGTTGCGCCGCACTACATCCCGCCGCCATCAACCTTCAACGTGCTTCTTGACTCCCTACTGGTTCGATTAAACCTTGGTTTCTTACGAGGGAAACTTGCCGCTGTGCGCATCACACCTTCCTCTTGGGGTTCCCAACGGACGTGTCAACCACACGCATCAAGCAAATTTCTGGCGCCGTTGCCGGGGACCTGAAGAAAAGTTACACCACAAAGATTTCTATCTCCCACGCCAACTCCACGCCAGAAGCAAATTTCTGGCGCCGTTGCCGGGGAGATCAAGACACGCTGCAAGGGGAGTCTCCACTTCCCAATCTCTTTACTTTGTTTTTGTCTT
>NC_061512.1:156764257-156793515 GCF_022539505.1 Lolium rigidum
GAGGTTCTTCGCCTGCGCTCCGTTGTCTCCAGATCGAGGTTAGACCTCTGCACGCACATACATCGTCGCCGGCGCTGGCGCCGTCGCCGCCAACAGCATGGACGCCGCCTTCGTCTTCGTTGGCTCCTTCCTTTTATGCACCAGGGTCAATTAGCCTCCCCGCTCTCGTCATCCCCCGCGTAGCGATGGACAACGGAGGAGCAGCGAGGAGGCCCTGCTGCTGATGCGGCACCATAGCGGGAAGCGGCAGCGAGTGTGGTACTGAGGAGGCCAGCTCGAGCGCGCTAGACGCTGCGTTCGAGAGGCACGACCAGGCCATACAAGGGCTTCGTCAGCGACGACTCCGGCCTCCTCGCGGCCCGATCTGCACGCCCCTGTACAGACCGCGAGCGGCACCTTCCTCCACCAACTCTAACTGCCTCGCTGCTCGGACGCCCACCACCAGTTCGACGAGTTGCACAAGCAAAGCAGCCGCGTCTGCACTCACCTCGGCCCCAGCACCAACTTCGCCTACGACTTCTGGCAGCGGCGTCCCAGAGCTCGTTCAACCTTGTGGTAGATGATGATGCCACCAACACCAATGGTGGTGCTACACCGACGCCCACCATCCGCTCGACGGGATCTTTCTCTATTCTTTTGAAGAATTTTCACCCCAAGTATCTTGCAGCGTCCGAGTACTCGTCATTGGCAAGAGTGTTACTCTTCTTTTCTATGGAAATTCAACCATTGAAAGGACCAATGGAGCAATGGGGTTCATTGTTGCACTCAGGATTGCAAGGTTTCCTATCATGTCACCATATGTATACTTCAATTACAACAGATCTATCAACATCAAATTATTTCAGGATAAAATTCAGCTGTGCACCATAGACCATGTTTTTTAATCCACCATAGACTATGTTGTTCTACATGGTCATACACATATCCAGGCAGCAAGATCAGTTATGGATAGAATGAGTTCCTCCCTACTCTCAGCAATGCATGGAACATTCTAATAGGATTGACCCCAATATTGTTAACCTCTTCAGGTTCAACTTTGCGGCAGGAAATTTCATCCCGTTGATGATATTATGGCGCGATACCTTTGCCCCATACTGCCAATGCTAAATAACTTAAGTTATCTTCATTATATCCTTCTTTATGTTTATGTTGCTCATTTTTCTTCTTATGGTTATGTTTGTATCTTATTCATGTGATAATGTTTGAAAGCATCAAATAATCTGCTGCTATCCTCTAAATGTAGTTGATACATGTCCTGTGTCATATTTAATATTATAGTTTTCTTTCATTGGGTTCTCTGGCATAAACTATTCTCTACCCTCTTTGATTCTCTTCCTATTTCGCTGAGTATATTTTGATCTGTATGTGTGGGTCCAAAGTTTGTCTTTACAATCATGGAGAAGTATAAAGCTGCTTAACCTGGTGGCATGTTAAAATGATCTAGTGCAACCTTGTTACACCTTCTATTACTGGTTGCACGACTAAACTCCTTAAGTACTGCAGGCCCAGTATGACCATTCAGATAAGTTTGGAAATCTTCAAGGGAAACCAAATGATAGCTGAAGTAACTCATTTCAGGTATAATACTGCAAGGTAATGTTTTTCCTGGTCGAATAGTTGCGCACTTGCATCAAATTGGGTAAAGTAGTTCCCTGTAATTAAAGTAGTTGTTTTAGCCTGGTTACCAATGTGAAAAAACTGTTGCGGGCAGTAATGATACAAATTGCTGGTCCATGTCCTCGGTCAAACATGCATATTTAATCTAGTTCTCATGTTTATGTGTGTGCTTTTGACAGCTGCATTTTGTTTGTCAAGTAAGAGTGAATTTGCGGTCTTTTCTCTTCTAAGCTGCCCTGAAGGAGGAACACCGGCAGAGCAAGATGGGGTAACACTACTATTTGATGCATAAGTTTGAAGCTCAGTTCCGTCCTGGTCTGTGAAGAAGGTATGCTCAGTTAAATTATTATATCTCATGCCAGCTAGTTTTGAAGTGCTATATTGACATGTGTTATGTTCATAGTTAGCATCAAATGGTACATTCACCGTCTGCTTGCTCTAACCACACTGCTAGCTCATCGTGTGTTCACTTTCTTGTTGTTTAGGTTCTGCTTTTGGTTTGGTTTCTTCTCCACTGTGCGCATCTATGCTTTTTATGGGAATTGACCAGGGGAGTCTATTAAGGCTTAACTTTGATTACTTTCTCCTTTCTTTCAGGCAAAATGAGGTAGCATTGCTTTTGTCAAAGGATGATTCCTCTATGGATGCAGACACCAATGCCACGAGAGGTGAAGATGCTTCATTGCTGGTTTATGTAAGTGGTTCACATGAGTATGAGTATCTTTGATCTCCGGAACAATGAGGAGTCTCAAATTAGCAAGCACACACAGAAAAGTATCCAAGCTGATGAACCTGGTGAGTTTGGTGTATGGCTTTGTTGTTCGTTGCCTTAACCTTGTCTTAATTATAATCGTATTTGCTGATGGGAAAAGTGCATATGTTTCTTGAAAATCATATTACAAGTTGGCACTTCCGCGGTTGTTAAATGGCATCAAATTCCTTTTTTTTTGTGTGTGTTTCCAAGTATCATTACTTTGTGCACGGTGAAAGCAATTCTCCTTGCCACTGTTGAATAAACCCAGCTGCTGTTACTTAGGTTCAGTTTCGTCAGGTTTCAGTTTCGTCAGGTTTAGTCTTAGCCGTTGTAAGCTAGTGTTTAGCTCCGATCGTTTTGGCAACGACTCGGAGCGAGTCTCACGCCGCCCTCGATCTGTTCGTGGGATGGCACGAACGTGGAGATCGTGGTCACGTTTTCCCTTCTGTAAGCTGAATAAAAGGAAGTAGAAACGAGCAGAAAAGCTGCGGCAGTTTGAGCAGCACAAAAACCCTAGCCTCTGTTCATCGTTTTTCCCTAACACTCTCATTCCGATCCTACAACCACCACCTGCACCTGCAAAGGAGGTCAAGACCCCATCCGCATCACCGTCTGCGTCTAGGTCACCAGCGGGAGGCTCGCGGCGCGTGCGCTCCCCAAGCTGTGGCCGGAGCAGGACGAGGAGATCGGCGGGTGGTGAGATCGTCGTTCAGCAACAAGTAGTGCGGGAGATCAGCGGCGGGGGCGGCAGCCTCGTCTTCCCGATGCTCCAGCGTACGTCAACTGGTCCATGGTCATGGAGGTAAACCTCTAGGCTGCATACCTGTGGGACGCGATCGAGGACGATGGCGTGTCCCGTCGCGAGGACAAGCAAGCTCTGGCGGCCCTGCTCCGCTCAACCCCACCCGAGATGCATCCGATGCTGATCGGAAAGGGGACGGCGAAGGCGGCTTGGGAGGCCATCAAGCTGCAGAACCAGGGGAGCGACCGCGTGCGCGACGCGCGCGTGCGACGGCTCCACACCGAGTTCGAGACGATCGTCTTCAAGGACGGCGAGCGCGTCGACGAGTTTGGGATGAGAATCTCGAACCTCGCCTCGACCCTGCGGTCCTTCGGCGACGCCGTGAACGACGAGAAAATCGTAAGAAAATTCCTTTCAGTTGTGCCAAAGCGCTTTATACAGACCCTGCTCGATCCGTCCACCATGACCGTCGAGGAGGTGGTCGGGCACCTGCGTGCGGTGAGGAACGCCTGGACGACGATCAAGGCACGGCGGGAGGACAACTCCTTCTCACTGAGCAACAGTGGGAGGAGAGGAGGAAGCTGGGCCGCAGCGGCGGCTCCAGCAGCGGCCGCTCCAGCAGCGGTGGCAGCGACGGAGGCCGCGACCGCGCGGACACCAGGCGCAAGGGCGGCCAGGCTCAGCAGAAGCCAGCGACACCGCCCACTGCGGGAGACAACGACGACCGCGACACCTGCATGTACTGCAAGAAAAAGGGCCACTGGCCCCGTGACTGTAGCAAGAAAAAGCGCGACGACGCGTAGCGCGATATGGCGAACCTCGCCGCCGAGGAGGACGCCGATCCCGCCATGATGATGACACACGTCATCAAGGTGACGGAACCTGGAGTGGAGTCCACACCGAGGCAGCCGAAACAGGCGAATTCCCTGCCGCGGGAGACGCCCCGATCCGCTCCGGTTCGCACTTCCTCTGCAACGAGGAGAGGGCGAAGCTCCAGCCCATGCACGCCGGGGACGTCCAGGATCTGGCATGGAACCTGGACTCCGGCGCCACGAACCACATGACGGGGGACAAGAGCGCCTTCGCTGAGCTGGATGAAAAGGTCTCCGACAAGGTGAGGTTTGGAGACGGCTTGGTGGTCGCAATCCACGGACGAGGCACCGTCCTGTTCACCATCGACGGGGGTGCGCACCGCGCGTTCACCGACGTCTTCTACATCCCAGCGCTCAAGTCAAGCGTGATAAGCCTCGGACAGTTGGACAAAAACTGGTTCGAGGTGAAGATCAGGCGCCGCATCCTCTCCATCCGCGACGCACATGAGCAGCTCATCGTCAAGGTATCGCGATCATCAAACCGGCTATACAAGCTCACCATTCGGCCGGTGCAACCTGTGTGCCTTGCAGCTCAGCATGATTCAGCGTCGTGGCGTTGGCACGCCCGGTTTGGCCACCTCCACTTCGATGCGATGTAGAAGATGGTGCGTGGCGATCTGGTGTGAGGGATGCCACCCATCGAGCTGGTGGAGCAGCTCTGCGAGGCGTGCCTCGCCGGCAAACAGCGACGCATGCCGTTCCCGCAGAAGGCGAGGTTCCGGGCGGACGATTCGCTCAAGTTGGTACATGGGGATCTGTGCGGCCCCATCGCGCCATCCACTCCTGGAGAGCGCCGGTACTTCCTCCTGTTGGTCGATGACCACAACAGGTATATGTCGGCGTCGCTCCTGGCATCCAAGGACGAGGCGGCCCAGGCGATCATTCGCTTCCAGGCGCTGGCAGAGAATGAATCTGGCCGGAGACTGCGCACCCTCCGAACCGACCGATGCGGCGAGGCCATGCTCAGAAGATCTTCGTCCTGAACTACTCCTTTACGCGGAGCGTCTCCGGCATGACGCCGTATGAGGCCAGGTTCGGGTGAAAGCCCGACGTGCACTTCCTGCACACTTTTGGCTGCGTGGCGCACGTGAGGAGTGCACGGCCGCAGCTGAAGAAACTTGACGATCGCGATGGTGTTCATCGGGTACGAGGTTGGCTCGAAAGCCTACCGCGTGTACGATCCGGCGGCGAAGCATGTGCACGTCACACGCGACGTGGTGTTCGACGAAGACGCCTCTTGGAACTGGAGCGAGGAGGAGACCACGGCGGTGAACACGCCGTTCACCGTGGAGTACCTGGTGCACGGCACCTCTGTGCCAGCGGCTGCCAACACTGTACCGGCAGCTGAGCGGGCACACTCCCATGCAACTCCAACGCCCTCACCTGCGGGCGTCTCCAATCAAGGATCGCCTACGCCACCAACTCCACCTACTCGAGCTTCATCGGCACCGGCAACTTCGCGAGGATCGGCAGCGAGCACTGCAGCACACGCGCACCCTGCAGCGCGAGGAGGGCATCCGATGATCACGCGCGGCAAGCAAGGTATCGTCATGCCTAACAAGCAACTCGATGACTATGTCCTTGACATGGACAGCGAGGAACTGCACCTGACAACGGGTGACGAGCCACGCACGCTAGCCGAGGCTAAGAAGGAGGAATTGTGGAGGCGCGCCATGCACGAAGAGCTTGCCTCCATCGAGGATAACAACACTTGGTCCCTCGTCAACCCTGTGCCTGGACACCGCCCGATTGGCATGAAGTGGGTTTACAAGCTCAAGAAGGACTCGAACGGTGTCGTCGTCAAGCATAAGGCGCGCCTCATAGCCAAGGGCTACGTGCAGCAGCAGGGCATCGACTTCAAGGAAGTCTTCGTGCCTGTCGCACGGCTGGAGTCCGTGCAGCTCATGCTTGCCCTCGCCGCGCGCCGCGGATGGGCCGTGCATCACATGGACGTCAAGTCCGCCTTCTTGAACGGCGAGCTGCAGGAAGAGGTGTACGTGGTGCAACCTCCAGGGTTCGTCGTCGACGGACAGGAGACCAAGGTAATGCGGCTTCACAAAGCCCTTTATGGTCTCCGGTAGGCGCCACGAGCGTGGAACGCGAAGCTGGACACGACGCTCGACGCGCTCGGGTTCTGTCGCAGTATCTCAGACCACGATGTCTACACGCGGGGTCAAGGGCCAGGGCGACTCCTTGTGGGGGTGTACGTTGACGACCTCATCATCACCGGCGCCGATGATGGGCTGAGATGCAGAATGAGTTTCGCATGAGCGACCTGGGCTTGCTCAGCTACTACCTCGGCATCGAAGTGCGTCAGGACAAGGACGACATCGCCATCGCGCAAATGGCATACGCTGACAAACTCCTGGAGCAGGCCGGGATGAAGGGCTGCAAAGCGAGCACGTCACCCATGGAGGCAAGGCTCAAATTGAGCAAACGCAGCACGGCGGCGGGAACGGATGCCACGGCATACAGGAGCATCGTCGGCGGCCTGCACTACCTTGTACACACGCGGCCGGACATCGCCTTCGCCGTGGGATACGTGAGCCGCTACATGGAGAAGCCCACCGTCGAGCATCTGGCGGCGGTGAAGCACATACTACGGTATGTTGCAGGCACGCGCATGCTGGGCTGCTTCATGGGTCACGGCCCGCTCACGGACGAGCACCTCATCGGCTACAGCGACAGCGACATGGCCGGCGACCTCGACGACCGCAAGAGCACATTCGGCGTGCTCTTCTTCCTCGACAGCTGTCCAGTTAGCTGGCAATCCACGAAGCAGAAGGTGGTGGCACTCTCCACGTGCGAGGCTAAGTACATCGCCGCCACCACAGCGGCATGCCAGGGTCTCACGTCTACTAGCTGATCTGACCGGAGAGGAACCAGCTCCAGCGATGATCAAGGTGGACAACAAGTCTGCAATATCTCTCTGCAAGAACCCGGTGTACCACGATCGAAGCAAGCACATCGACGTCCGCTATCACTTCATTCGGGAGTGTGTGGAAGATACCAAGATCGACGTCGAGTACACCAATACTGTTGAGCAACTCGCGGACATTCTGATGATGCCCCTTGGGCGAGTCCGATTCCAGGAGCTGCGAGACAAGATCGACATGGGCAAGATTCAGTAGAGCAGCAGCGTTTGGGGGGTGATTGTTGAATAAACCCAGCTGCTGTTACTTAGTTTCAGTTTCGTCAGGTTTCAGTTTCGTCAGGTTTAGTCTTAGCCGTTGTAAGCTAGTGTTTAGCTCCGATCGTTTTGGCAACGACTCGGAGCGAGTCTCACGCGGCACTCGATCTGTTCGTGGGATGGCACGAACGTGGAGATCGTGGTCACGTTTTCCCTTCTATAAGCTGAATAAAAGGAAGTAGAAACGAGCAGAAAAGCTTGAGTAGCACAAAAACCCTAGCCTCTGTTCATCGTTTTTCCCTAACACTCTCATCCCGATCCTAGCTTTCGAGTGACAGCCACTCTAAAATCTGTAGAAAATGTACTTATTCTCATCCCCGTTTTTGCAGCAGGAATATGTTATATTTGTCAGGCCATATAATGGTGGCAAACCCTTGAGAAGAACTGAAGTGTTGTCCGTCCATATAATGGTCTACTTGCCAATTGCAAATGTCAATGCAGATGGCCAAATGATAATGAAGAGAAGCAGTAGCATCAGAAGATGTTCCGAAGCTGCAATATCATTGACATGGACGCTTTGTCAGATACGCAAGACAACCAACTGGGTCATTGTATTTAGCAAAAAAAATTGAAATTAAAAAACGCTTTGTCAGATACGCAAGACAACCAACTGGGTCATTGTATTTAGCAAAAAAAATTGAAATTAAAAAACAAAAAGCCAGGCCCTAATGTCTAGGGCATGCCACCACAGGAAGATGCAATTTGCGCTTTTTTTTTACGACTGTGCATCCCGCTATCTGGGGAAGATCTTTTCACTGCATTTTTTTGTCGCCATGCGAACACATTTTATCTGTGCATGATCATGGCTGGGCTGTGCCTCTTTTTTTGTGCTCTTTGGCATCTTTCGCAGCTGACAGCCGTGCACCTTCCCGTGGTGGCGATAGCGTTTGCAGGATTTCGTCTTATAAACTGGTCACGTTTTTACAAAACTTCCGGTATGGGACTAATCCACCGAGAGAAAAAAAGACGCGGACGGATTTCGCGTCCCGCACCAAAAGGCCTCCAGAAAACCCGGTTTAGGCCCGCTAGGCCCGTTTCCGGCCTCCGACGCATGTTCCCCTTCGCCGCCGCAAATTCTCTCTCCAGATCCAGGCTAGAGGACGCAAGCGACCACCCAAGAGGCTCGTGGTGCGATGCGATGTGCTCCCATGGCGGATCTGGCTACGTTGGCCGACGTCGTTCGCTGGCTTCTCCCTTGTCTCCACTCTCCACCTATGCCAATTAGCCTTCCTGATTTCTTCATTGTGGCGGAGGGACGACGGAGGAGCAGCGACGGCTCGACGCCGGTAGGAGCGTGACAACAAGGATCGGGCGGGTTGTGGACAGAGGCCACGGGATAGAAAAAAGCTAATGATAGTAGTACGTGTAAATTGCTGAATTTAGGCTGCCATGGAAGGTCAGGACAGAGAGAGAACGTAGTGTTGTTCAGTGTATGTACGACCGCCGCCACCGTAGCCATTGGCACTCGCCGCCACCAGCCATTGGTCGGGTAGTATCTCTCCCAAGTTTTCTTATGTAGAGAGGAACTCAATCATCCCTTTGTTCAAAATAGATTGAATTACAAGGATTTTTTCCGAGCACGCAAATAATGAACTCCGCTTGCGCCACTCCTCTCTTGGGGCGGCTCGGGCGACCAAACCCTAACCACTCAGCCACCCCCTCCTCGCGTCCCTACCCTCGCCGCTGCCTGGGTGAGAAAGCCTGCATCCTCAATGACGGTGGCGGTGAGGCGGTCTCCGAGCGTTGTGCTCCTTCTGGCGACTGACACACCCGCTATCGGTAGCTTGGTGGTGGAGGGTAGACATGGTATTGGGCTGCTGCTCCAGCTCGAACATCATCATCAAGGTAGACGATGTCCGCGATCTGGGCCCCCTAGGAGGCCCATGGCTTCCTATGACTCCCGTAGCCTCGACGAGCTTGGCATTGACCGCCTCGATGTTGGCGTGGGTTGCCGATGGAGGCTAACGGTGGAGCGACTCGAGGAACACCCGCTCGTCCTCCAAGGCGATGACCACATGCGCCACCGCCTCCACCACCTCCCTTATGCCCTCCTGTTAGGCCCCGTAGAGCTCGTACTCACGGCCGTAGGTGTATGCCTGCTCCGCCTCGAACGCGACCCGCGCTTCGAGCTTCGCTCTGTCCGGATCATCCGGATAGCGGGTGCTGGCGGAAAAGCGGCTCCAGGTGCGGTCTAGTCGACCATGTTTTGTAGATAGGATTACAATTAGGGTTTGCCCTGCTGGCCATTATATAGGCAGGACAGACGGGAACCAGTGTTCTGTTTCCCGCGCACGCGAAACGGCAGCCAAGCGTGCGGGAATCCACTGCCCCCGCCCGGAACCAGTAATCGCCATTAACGACCTTGACGGCCTAAAGAAAAGAAATGTGTCGGCTCGCTAGGCTAGCCCCTGCGCAAACGGAGACATGGGCCTATTCGGCTGATTTTCTTTCGGCGACCCGACCCAAACTGACGCAACCGATGACTTTAGGTGATTGGAATGCGTCGGGCCGCTGGAGATGCCTTTAGTGTGGTTATTCAAAATAACATAAATATTAGAACAAATATCTCTACTCTTCTAGCTTCAAGCCATTTGTTCTTCTCCATATTTTAAGGGGTGGACATCCGTAGGTTAAACCAACTTCAAGCAACTATATCATCTACTCCCTCCGTTCCTTTTTAATTGACTCAAATTTAGTAGAAAGTTGTACTAAATCTGAGTCAATTAAAAAAGAACGGAGGGAGTATATACAACAGTATAATCTATATACATAAGTGCATTCCCTTACTTTTGGGCAAGACGGTTAAACATTTTCTTCAAATTTCTAAGCATGGGATATAGTGATTGTTGACTAATGGAGTTTTCCCTGGTTGCAGCGTCTTAACGAACTTAGTAAAGATTTTTTTTTTATGACGCATTTCGAGCACGGCCATTGCATGACCCAACCGATCCAGCAACCAACCTCTCTCCAGGTTACTACGTACGCTGCGCTCCCAACCTGACAGTGGTCAAACCCACCATCAAACACTACACATCTACATGCGTTTCCTCCTGCAGATACGTACTCTACAAACCCCAACCTAAACCTCGCCGTGGTCTCCTACATATACGGCCTAAGAAAGCTCGGCCATGCAGCAGCAGCAACAGCGCCAGGAGTTCACCGCCGTACCAAGCAACCTCGACGATGGTGGACCGCCGCTGCCGCACGTTCACTGTTGCCGCGACGCTCTGCCTCGTCTTCTTTGTGCACGGCGCCATGGCGCGGCCTGTAGCCAGCACGGCGACAATAGCGACGGCGCCGGCGACGGCGATGGAGATGCCGATGGACGTGCCCGATGCAGCAGCGGCGTCTCCGGAGGGATCGTCCGCCACGTGGGAGCGCGGGGACGAGGCGCTCGGCGCCGGGAAGTGGCTGCCGCTGCCGGCGCTAACGGGCGGCCTGCGGTTCCCGGGGGTCTTCCCGCTCCCGGCGGCTGGCGGCGGGATCGCGTCGATGCCGTGGATCGGCGGCGCGCCGCCGGCGCTGGCTGTCCCGGCCGGAGGCATCCCAGCGCTGGTGCCGCCGTACGTCGGCGCGACGCGGCAGGAGCAGGTCAGCGTGTGGGCGTCGCTGTTCAACCCGTTCCAGGTCAGGGCGCCGTCGTCGACGTCGGTGCAGGTGCACTCGGAGCCGGGCTCGAGGGTGCCCGCCGTCGCCGGGGCGGGGATGGAGAGGACGACAGCGGTGGACCAGCCGGCTGGCGTCGGCGCGCAGGTCGGCGAGCCCAAGTGGGGCGTCTTCCTAGGAACAACTACTCCGAACATCAACGGCTAGCTAGCCAATTCTCATGGCGCCGTGGCTGATTAAATAAGCTAATTAGCTTAGTGCAAAAATGAGAGATGCTTCTTTTTGGGGAGTATTACGTATTGCAGTATATATAGTGAAGTGTCTTAGCTAGAGCAAAAATACATTGAATTTTTTTTACACGCCATTTTGTAATATTCGTAATATTCAGTTTGTTGCAATCACTCATGGTACGAGATAAAAATCTATTTCGATCATTTATAAGTTGATCTTGGCTGTGCTCTTGTTTTAATTGGGCTCAATATATGCGTTCACTCATCTAGAAGTCGTGTACTGCGAGATGTATACCAAATGGAGCATTATCGAGAAAAAAAATATACACATCTTCATATTGTTTTAGAGAAAATGTACTGGACACATTAGGGATATGTCTTTTTACATGGGATGCTAGATAATTCAACTTTGTTTTGTTCTCCAAGATTTGTGTCACAGATGTATTCTCTAGGAGCACAAATCGATGGTGAAAACCTCGATGTTCCCTAACGTTACTGGTAGAATTTCTTGGTTTTAGACGTGAGAAACTGTCAACCGCAAGATTTGAATCGCCTCATAAGACCTTGTTTGATATTAGGATTATTAAAATTCAACTCATAGATCGGATTCCCACCCCTCCCGGCGCCAACAAGACCGGCCAGAGGAGGGGAAACTGACTTTATGGAAGAGAAGAGGTGGAGATAGAAGCTAGGTGTAGAACAGGCGACCTCTATCGATTGTGCTATTTTACCTTTCTTACGACAATTGTCTTGTTGATCTCGTGCGCTTAGTACTCGTACGTTACTGATCAAGCTAAGCCAAACAATGCAATCGAGCGGACTTGAGATACTTCCACAAGGAGCATTAGTACGATAGAAAATCGACATGATCAAGAAGTTTTGGAGCTATTCGAATTTCAGCTGTCTTTCAACCGCATAATATGAATCTGTCCCGTAAGAGAATAACATGACAAAGCCAGGACAAACAAGCATTTTGTGTCATTTGCAGGTAGTATTACCACTGTTAAGATCTTTTTCTATTTCTCAAAAAAGATTGTAAGAAAAATAATATCAATTGTGCCATTGACACCATTGGTTGTATGCTAGCTCTACCACTCAGAGTATGATACCGTGGACCAGATCAGTCCCATAGATCTATTTTCAAGTTGAAGATGTTTTTGGCGATATGGAAGAATTCAAGTTGAGGGCATGAGAGCATTTCCCCCCTTTCCTCTTCTCCCTTTTTCCTTTATGGGTCATGGAATTTTTTTTTCTTTGAGACCTTTGCTGAAGGGACTTTACAGTGGCTATCATTCATTACGAGTTACTGGCACCACCGCTGCCTCGGAAAGGCGTGGCATCAATGGATTTGTATTTGTTTGTGATTTTGATTTGTGTGAAAAACTTGTGTTAATATTGGTTATGTCATGTTACCTATGTTGCCATGTTCTTGTGGCGTAGGTGCCATGCTCTACGGGTTAAGCCAAGGCCAACAAGGCCAACAATGCAATCGACCGTCACAAATTCAACTCGTTGTTGACTGAGCCGCGGCAATTTTTTTATATGAGCCTTAAGCCTACCAAGCATTTCTCCAACAAAGTTGTTTCACTAGTTTTTTCTTAAGCTCTACAAATAAGAGGGATAAATTGTATGAATAGCACCTTGAGGATCTGTTTTGAAGCCACATCTGTTTTGTACTAGAAGGAATTGGTGAAAGCAAGGTAGGCACGAGAATCAATTCATTTATTTCTATTTCCCTTTGTTTAGTTTTTCCCTTTCTCCCAATGTGGGTTGATGGTGACTAGGACTTCTATATTTGATACTTCCTCCAATAAAAATTAATTGCAACAAATTTAGGAAAATATGCCACAGATTTAATTTTTTCCCCTTTTCCGTCATTAAGCATGTTTTCACCATTTTCCAAAGAGAGTGATGGTGAATATATGACTTATCCATAGCTTTTATGTAAGAAGAAATGTGTTTCTTTCTGGTTAACATTGTGTTCATTCTATTTTGGATTTTTTTCTATTTTATCTTTGTTGCAATTTATTTATTTTTTCGAAAGCAATTTTCAATGCCTATCCCTATTCTATAGATTTTATGTAAGGCAGGTTCTCCATTTTATAGTGTCCGCACAAGAGATGTTTAGTCGAGAATATTACAAATTATTATGTGTCCTATATAGTGAAATAATGATAATACTTAATACATTTTTTTAGTAAAGATGGATGTGTGCATCTGGCGATGCGGAGTCTAAGTTTTGCCCCTTTTCGAAAAAAGGAAGTGGAAGATGATTTGTCATAGTCTGTCCAACTACAACCTTGAGAAAAAGGGTGTGTCTATGTCTCAGTTGACTGAGATTTTCTTAAATCTCAGTCACCTCAGAAAAGTGCAGCTGCAGTTCAAAGAAAAGTGCAACTCAGTCCAGTTGCATATTTCTGGCAGAAAAGTGCAATTGCACTTTTTTAACAGAAAAGTGCAACTCAAGTACTTTTTTGTAAGTGACTTAGACTTAAGAAAATCTTAGTTGACTGAGACATAGCAAAACCGTGAGAAAAAATAATCTGTCCAACTAAAGTACGATGTAGGAGTGACACCATGGTTAGAAAAAGTGTGAAAGGTTGGGCGATGTTTCAGTGCCGTGATCGTTTGATTTTTGTTTCATGTTTCCGTTTTTCTTTGGATGTTTTTTTTTTAATTCAGTGGCCAACTAGCGGTACTTGGTGGTCAACTAGTAAAAACTTTGACTGTCGCTGCCATTGCCCGTTATCTGAATAACACAGCAAGAATTATGCTCTTGGTAGGCCTGGAATCGTCGATGTGGACGCGCGAGGTGCATGATTTGAAACAGTTGACACCTTCGCCGGCCGCCGCTGGATGCGTCCCCAGGATCTCTTGCTACCTTCTCGCGAGAGCTTCAGCTTCACTTCACGCGTGACATGCATGCATGTTACTGTAGGTGCATGCTCCCAAACTTGGCCGCCGAAGCTGAACATGTCAAACGTGCGTGTGTGCAGTGCTCCTTGGAGAGCATGAGTTGGCTCGACATGGACGTGCCACGCTAATCTCTTTGAAAATGCGGCCTGACAGAGTACCGAGATCTCTCATATCTTTCCGGAACAGTGACCTGCAAGTGCGGTGGCGGGTTACCGACATGGTAATTGGACTCTGAATTCGTAAGATGATGGTCCTGTTTGACTGTTTCCGAGGAGTAGTACGTAATGTGAAGTGATGGTACTGGTTCTTCTCTGGCGCTGTCGATCCATCCAGTTCACTCCACAGTGTATATATGCTGCTACTGCTGCAGCTCATTGGGCATTCCACCAGTTAGGCAGTGTGTCGTCGGCGGCAGGCAGGCAGGGGAATACTCGTGGCGGCGGTGGTGATCTGAGGAGCGAGGAGCCATGGACCAGTTCGTCCCTGCTGATTGGACCTGGAGCACCAACAATGGAGACGCCTTTGAGCCATCGTGGTTCATACACCTCCTGATTCATCTTTCGTATTTTTTCTTGGACCAGCCAATCAATCTGACAGTCCATGTTCCGGTGCGTTGCTGCAGCGCCCAAGACGACGGCCTCGTCGAGCTGCTGTGGTCCAACAGCAACGTCCAGTGGCGGAGCCAGCCGCCGCCGCTGTCGGTGCGGGGGCTCGAGGCGGCCTTCGTAGACGATGACAGCTCACCCGAGATGGAGCTCTTCTCGGAGATCTTCTGCCAAACGCCGGCAGACGCCGGCCGCAGCAGTACAGGCAAGCGGAAGCAGAGAGACGCCGCCGGGAGCCCCAGCGAGGTTAAGCGGGACGTGGAGTCCGATTCCGCTGCCGACACTAAGTGCCAGCCGGAGCCGTCGACGGGCAAACGGCGGCGCGCCGCCCAAGTGCACAACCTCTCGGAGAGGGTACGTACCTGATTAAATACCTTCGTCTTCCTTGGAATCTTCTTGCTCTTGCCGCCATTGCTTAGTGCTGACTGGTGACCCTGTCTTGGATCATCTGATGGATGCAGATGAGGAGGGACAGGATCAACGAGAAGATGAGGGCTCTGCAAGAACTCATTCCCCACTGCAACAAAGTACGGTAATCCTGATCTCTCTACAAGCTCTGTTAGGGTATTATGATCAGTTCTTACTTCTTAGTAGTGACGATCGGTCGGTCTGATGATCATCTCGTTCTGTTCTACGCTTCTTGGATCAGACGGACAAGGCGTCGATGCTGGACGAGGCGATCGACTACCTCAAGTCGCTGCAGCTGCGGGTACAGATGATGTGGACGACTGGTGGCGGCATGCCGGCGTCGGCGCCTCCGATGTTCCCGGCGAGCGGCGCCCATCGGTACATGCAGCGGATGGCCTCCATGCGTTCCAGGATGCCGCCGTTCAGGACTAATGTATACAGTAATTCAAATGGCACAAAAAGTTGAGTTACTAGCCTTTTTCGTGATAGGTGATCGGAGTATCTGATATTTCTAGGCATGGCAGCTTCGTGAGTTTGACAAGTACTGTACCAGAGTACCAGTTTTGAAAGCCAAATTTTTTCCTCTCAAGTCCTATCAATATAAGATTCAGTCCTAATGATCTCGAGGACACTACAACAGCTTAGGCAGGCCCCAGTGATTTTCTTTTCTCATGGCGCATGACGATAAACGGAGCTAGTTCAGACGTGGCAGATACAGCTCCGTGCTACAGTCACAATTGGTACCGGACATTACTTGCTACGACGGATCCTAATGTGCGCCTCGTTAGGGGTATGTCGACGCATGCTTGTATGTAGCAATCACTGTAGGAAATGCACAAGGCGCTGACGGCCGCCATGCTATCGGCACAGCCAGGGGTGCCTGGGCAACCGACCCTGCTCATTTTTTTGGGAAAAAAATCACCATCGCTCTCTCGCTGTCCCGCACGAACGGAAATAGGCAACGAGCCCGACGCCCCGACCTAATCCCCAACTCTGTCGCCCTCGCTCGCTCCCGCACGCGCCGCCACGCCTCGATCCCGGCCGCCGCCCTCAGCCCGTCGGCCACTGTGCCCGTTCCAGACCGCCCCCACGGCCGCCCGTCCTCTGCTCGCCCGCCCCTCTCCACGGCGCTGCAGCACTGGGCACTGCGCTCTCCCTAATCTCTGCTTAACCTGGCGGCCGCCTTCGATGGACTCCAGCAACGAGGCTGACCTGGCTGCCTGGATTGAAGAAGAGGAGGCCGCTGAGGCAGCAGAAGAAGAAGCACACAAGATGGCACGGGTTGAATTTCCCCCATTTATCTTGAGTTTTGTTTCCTTATAGTTTGTTTTATTTTCTAGTTTGTTTCCTCATAGTTTGTTTTATTTTCATTGTTGTAGGCAAATGTTCCGGAAATCTTTGATCTAGCAAATGTGGTTGTCGACCTCGGAATTCGGAGACCAATTAAGTCATATGGTACCCCTGAAATTGGTGATAAAATACGATGGGCATATTTGTCGAGAGGTCGTAATCGTTTAGTTGGTCATAGTTATCGCAAAAATCCGGATAGGCGATCATTTCTAAAAGCATGGTATAGCAAGTATGATTGGTTAGAGTATAGTGTGGAGAAGGATGTTGCATTTTGTTTCCATTGTTTTCTTTTCAAATCTTCAAACAATGGTAACCACTTTGGATCGAACGTTTTCACAAAGTCGGGGTTTATAAATTGGAAGAAAGCATCGGAAAATTTCAGGGGTCATGTAGGTGGACCAACGAGCTTTTACAACAATGCAAGAAATAGCTGTGAAGATTTCAGAAATAAAAAGCAAAGTGTTGCATATGCTCTTGTTCGTGGATTTCGACTTCCCAGCATGGAATCAACAATGGTATGATAATATCTCCTCAAAATGTAACACTTTTCTATCTAGTTTTTGTGTTTTAGTCACTTTGTACTTCTACTCGGTGAAATGTGACAAATGCATCTGTTTGGATCATTTTTTGTTGATTACATGTGATTTTTTGCCTCAAAATAATTTAGAGCTTATTTGTTCCACGCGGCTCAGTTCAAATCCTGACTCCGCCACTGGCCGTCGGCACACCCTCGCTGGGACCTCTCGGCGTAGACAACTTGGATGTCGGCCTAGAAGGTTGTGTTGATGGCAAAACCGTCGGCATAGAAACTAAGGGCTGTTATACGTAGCGGGCTGTGTCGATGGCAAAGCCGTAGACCTAGGATTTTTTTGTCAATTTTTCAAAAAATATCGTTTTTTTTGGATTGTTAATCTCTCGTATGGTACATTTTTAACTGCAAGTACACTTAATCTTAGGTCACATTGCACTCATGTTCAAACTTCTCAGTCACTCACCCATCCTCACCAAACTTGCACGATTAACTTCTATGTTACTTTCGGACGAGCTTCCATGAAAGAAATGACACTTTATTGATAATTCTATCATATATATCCTCTTAACCCCTATGCCTTGATATCACACCTCTTTATTTTTTTTTTTGAATTCCAAACAATTACTTATGTAAACAAAAAAATGATTTTATTTTTCTCTCGTTTTCTATCTAATATGGAATAATTAATATCTTTATATCCGTAAATCGGAATTTGACAAATAATATGTCTCAATCGATCAGAAAAATGAGAGGAATCCAAATATGAAATCCATATAACATTTTAAAACTAAAAATGGTTTTTCTAAAAAATCCTAACACGATTCTAGACATCACATTGCTCATTTCTGATAAGAGTTTTTTGAGATATTTGCAATATTCTAAGTTTGTTATTTTTCCAAGATAGATCTTATTTTTCCGCAAATTTTGATATATTATTCGTATTTTTTCTAAATTATAATATTTTCGTTGTGATTTTTTTAATATTAATGTGGTAAATAGAAAATAGAATTTTTTATGTAAAATAAGGTCAACCGATGTAAACTTTCACTAACTTCTTAAAAATCTATCAATATCTATCATGCCAAATAAATGTCATTAGATACATCATGACATACATTTTCTAATTACATTCATATAGTATTTGGTCAAACTCTACTATGTTTGACTTAGGAAAAAAAATTAAACGCCTTATATTATGAAACGGAGGCAGTATGTAGTTAGCTACTGTTGAAGATAGTGCTCCAGAGACAAATAATAATGGATATATTATATGTTCAAATGTTTATAATTAATTTCGTGCCATGTTGTAACTGTATTACGAGGAAGACACTAATACACATGTTTGGTATTGTGTCCCTGGTTAGCACGCAAGTGCATGACTAGTTCATTGAGGTCGATAGATGGTTGAAGTTTTATCAATCATGGACACACACGTCGTTGACAATGAGGTCATATCATTGGATGAATGATATGGCGGATATACCCGCAGCATAAGCATTGTAACACGATCATACCATATGGAGTTCAATGTTACCATGTTTATGTCAAGTGCATACTAACTTAGACCGTGAGATTTAGAGCATCTTTAGTCACGTCCCCTAAAGCGTGTCCGCCAAAAGCATGAGATCGACCTTTTGGGGATGCCGCGTCCCCCAAATGATGTCCCACAATAATTAAATAGGGCAAAAATAACAATTCATTCAAATTTAATGACATCTTTGAATGAAAATTACCAGTTCATCTACTCTAGCCTACCTGCCGTCCTTCGGGGCGCTCGATGGCCCCACCCCGTCGTCGCCTCCCTCCCTCTTCCGCTCCTAGAGACGTCGCATCCTTCGGAGCCCTGCGAAAAGAGCTTAGCGTTCCGCCGCATCCTCGAGGAGCCACTGCCGCTCCTCCGGGAAGAGGACGCAGCCTTCCTCCTCCATCGGCGCCCGTTGGATGGAAACACTGACGGCGCGACGCCGCTGCTCCTCGTTGGCTCCCTTGCGGGTGCGAGCGTCGTCCTCGGTTTGCTTCAGCGACTCGAAGGACTCGAGGGTGGCCCTTTGCTCCAATCCCGTCGTCGATCTAGTCGAGGTCGTCGTCGGTCGCCTCCTCCGCGGCCGCTGCCTCCCACCGCCGATGCTGCTCCTCGTCAATATTGAACATCCCGTGAAGCGCCTCCTCCTCCTCCGCGTTAGCCATGGACAGCGCGTGTAGCGCCTCTTCCTCCGAGTCCTCCTCGATGTCATCGTCCTCCTCGTCGGCCTATCGAACCCGAAGATATGGATCGGGGGACGTGGATGCGGAAGTGGAGGCGGTGGTGGAGGTGCCTGGCCGCTGTCGGTGCGGCTCATCATTGCAAACGTGGTGGCTAGGCGACGAGGCATGCTTTCGTGGAGGCGGGGGGAAGGATTGACGACGGTTGTGGTGGCGATAGCGAGCGGTGGCGGCATTTTATAGCTAGTGGCGCGCAAGAAGAGGCGGGAGGAGGTGCAGCCCCGACGAGACGTCTCGCCTGCAACGTCATGGAACCGGTGTCGTCATTAAGGCAAAGCTGCACCGCTTCGGTTTGTGCCACTGACAAGGTTGATCCGCCACTTGCGACCCGGGTTTTGGTTCCTTCTGACGCCCCCGCAGCGTCCCCTGTGTAGCGGAGATAGGCTCGAAGCGCCGGACATCGACCGTGCCGGGCGGGAAAAGGCTTTAGGGCGTGCGGCTGGGAGTGGTCAAACGTTCGGCACGCCTCAAATCCCTTGTGGAGGGACGTTTTGTGCACCAAGTGGGCACGGAGAGACGTGATCGTGTTATCTGATCGATACGAGCACGTCGAACATAAGGATAGGACGAGCCCTGACTGCAACTTTTGTGTGGTCATATAGGCATACGTGCACGAATCTCATAGCGTCGCACGGGACGACGGTGATGCGGCGCTAACGAGTAGATTTTCTCTTTTTTTATTCTCTCCTTCTATATTTAAATTTCAACCTTTTAAGACTCTTCTAGCATTAACAAAAAAAATTATGCCAGAAATCTATAATACTCTTCCTTTTCTTAGTTTCATGCAAAATCTTTGGGATCAACCCAAAGATTTCAGGCCTTTGAAACCAGCGCACCTCAAACCGAAAAATCTTTCTTACCTCAGGGGTTTAACACATGCGTAAATTAAGCAATGTTCAAAGAATTACGGGAGCATCGTGCCATGGCAGTAGACGAGTGAAGTTTGGGCGCCAAAATGAGAGATCCATCTCGTAGGGGAAGAAAACGAGCACGTCTTTGTGAGGGACCTTGCAAACCCCGCGGACGCGCCTCGGCGCAAGCTCCAACATGAAGTACCACGACCGTGAGCGTTCCTCCGCTCCCGCCATCCGCACGAAGACATAGCCGCTCCTCTCGCCAAACCACCGCAGCTCCAGCCGCTCGCTCCACTGCCCAGGCCGCCGGATGCTCTCCGGCTCGACCAGGACCTGCTTGGACCAGCCGCCGGAGTCAGACAAAGTCCAGAGTGATATCTCTAGCGCGGTGGCGACGAGCAGTTGTGGGTGCCTCCCGTGGCCGTCAGACACCAAGAGGAGTTCCTCGGGTCTGCGCCCACGCAGTACCTGTTGGATTTTGCCATCAAGATCAGTCACACCAAAACTAAGATATACACCCTACCTCACAGCCTAGAGCACAGAATACGGATTGATCCTATACATGGGATTCCCTGAATACCCCTTTCCAAAAAATCAAAACAATCAAAATTTTTTGGAAACTGAATGCACTTGCTAATTCATGATCACACATGTACCGAATGAGTATCTCATTCAGTCATTCTCAGTTCTAGGAGGATTTTTATGAAAGCGTTTCCGAGTCCGATTCTCAATCTCAACCGACCTAGACACAAACATGCATGTATGCAGTACCAGGATTGGGACAGAGAACGAAGTGCTACGTGCTAATCAACATGGAACCAACTAGACTACTAACTTACCTAGAACATGACTCTAGGACTAAGGATTACACGGCCAATAGCCCAATAATACAACGTAAACTTGCCTGATCAAGATTGCTGTTAACAACCTCCTTCTAAACTTAACTCTTGATCTTCTAAGCTCTTTGATCTGGACTAGTTGGCATCGATGTGGAAAGATGCCAAATATGAGGAGGAATCTTTCACCAATCGCGAGGCACTCGGATTTTTTGCCCGATATGAACCATCTCCGTTAAAAAAAAAACCCCGCGTCCAGACTACTAACCTAAGTAGTAGAACATTGACTCTAGGATTACATGGCCAATACAATCTTGAAACTTGCCTAATCATGATTATTGGTTACAATACCTCGCTGCATTGGCCGTCGATCTTAGTCACGGAGGCCTGGAGCTGCGCGTGTGAGAACCTGAGGACGAAGTGGTACTCGGCCGACCTGCAGAGCCAGTGGGTATCGCCTTGGAGGACGATAGGAGGGTGCATGAGCGCGGCGTTCTGGGGGCACGGAGCGACCGCGGTCTCGGCGACGGCTTGCCACAGCCTGGAGTTATCGACTGGTGAGAAAGCTTGGGTCTTTAGAAGGCCTGAGGACAGCTCCGCGGCGAGCAGGCGGTAGTTGCAGGCCCCGCCGCCGTCGCCGGTGAGAAGGACGAAAGAATGGGCTTTGATCCGGGGCGGCCCAAAGAAGTGGAGGTAGCCCGTCATGGGGTTGAACACACACGCGCCGGCTGGGTCGCACTCCGGGGTGTCGGAGCGGAGGGCGACGAGGCCGCGGCGCGCGGCCAAGACGGGATGGTAGAAGTCGAAGAGGGTGGTGTACTTGGAGAGGAAGGAGCGGAACGGCTCGGGGGAGGGCTCCTTGGAGTGGCCGGGGACGACGAACCGCGGGTGATCGCCCTCCGTCTGGCGCAGGTTCTCGATGAAGAGGCCGCGGAGGAGCGTGGGCACGAACCGGTCGGCGTGGAGGAGACGGAGGTGAGGGTGGAAGGACGGGTCGGCGATCTGGCGGCGAAGAGCCTTGCATGTGGCAGCGCAGCGCACGAGGGTGACAGGGTCGGAGCGCGCCGAGATCTCCAGCAGGAGATCCGCCGGAAGAATCGACCAACACAAGGAGGACATTGACGGTTCCATCTTATTTCGCCTTTTCTTGAGGGACGGTTCCATATTTGATGGGATTAGGGCATATGCAATGGCTGATAAGATTATCTTAACCTTTCCTGATAAAAAAATATGCATTACTTCTATCAGTTTAGGTGTGGTCATACAGTTATATTACAACCATCGAATTACACAGTCGCCTGTCCATGCTAGTTTTACCGATGGGACGTTAGTTTCCTGCCCTCGCAAAATCTTTTCTTTCTCGTCCTTTTTATTCATCTGGATAGCGCCTGTCGCTAACCAAATCGGTTTGCGGGGAGAAAGAAAAATCGAAGCGCCGACTCTATGTTTTGCTTCGACTCTATTCCTTTTCCTCCGATCGGTCGGGAACGAGCCATAACGGCTGGGAATTATACCCTAGTGCCTCATCTTAGCGTCTCCGTTGTACATGCCCTTACTCCCATAGCCCCGCCGCCAGGGCGCCCATGAGGTTGTTCTCCCACAGTTGCAGTACCTCGAGGATCGAGCATCGCCAGCTCACCGACGAACGCTGGGATCGCGCCGCGGAGGTGGTTCCGGAACAGGTTGAGCAACTTCAAATTACCATGCTTTGCCAAACTAGTTGGTATCTCGCCGCCGAGCTCGGTTGACGGAGAGGTCTAGCTACTGCATGCTCCCCATGCCCCCCGGCTCTAGCGGTATCTCGCCGCCGAGCTCATTGACGGCTGCATGCTCGTTGACGTACGTAGAGGGGAAGGGAGGGAGCTGGAGAGGTTGAGGTGGCGTAGGAGCGGGAGGGAGGGGATAGAGGCGGAGACCTGGCTGCTGAGTGGCTAAGGAAGGAGGCTGCGATGGTGAGATTGGAGAGGGCGAGCTCGCGCAGGAGAGAGTCGGCCTCGAGCGGGAGGGCGGCAAGGTTGATGGCAACGACTCGCGTGGTGGCGGGGTCGCGGGTGAGCTAGCCTAATTAACTCAGGATGGTTACTAATTATACAATGGCGAGCGCTAGAGGACATGACAGTCGGCTGCCACGGAGCCTACCATCAACCGCCTCCGGCGCTGTTCGATCGAAGCAGTATGGACCGCGAACCAGGTCAGCATGTAACAAAACAGTTCTTGGATAACGGCCGTTATGCAACAAAAAAAACCGGTTGGACGAGAGCGAGGCTAATCGAGGCAATTCACACGGCGGCACCAGCGCTGTCGCTGGCGGAGCTCGGCAGCCATGGCACATACTATACACCAGTTGTGGGAGAGGAGGAGAAGCCATCCGTACCACCTATCGGCGACCAACATTGGAGCTTCGTCGTACATGGCGGCGCCACATCGAACGAGGTCTGCCCCTTTGCACATCGACGATCTGCTTCGGCCGCCGGTGAGAGGGCTTCTGCCGCAGCAGCCTGCCCGTAGCAGCTTCGAGAACCCCACCGTTGTCTTACCTGAGAGCATCTCTAGCAGAGCTCGAAAAAACGCAAACTGAAAAGCGCGAGTTTAGTTCACCGAAAACGCAAGTTCTGTCCAATTTCGCAGTGCCGCAGAATAGAACCCGTAAACGAAACTGAAAACTGGAATTCGAATTGGCGCGGATAAGTTTAAGGCGATGATCATAGTTCATACATGAAATAGATGCGTCAATTGCGCATCGATACATACATACTGCGGGGAATTGACATTATACTAGTACACTGATAACCCACAAGTATAGGGGATCGCAACAGTCTTCGCGGGAAGTAAAACCCAATTTATTGATTCGACACAAGGGGAGACAAAGAATACTTGAAAGCCTTAACAGCGGAGTTGTCAATTTAGCTGCACCTGGAAACAGACTTGCTCGCAAGAGTTTATCAGTAGTAACAGTTTATAGCAGTAGCAGTAGTGAAATAACAGCAGCAGAGTAACAAAGACAGCAGTAGTGATTATAGTAAACAGCAGGATTAAAATACTGTAGGCACATGGATGGATGACGGGCGTTGCATGGATGAGAGAAACTCATGTAACAATCAAAGCAGGGCATTTGCAGATAATAATAAAACGGTGTCCAAGTACAAAGCAATCCATAGGCATGTGTTCCGTATATAGTCGTACGTGCTCGCAATGAGAAACTTGCACAACATCTTTTGTCCTACCAGCCGGTGGCAGCTGGGCCTCTAGGGAATCTACTGGATATTAAGGTACTCCTTTTAATAAAGTATCGGAGCAAAATTAACACTCCGTGAACACATGTGATCCTCACATCACTTCCATCCCCTCTGGTTGTCCCGATTTCTGTCACTTCGGGGCCTCGGGTTCTGGACAGCGACATGTGTATACAACTTGCAGGTAAGATCATAAAACAATGCATATCATCATGAAACAATAACATGTTCAGATCTGAGATCATGGCACTCGGGCCCTAGTGACAAGCATTAAGCATAACAAGTTGCAACAATATCATCAAAGTACCAATTACGGACACTAGGCACTATGCACTATCAATCTTATACTATTACATGACCAATCTCATCCAATCCCTACCATCCCCTTCAACCTACAGTGGGAGAATTACTCACACATGGATGGGGGAAACATTGATGGTCGATGGAGAGACGTCGGTGGTGATGATGGCGATGATCTCCTCCAATTTCCCGCCCCGGCGGAGTGCCAGAACGGAGTTTCTGGTCCCGAGACGGAGTTTCGTGACGGTGGCGGCGTACTGGATGGTTTCTGGCGACTCCGACTTCTCGTCTCGCGTTTTTAGATCGAAACCTTTAAGTAGTCCAGAGGAGGGCGTCAGAGGGCAGCCGAGGGGGCCACACGCTAGGGCGGCGCGCCCCCCTCCAGGCCGCGCCGGCCTAGCGTCTGGGGGCCCTGGGCCTCCCCCGAGCCTGCCCTTCTGGCTCCGTGATTCTTCTGGTAAAATAGGCCCTTTGGTATAAATTCCGAGGATATTCCCGAAAGTTGAATTTCTGCACAAAAACGAGACACCAGAGCAATTCTGCTGAAAACAGCGTTAGTCCGTTTTAGTTGTATCCAAAATACACAAATTAGAGGCAAAACAATAGCAAAAGTCTTCGGGAAAGTAGATACGTTTTGGACGTATCAACTCCCCCCAAGCTTAGCTTATTGCTTGTCCTCAAGCAATTCAGTTAACAACTGAGTGCGATAAAAGAACTTTCACGAACACATTTGTTCATATGATGTAAATATTCTCATGATATGGACAAGTACTTAGGCAATTCATAAGAAGATACATGCAAATAAGATCATCTAATAGCTATGTCAATCATGGGAAGGCACTAACAAATTAATAATAAGCATCATGAATCATGTCTATCAGCAGGATTGCAATGTTCATAAAAGGATATGATAAAGTGGTATCTCGCTTGCCCGTATTTGATCAGCAAAACATAAATGCCCAGGCACCTCTGAGGTTCATAGAAAGACTAGAAATAGAGATTGTCAAAGATAAAAGCATCAAAGTTATACCACAGTCAATCATATTTTGGGACAAGCATATTATACTAAGAATGACAGTTGTGCTCTCAAGAAAGTGCTCAAAGAAAGGATGGTGACACAACATGAAAGTAAAAGATTGACCCTTTGCAGAGGGAAGCAGGGATTAACATGCGCTAGAGCTTTTCATTTTTTAAACAAGAGTAAAATTATTTTGAGAGGTGTTTGTTGTTGTCAACGAATGGTAATGGGTACACCAACTACCTCGCCAACCAGACTTTCAAGAGCGGCTCCCATAAGGACGTTATTTCTACCAGCAAGGTAGATCATCCCTCTTCTCTTTTGTTTACACACGTATTTTAGTTTTTATTATGAGTGACACTCCCCCCAACCTTTGCTTGCACAAGCCATGGCTAACCAAATCCTCGGGTGCCTTCCATCAATCTCATACCATGGAGGAGTGTCTATTTGCAAAATTAAGTTGCTTACTGATAAATCAGAGCAAAACATGTGAAGAGAATTATTAATGAAGTTATTAATTGGGGCTGGGCACCTCGTTGCTCTTATTATGAAAGTCTGTCAAAGGTAAATGACAAGGTTGAAGGATAAACACCACATACTTCCTCATGAGCTATAAAACATTAACACAAATTGAGAAGCATTTTGAAGGTTTAAAGGTAGCGCATGAGAATTTACTTGGAATGGTTTGAAATGCCATGCATAGGTATTTATGGTGGACACTTTGGAACAACTTGGTTTTCAGGGGTTTGGAAGCACGAGCAGCATTCCCGCTCAGTACAAGTGAAGGCTAGCAATAGACTAGGGAGCGACAAATCAAGAGAGCAGTCACTGTCATAATCATGCTTGCGGCAAAATAAATTAACGGGGGCATAAAAGTGATACCAGAACTCTGAGGCAAAGTAAATCATCGTGGCTTAATTGACTTTTGTTCAGTCATATGCATGCGTGAGCATGTGCCAAGTCGATTCAAATGAATTATTCAGAGGAGGATACCACAATGTCATACCTATTTATGAATAAAACAATGCAAGCAAACATCCATGACATGCTACTCATATTAATAAATTGGAGCTAAACATGAGAGATCATGAACTACTAGACTTTCTTAAATGACATATACCTCACATGAACCATCTAAGCATGCTCACATGGATGAGTATATGTACAAAAATGAAAACAAATAGAGTTCATACCAGCCTCTCACCACAGTCGAATTGTCGTAGATCGTCATTATTGCTTTTCACTTGTGTAGCTTGGATAATATGAAATGAAAACCACGCTCCAGCCACCGAAGACCATTGAACTCATAATGAACTTTACAAAACTAAAGAAGAACAGCAAATATTTTTGGTGTTTTCGAATTGGAAACAAGAACAAAGGGAAACAAGCAAACAAAGCAAAATCTTTTTGGATTTTCTTATAGCAAACCAACGATAGCAAAATAAAAGCAAGAAACCAAAATAAGCAAATGGTGAAGAGAAACAACAGAAATATTTTTGGTTTTTTTTGTGTTTTAGGAAGGCAACAAAGCAAAAACAAGAAAATGAAAACTAGAAGAGTCGCGTAAACACAAAGCAGCAGGAATTCGTCAAACTTGACAGCAGTACAGTAATCGATTTTTAAGAAATTGTTCCGCTGCTCAAATCGAAAAGTGTTCAACTAATGAAAGTTAGATAACAACCTGGGGAGCATGCACAAAAATTGGCTTCGCAAAATAACGTCCTGGCTGTTAGAATTTTTTCGGTAACAGTCCAGAATCTGTTTTCAGGCAGCACTTCCCCAAATATCATCTCCCTCTTATTAGAAAACCACTTAAAGAAGCTAAACAAGTATATACAAGTATCCAGCAACCATAATATGCAAAGAATGAGTGATGCCGGTATACCTCCCCCCAAGCTTAGGCTTTTGGCCTAAGTGGAGTTCAACCCCAGCGAGGGTCGCTGTTCCACTCCGGTGGATCATACATGGCGTAGTCATAATAAGGTCCCGGTGCAGAAGAAAAGGGTGAAGACTCCTGATACGTCCAAAACGTATCTACTTTCCCGAACACTTTTGCTATTGTTTTACCTCTAATTTGTGTATTTTGGATGCAACTAACACGGACTAACGCTGTTTTCAGCAGAATCGTTCGGTGTCTCGTTTTGTGCGTAAATCCAACTTTCGGGAAAATCCTCGGAATTTATGCGAAGGCCCTATTTTCCCGGAATACCGACGGAGCCGTAAGGACAAGTCGGGTGGAGGCCCGAGGGCCCCACACCATAGGGCGGTGCGGCCCGTGGGGGCCCGCGCGGCCATGTGGTGTGGCCCCTCGGCCGGCCTCCGACGCCCTCCTTCGGACTACTTATTGGCCTCGACCTAAAAACGCACGGGGAGAAGTCGAAGTCGCCGAAACCCTCCGTAACGCCGCCACTCGCGAAACTCCGTCGCGGGAGCCGAAGTCTCCGGTTCCGGCACTCCGCCGGACGGGGAATTGGAGGAGATCATCGCCATCGTCACCGCCAACGCCTCTACATCAACCAGCCATGTTTCCCCCATCCATGTGTGAGTAATTCCCCCGCTGTAGGCCGAAGGGGATGGTAGGGATTGGATGAGATTGGTCATGTAATAGCATAAGATTGTTAGGGCATAGTGCCTAGTGTCCGTAATTGGTACTTTGATGATATTGTTGCAACTTGTTATGCTTAATGCTTGTCACTAGGGCCCGAGTGCCATGATCTCAGATCTGAACATGTTATTGCTTCATCAAGATATTCATTGTTTATGGTCTTACCTATAAGTTGTATACACATATCGCTGTCCGGAACCAATGGCCCCGAAGTGACAAGAATTGGGACAACCGGAGGGGATGGTAGCGATGTGAGGATCACATGTGTTCACGGAGTGTTAATGCTTTGCTCCGGTACTCTATTAAAAGGAGTACCTTAATATCCAAGTAGTTTCCCTTGAGGCCCGGCTGCCACCGGCTGGTAGGACAAAAGATGTTGTGCAAGTTTCTCATTGCGAGCACGCACGACTATATATGGAACACATGCCTATTGATTGCTTTGTACTTGGACACCGTTTTATTATTATCTCGCAAATGCCCTGCTATGATTGTTACATGAGTTTCTCTCATCCATGCAACGCCCGTCATCCGTCCCCGTGCCTACGGTATTTCAATCCCGCTGTTTACTAAAATCACTACCGCTGTCTTTGTTACTCGTCGCTCGTTATTTCACTACGCTATCGCTATAAAACCGTTACTATCGATAAACTCTTGCGAGCAAGTCTCGTTTCCAGTGTGCAGCTGAATTGACAACTCCGCCGTTAAGGCTTCCAAGTGTTCTTTGTCTCCCCTTGTGTCGAATCAATAAATTGGGTTTTACTTCCCTCGAAGACTCGTTGCGATCCCCTATACTTGTGGGTCATCAAGACTATTTTCTGGCGCCGTTGCCGGGGAGCATAGCTTTATTTGGAAGTTCACTTGGATTGATATTGTTCGCTGCAAATTCTCCATCATGGGTAAACCTCGCGATACTAAGATCGCCATATTGCCATCCACTACAAGAAAAGGTACAATTCTGAGTACCTCCGCTACACTTGATTCACCATCTGTGATTGATAAACTTGTTTCACCGCCACATGCTTCACATGCGGGTACTTCTGCTGAATCTGAAAACTCTCATAATATTGATAATATTTCTGCTGTGCTTGATGATAGTGGTTCATTGGGATCTTTTCTAGATGCTACAATTGCTAGGTCTAGACAAATTGAAAATACCGAAACTCCTAATGCTACGACACCCGTTAATTCACCCGAACTTGATTATTTTAGTGATGATCCCGATGAAGATTATGTGGAGCTTAATGATGATTTTATTGAAAAATGCAATGCTACTACCGATGCAAGAAAAATTAAAAAGTTGCTTGCGGAACATGCCGTTAGATATAAAC
>NC_061512.1:156793615-156807973 GCF_022539505.1 Lolium rigidum
CTACAAGAATAGAAGCTCCAGTAGACATCAAGCACTTTTCTGGCGCCGTTGCCGGGGAGGAAAGGTAAAAGGCACTCATACTTCGGTTCCAGGTAACAGTACTTTTCTGGCGCCGTTGTGTGTGTGCTCGAAGCTATTTCCTTTAAATCATGCAATTGCAACTTTTTGTTTCTTGTTTACACTAGTTAGGCATAATGGAAAACAATAAAAATACGAGAGATCTTTATGAACTTTATCTTGAATTAGGACATGATGTGTTTGAAGAGAGAATTAAAAAACCCATGGAACTTTATATGCATGCTAATGGGAATGTTATTAATATGAATGCTTTGAACACTATTGTTGCTAATGCTATGGAAAATTCTAAGCTTGGGGCAGCTGGTTTTGATGAGCATGATCTTTTTAGTCCCCCAAGCATTGAGGAGAAAATTTACTTTGATGATACTTTGCCTCCTATTTATGATGATTATAATGATATTAGTCTTTTGTTGCCACCTACTATGGAGAGTAAATTTGATTATGATTACAATATGCCTCCTATATTTGATGATAGCTACTTTGTTGAATTTGCTCCCACTATTACTAATAAATATGATTATGCTTATGTGGAGAGTAATAATTTTATGCATGAGACTCATGATAATGCTTTATGTGATAGTTATATTGTTGAGTTTGCTCATGACACTACTGAAAGTTATTATGAGAGAGGAAAATATGGGTGTAGAAATTTTCATGTTACTAAAACACCTCTCTATGTGCTGAAATTTTTGAAGCTACACTTGTTTTATCTTCCTATGCTTGTTACTTTGCTCTTCATGAACTTGTTTATTTACAAGATTCCTATGCATAGGAAGCATGTTAGACTTAAATGTGTTTTGAATTTGCCTCTTGATGCTCTCTTTTGCTTCAAATACTATTTCTTGCGAGTGCATCATTAAAATTGCTGAGCCCATCTTAATGGCTATAAAGAAAGAACTTATTGGGAGATAACCCATGTGTTATTTTGCTACAGTACTTTTATTTTGAGTCTTCGAAGTTGTTTACTACTGTAGCAACCTCTCCTTATCTTAGTTTTGTGTTTTGTTGTGCCAACTAAAGTCGTTGATAGTAAGGTTCATACTAGATCTGGATTACTGCGCAGAAACAGATTTCTTTGCTGTCACGAATCTGGGCAAAATTCTCTGTAGGTAACTCAGAAAATTATGCCAATTTACGTGAGTGATTCTCAGATATGTACGCAACTTTCATTCAATTTGAGCATTTTCATTTGAGCAAGTCTGGTGCCTCAATAAAATTCGTCTTTACGAACTGTTCTGTTTTGACAGATTCTGCCTTTTATTTCGCATTGCCTATTTTGCTATGTTCGATGGATATTTCGATTCCATTGACTTCCAATAGCTTTGGGCAATGTCCAGAAGTGTTAAGAATGATTGTGTCACCTCTGAACATGTGAATTTTTATTATGCACTAACCCTCTAATGAGTTGTTTCGAGTTTGGTGTGAAGGAAGTTTTCAAGGGTCAAGAGAGGAGGATGATATACTACGATCAGGAAGAGTGAAAAGTATAAGCTTGGGGATGCCCCGGTGGTTCACCCCTGCATATATCAAGAAGACTCAAGCGTCTAAGCTTGGGGATGCCCAAGGCATCCCCTTCTTCATCGATAATATTATCAGGTTCCTCCCCTGAAACTATATTTTTATTCCGTCACATCTTATGTGCTTTGCTTGGAGCGTCGGTTTGTTTTTGTTTTTGTTTTGTTTGAATAAAATGGATCGTAGCATTCCTTGTGTGGGAGAGAGACACGCTCCGCTGTTGCATATGGACAAATATGTCCTTAGGCTTTACTCATAATATTCATGGCGAAGTTTCTTCTTCGTTAAATTGTTATATGGTTGGAATTGGAAAATGCTACATGTAGTAATTGCTAAAATGTCTTGGATAATGTGATACTTGGCAATTTTTGTGCTCATGTTTAAGCTCTTGCATCATATACTTTGCACCTATTAATGAAGAAATACATAGAGCAAGCTAAAATTTGGTTTGCATATTTGGTCTCTCTAAAGTCTAGATAATTTCTAGTATTGAGTTTGAACAACAAGGAAGACGGTGTAGAGTCTTATAATGTTTTCAATATGTCTTTTATGTGAGTTTTGCTGCACCGCTTCATCCTTGTGTTTGTTTCAAATAACCTTACTAGCCTAAACCTTGTATCGAGAGGGAATACTTCTCATGCATCCAAAATACTTGAGCCAACCACTATGCCATTTGTGTCCACCATACCTACCTACTACATGGTATTTCCTGCCGTTCCAAGTAAATTGCTTCATGTGCTACCTTTAAACCTTCAAAATGCTTCTCAATTTGTGTCAATGTTTTATAGCTCATGAGGAAGTATGTGGTGTTTATCTTTCAACCTTGTCATTTACTCTTGACAGACTTTCATAATGGACTAGTGGCACATCCGCTTATCCAATAATTTTGCAAAAAGAGCTGGCAACGGGGTTCCCAGTCCCAATTAATCAAACTTCATTAATAATTCTCTTCACATGTTTTGCTCTGATTCATCAGTAAGCAACTTAATTTTGCAAATAGACACTCCTCCATGGTATGAGATTGATAGTAGGCACCCGAGGATTCGGTTAGCCATGGCTTGTGAAAGAAAAGGTTGGGGGGAGTGTCACCCTTAAATAAATAAAAACTAAAGTACATGTGTAAACAAAAGAGAAGAGGGATGATCTACCTTGCTGGTAGAGATAACGTCCTTCATGGGAGCCGCTCTTGAAAGTCTGGTTGGCAAGGTAGTTGGAGTACCCATTACCATTCGTTGACAACAACAAACACCTCTCAAAACTTTACTTTTATGCTCTATATGATTTCAAAACTTAAAAGGCTCTAGCACATGATTTAATCCCTGCTTCCCTCTGCGAAGGGCCTTTCTTTTACTTTTATGTTGAGTCAGTTCACCTATCTCTCTCCACCTCAAGAAGCAAACACTTGTGTGAACTGTGCATTGATTCCTACATACTTGCATATTGCACTTGTTATATTACTTTACATTGACAACTATCCATGAGATATACATGTTACAAGTTGAAAGCAACCGCTGAAACTTCATCTTCCTTTGTGTTGCTTCAATACCTTTACTTTGATTTATTACTTTATGAGTTAACTCTTATGCAAGACTTATTGATGCTTGTCTTGAAGTACTATTCATGAAAAGTCTTTGCTTTATGATTCATTTGTTTACTCATGTCATTTACCATTGTCTTGGATTGCTGCATTCATTACATGTGTTTACAATAGTATGATCAAGTTTATGATGGCATGTCACTCCAGAAATTATCTTTGTTATCGTTTACCTGCTCGGGACGAGCAGAAACTAAGCTTGGGGATGCTGATACGTCTCCGACGTATCGATAATTTCTTAGAGCATCTCCAGCAGGCGCGCTATATCGCGGCGCGCTATACCTCCGATTCGGCGCGCTGCACACCGATACCGCGCGCCGTAGCGAATTCTCCCCCGCCGGGTGCGCCATTTTGCAGCGCGCGTTGGCGCGGTAAAATGTCACCTCCGCCGGACGCGCCATTTTGCAGCGCGCGGGCGCGGCGCAAACAACAAACACCCGCAAGTATGCATCCAACAAGATCAAACAATATATAAAAATTCACAAATAAATTGTACCATCCAAATACAATACATTGTTGACAACAATACTTCACACCAAATACAACACGTCCAACATACAACAATACAACATGGTTTTCGGACAATACAACACATAGTTTACAAACAAATACAACAAATATGCAACTATTGTTGTCCATTCCAATTCCACCATTCTTCCATGAGATCTTTTGAAGCTCATCATGTGTGTCGTTGCACCGAATGGCATGGTATGAGGCAATGAATCGGGCAATCCTATGTGCGGATCTCCTCACTTGCACGGGAACCCCCATCAAGTCGTAGTGGGTATGATCCACATCTTTTCCGCGATCATCCTCTATAATCATGTTGTGCATGATTACACACGCGGTCATGATATACAAAAGGCATTCTTGATCCCAAAATCTAGCCGGTCCTCTAACAATGGCAAATTGGGCTTGCAAAATCCCAAATGCTCTCTCTACATCTTTCCTAGCCGCCGCTTGTGCATTGTGGAATTGGGTTTGCTTCTTACCTCTTGGTTGAATAATTGGCTTCACAAATGTTTGCCACCTTGGATATATGCCGTCGGCGAGGAAGTAGCCATAGTTGTACTTGTGGCCATTTGCTTCAAACTCCACCAATGGACCTTCCCGCATTGCAAGTCTTGTCATTAGTGGTGACCGTTGAAGAACATTGATGTCATTGCAAGATCCGGGCATTCCAAAGAAAGCATGCCATATCCAAGTCTCTTGGTCGGCCACCGCTTCAAGTACTATAGTGGCATCCTTCTTGTAGCCTTTGAATTGTCCATGCCATGCCGCTGGACAATTCTTCCAACTCCAATGCATGCAATCAATAGAACCAAGCATACCGGGAAACCCCCGGTTGGCGTTGATCTCCAAAAGTCTTGCCGTGTCTTGAGCATTGGGGGCTCTCAAGTATGTGGAGCCAAAGACATTGACAATTGCAACGACAAAGCGCTTCACACACAAGATAGAAGTGCTATCTCCCATGGCCAAATGATCATCAATAAGATCCGCCGGTATACCATATGCCAACATACGCAAGGCGGCGGTCACCTTTTGATATGTGCTATGACCAAGTTCTCCGGCGGCATTCCTCCTTTGCTCAAAGAAGCGATCATATTTGGTGACCTCCGTTGCAATGTGCTTGAACAAGTTGAGACTCATCCGGAAACGCCGCCGAAAATAGCTTTCGGGGAAAATCGGATTCTCATTGAAATACGACCGCATCAACTTCTCATGCCCTTCAATCCTTTCTCTCCACAACTTTTGTCTACCGAACACCGATCCACCAAATTTTAGCCTCTTAACGGCGCGGTATGCTAATAGTATAGATATGTTCTCCTCTTCTTCTTGGTCGAACTCGTCATCCGATGAATCATATGACGAACTCTACAAACATATGTATAAAATTACTTCACTATGAACTATTGTGAGCAAATGGAGGCCGGCCGGCCAGCGGAGGTTCATACCTTCTGAGCAAATGGACGAGCACCATGGGCGCGCCATGTTGCTAGCAAGCTCGAGGACGACGAGGACGACATGGTGACGCCTGCGCGGAGGAGAACGCGACGATGGCGCGCCGCGGAGAAGGAGTGCCGAGCGCGACTTGTCGCTGGCGGCGGCGCGAGCGGCACAGGGCGGCGGAGCGCCCGCTGCTGGCAGGAGGAGGTGCGGGTGGCGCGGATCTACGGCGCGGCGGCGCGCAGAAGCGGCGGCGGCCGCGGAATCGACCGGCGGCGGCTGGATTTCGCGCCGGCGGTAGGTGGGGAAATGAGGGCGCGGGCGGGGGGAGGAATTTTCCAGCCGTTGCCTTTTCGCGGTTTGGTCGAGCGTTGCCGCGCGCTGTAGCCGACGCGCCAGATATGCCGCTCCCTTTTGTGCAAAACGCCGCGCGCCCTAATTTTTTTACAGCGCCGCGCCGTATACCGCGCCTGCTGGAGCGCCGCATTTCCTCCCGCGCGCGCTATATCGGACGTTTTTATGCCGCGCGGCCTATATAGTGCGCCTGTTGGAGATGCTCTTATGTTCCATGCCACATTATTGATGATATCTACATGTTTTATGCACATTTTATGTCATTATTATGCGTTTTTCGGAACTAACCTATTGACGAGATGCCGAAGGGCCGCTTCTCGTTTTCTGCTGTTTTTGGTTTCAGAAATCCTAGTAAGGAAATATTCTCGGAATCGGACGAAATCAACGCCCAGCATCCTATTTTTCCACGAAGCTTCCAGAACACCCGAGAGTCGCCAGAGGGGAGCCCTGGTGGGCCCAGGAGGGTGGCCAGCGCGGCCCAAGCCCTGGCCGCGCCGCCATACCCCCTCACCGCCTCTTCGACCCTCCGACTCCGCCTCTTCGCCTATATAAAGGCCCTCGACCTAAAACCTCGAGACGGAAAAGCCACGGTACGAGAAACCTTCCAGAGCCGCCGCCATCGCGAAGCCAAGATCTGGGGGACAGGACTCTCTGTTCCGGCACGCCGCCGGGACGGGGAAGTGCCCCCGGAAGGCTCCTCCATCGACTCCACCTCCATCTTCATCACCGCTGCTGTCTCCCATGAGGAGGGAGTAGTTCTCCATCGAGGCTCGGGGCTGTACCGGTAGCTATGTGGTTAATCTCTCTCCTATGTACTTCAATACAATGATCTCATGAGCTGCTTTACATGATTGAGATTCATATGAGTTTTGTATCACAATTCATCTATGTGGTACTCTAGTGATGTTATTAAAGTATTCTATTCCTCCTGCATGGTGTAATGTGGACAGTGTGTGCATCATGTAGTTCTTGGCGTAGTTTATGACCGTGATCTCTTATGGATTGTGAAGTTAACTATTACTATGATGGTATTGATGTGATCTATTTGGTTATGTTGATCTATCTTGCACTCTAAGGTTATTTAAATATGAACATTGAATATTGTGGAGCTTGTTAACTCCGGCATTGAGGGTTCGTGTAATCCTACGCAATGGTGTTCATCATCCAACAAGAGGGTGTAGAGTATGCATTTATCTATTCTGTTATGTGATCAACGTTGAGAGTGTCCACTAGTGAAAGTATAATCCCTAGGCCTTGTTCCTAAATACTGCTATCACTGCTTGTTTACTATTTTACTACTGTCTGCAATATCACCACCATCAACTACACGCCAGTCCTGGGCAAAGCACTTTTCTGGTGCCGTTGCCACTGCTCATACTTATTTATATACCACCTATATTTCACTATCTCTTCGCCGAACTAGTGCACCTATTAGGTGTGCTGGGGACACAAGTGACTTCTTGCTTTGTGGTTGCAGGGTTGCATGAGAGGGATATCTTTGACCTCTTCCTCCCTGAGATCGATAAACCTTGGTGATCCACTTAAGGGAAACTTGCTGCTGTTCTACAAACCTCTGCTCTTGGAGGCCCAACACTGTCTACAAGAATAGAAGCTCCCGTAGACATCACCCGCGCTTGGTGGACAAGCACCCGTGCCATGAACGGAGGTCAGTTCATGACTTGGGAGCATTTCAAGCTCAAGTTCAGCAAGTACCATGTACCCCCAGGTCTTATAAAAAAGATGAGGGATGAGTTCCGTGAACTAAAACAAGGTCGCATGACGGTGGTAGAATATCGCGACAAGTTCCTTACACTGTCAAGGTACGCCCCCGACGAGACCGACACCACCGAGAAGATGAAGGAGAGGTTCCTGAACGGACTGCATGATGAGATGCAGACTATCCTCGTCAACATCCCCTTCGCCGACCTTGAAGCCCTTGTTGACTCCGCCATCCAGATGGAGGGCAAGCTGAACCAAGCCAATGAGAACCGCAAGCGCCGCATGATGAATCAAAGTGGGTCTAGCAATGCCCAGAAGTATCGCCCCAGCTCAAGCGGAGGTTTCACTCCGAGAAACAACAACAAGCCCCCGATGCAGAACTCGCGCCCTGATGTCTACGTTCCCCCTCCTTTCCTGTAGACAGTGTTGGGCCTCCAAGAGCAGAGGTTTGTAGAACAGCAGCAAGTTTCCCTTAAGTGGATCACCCAAGGTTTATCGAACTCAGGGAGGAAGAGGTCAAAGATATCCCTCTCATGCAACCCTGCAACCACAAAGCAAGAAGTCTCTTGTGTCCCCAACACACCTAATAGGTGTACTAGTTCGGCGAAGAGATAGTGAAATACAGGTGGTATGAATAAGTATGAGCGAGTAGTACGGCGCCGGAAAAGTGCTTGTCAGGCGTGCGATTGATGGTAGCAATATTGCAGGAAGTAAACAAGCGATAGTAATGCAGCGGTAGTAACACGATAAAACAATGAAACAAGCAGCGATAGCGATATTTAGGAACAAGGCCTAGGGATTACACTTTCACTAGTGGACACTCTCAACATTGATCACATAACAGAATAGATAAATGCATACTCTACACTTTTGTTGGATGATGAACACATTGCGTAGGATTACACGAACCCTCAATGCCGGAGTTAACAAGCTCCACAATAATGCTCATATTTTAGTAACCTTTAGTGTAAGATAGATCAAAAGACTAAACCAAGTACTAGCATAGCATGCACACCTGTCACCTTCATGCATATGTAGGAGGAATAGATCACATCAATATTATCATAGCAATAGTTAACTTCGCAATCTACAAGAGATCATGATCATAGCATAAACCAAGTACTAACACGGTGCACACACTGTCACCTTTGCACACGTGCAGGAGGAATAAACTACTTTAATAACACATCACTAGAGTAGCACATAGATAAATTGTGATACAAACACATTGCAATCATAAAGAGATATAAATAAGCACCTCACTATGCCATTCAACAGAGTGAGTAAGTATTCTGTGAAATATAGCCTAAGAGACCCACACGGTGCACACACTGTCACCTTTACACACGTGGGACAAGGAGTCTCCGGAGATCACATAAGTAAAACTCACTTGACTAGCATAATGACATCTAGATTACAAGCATCATCATATGAATCTCAATCATGTAAGGCAGCTCATGAGATTATTGTATTGAAGCACATAGGAGAGAGATGAACCACATAGCTACCGGTACAGCCCCGAGCCTCGATGGAGAACTACTCCCTCCTCATGGGAGCAGCAGCGGTGATGAAGATGGCGGTGGAGATGGCAGCGGTGTCGATGGAGAAGCCTTCCGGGGCACTTCCCCGCTCCGGCAGGGTGCCGGAACAGAGACTCATGTCCCCCAGATCTTGGCTTCGCGATGGCGGCGGCTCTGGAAGGTTTTCCGTATCGTGGTTCTTCGTATCAGGGGTTTCGCGACGGAGGCTTTATATAGGCGAAGAGGCGGCGCGGAGAGGGTCGAAGGGGTGGCCACACCATAGGCCGGCGCGGCCGGGGCCCGAGCCGCGCCACCCTATCATCCGGGGCCCACAGGGCCCCCTCCGGCGGCTCTCGGGTGTTCCGGATGCTTCCGGTGAAAATAGGAACCCGGGTCTTGATTTCGTCCGATTCCGAGAATATTTCGTTACTAGGATTTCTGAAACCAAAAACAGCGAGAAAACGAGAACCGGCACTTCGGCATCTTGTTAATAGGTTAGTTCCAGAAAATGCACGAATATGACATAAATTGTGCATAAAACATGTAGGTATCATCAATAATATGGCATAGAACATAAGAAATTATCGATACGTCGGAGACGTATCAAGCATCCCCAAGCTTAGTTCTGCTCGTCCCGAGCAGGTAAAACGATAACAAAGATAATTTCTGAAGTGATATGCCATCATAACCTTGATCATACTATTTGTAAACATATGTAGTGGATGCAGCGATCAAAACAATGGTAATGACATGAGTAAACAAGTGAATCATAAAGCAAAGACTTTTCATGAATAGTACTTCAAGACAAGCATCAATAAGTCTTGCATAAGAGTTAACTCATAAAGCAATAAATCAAAGTAAAGGCATTGAAGCAACACAAAGGAAGATGAAGTTTCAGCGGTTGCTTTCAACTTATAACATATATATCTCATGGATAATTGTCAATGCAAAGCAATATAACAAATGCAATAAGCAAGTATGTAAGAATCAATGCATAGTTCACACAAATGTTTGCTTCTTGAGGTGGAGAGAGATAGGTGAACTGACTCAACATAAAAGTAAAAAGAATGGTCCTTCAAAGAGGAAAGCATCGATTGCTATATTTGTGCTAGAGCTTTGATTTTGAAAACATAAAGAGAGCATAAAAATAAAGTTTTGAGAGGTGTATGTTGTTGTCAACGAATGGTAGCGGGTACTCTAACCCCCTTGCCAGACAAACCTTCAAAGAGCGGCTCCCATTTTATTTTATTTTTGAGTGGCACTCCTTCCAACCTTTCTTTCACAAACCATGGCTAACCGAATCCTCGGGTGCCTGCCAACAATCTCATACCATGAAGGAGTGCCTTTTTATTTTAGTTTTATTATGATGACACTCCCCCCAACCTTTGCTTACACAAGCCATGGCTAACCGAATCCTTCGGGTGCCGTCCAACAATCACATACCATGGAGGAGTGTCTATTTTTGTTAATTAATTTGGGACTCGGGAATCCCATTGCCGGCTCTTTTTGCAAAATTATTGGATAAGCGGATGAAGCCACTAGTCCATTGGTGAAAGTTGCCCAACAAGATTGAAAGATAAACACCACATACTTCCTCATGAGCTATAAAACATTGACACAAATCAGAGGTGATAAATTTTGAATTGTTTAAAGGTAGCACTCAAGCAATTTACTTTGGAATGGCAGGAAATACCATGTAGTAGGTAGGTATGGTGGACACAAATGGCATAGTGTTTGGCTCAAGTATTTTGGATGCATGAGAAGTATCCCTCTCGATACAAGGCTTAGGCTAGCAAGGTTGTTTGAAGCAAACACAAGCATAAACTAGTACATCAAAACTTACATAAAAGACATATTACAAGCATTATAAGACTATACATTGTCTTCCCGTTGTTCAAACACCTCACTAGAAATTATCTAGACCTTAGAGAGACCAATTATGCAAACCAAATTTTAACATGCTCTATGTATTTTTTCACTAATAGGTGCAAAGTATATGATGCAAGAGCTTAAACATGAGCACAACAATTGCCAAGTATCACATTACCCAAGACATTATAGCAAATTACTACATGTATCATTTTCCAATTCCAACCATATAACAATTTAACGAAGAGGAAACTTCGCCATGAATATTAAAAGCTAAGAACACATGTGTTCATACGAACCAGCGGAGCGTGTCTCTCTCCCACACAAGCATGATGTAATCCAATTTATTCAAACACAAACAAAAACAAAAGCACACGGACGCTCCAAGTAAAGTACATAAGATGTGACCGAATAAAAATATAGTTTCGGGGGAGGAACCCGATAATGTTGTCGATGAAGAAGGGGATGCCTTGGGCATCCCCAAGCTTAGATGCTTGAGTCTTCTTGAAATATGCAGGGATGAACCACCGGGGCATCCCCAAGCTTAGAGCTTTCACTCTCCTTGATCATAGTATATCATCCTCCTCTCTTGACCCTTGATAACTTCTTCCACACCAAACTTTAAGCAAACTCATTAGAGGGTTAGTGCATAATCAAAAATTCACATGTTCAGAGGTGACACAATCATTCTTAACACTTCTGGACATTGCACAAAGCTTCTGAAAGTTAATGGAACAAAGAAACTCATTCAACATAGCAAAAGCGGCAATGCGAAATAAAAGGCAGAATCTGTCAAAAACAGAACAGTCCGTAAAGACGAATTTTAAAATGGCACCAGACTTGCTCAAATGGAAAAACTCAAAACTAATGAAAGTTGCGTACATATCTGAGGATCACTCACGTAAATTGGCATAATTTTCTGAGTTACCTGCAGAGAATTAGACCCAGATTTGTGACAGACAGCAATGGTGTTTCTGCGCAGCAATCCAAATCTAGCATCAACTTTACCATAGAGACTTTACTTGGCACAAAAACATGATAAGGAGAGGTTGCTACAGTAGTAAACAACTTCCAAGACACAAATATAAAACAAAGTACTGTAGTAAAAAAACACATGGGTTATCTCCCAAGAAGTTCTTTCTTTTTAGCCATTAAGATAGGCTCGAGCAGCTTTAATGATGCACTCGCCGTAAATAGTATTTGAAGCAAAAGAGAGCATCAAGAGGCAAATTCAAAACACATTTAAGTCTAACATGCTTCCTATGAAGAGGAATCTTGTAAATAAACAAGTTCATGAAGAGCAAAGTAACAAGCATAGGAAGATAAAACCAGTGTAACTTAAAAAATTTCAGCATATAGAGAGGTGTTTTAGTAACATGAAAATTTCTACAACCATATTTTCCTCTCTCATAATAACTTTCAGTAGCATCATGAGCAAACTCAACAATATAACTATCACATAAAGCATTCTTATCATGAGTCTCATGCATAAAATTATTACTCTCCACATAGGCATAATCAATTTTATTAGTTGTAGTGGGAGCAAATTCAACAAAGTAGCTATCATTATTATTCTCATCATCAAATATAGGAGGCAAAGTATCATCAAAGAAAATTTTCTCCTCAATGCTTGGGGGACTAAAAATATCATGCTCATCAAAGCCAGCTTCCCCAAGCTTAGAATTTTCCATAGCATTAGCAACAATAGTGTTCAAAGCATTCATATCAATAACATTCCCATTAGCATGCATATAAAGTTCCATGGGTTTTTTAATTCTTTCTTCAAACACATCATGTCCTAATTCAAGATAAAGTTCATAAAGATCTCTCATATTTTTGTTGTTTACCATTATGCCTAACTAGTGTAAACAAGAAACGAAAAGATGCAATTGCAGGATCTAAAGGAAATAGCTTCGAGCACAAACACAATGGCGCCGTAAAAGTACATGCTACTCGGAACCGAAGTATGAGTGCCTTTTACCTTTCCTCCCGGCAACGGCGCCGTAAAATAGCTTGATGTCTACGTTCCCCCTCCTTTCCCGTAGACAGTGTTGGGCCTCCAAGAGCAGAGGTTTGTAGAACAGCGAAGAAGTTTCCCTTAAGTGGATCACCCAAGGTTTATCGAACTCGTGGAGGAAGAGGTCAAAGATATCCCTCTCATGCAACCCCGCAACCACAAAGCAAGAAGTCTCTTGTGTCCCCAACACACCTAATAGGTGTACTAGTTCGGCGAAGAGATAGTGAAATACAGGTGGTATGAATAAGTATGAGCAGTAGTACGGCGCCAGAAAAGTGCTTGCTGGCGTGCAGTTGATGGTAGCAATATTGCAGGAAGTAAACAAGCAGTAGTAATGCAGCAGTAGTAACACAGTAAAACAGTAAACAAGCAGCGATAGCAGTATTTAGGAACAAGGCCTAGGGATTACACTTTCACTAGTGGACACTCTCAACATTGATCACATAACAGAATAGATAAATGCATACTCTACACTTTTGTTGGATGATGAACACATTGCGTAGGATTACACGAACCCTCAATGCCGGAGTTAACAAGCTCCACAATAATGCTCATATTTTAGTAACCTTTAGTGTAAGATAGATCAAAAGACTAAACCAAGTACTAGCATAGCATGCACACCGTCACCTTCATGCATATGTAGGAGGAATAGATCACATCAATATTATCATAGCAATAGTTAACTTCGCAATCTACAAGAGATCATGATCATAGCATAAACCAAGTACTAACACGGTGCACACACTCGTCACCTTTGCACACGTGCAGGAGGAATAAAACTACTTTAATAACACATCACTAGAGTAGCACATAGATAAATTGTGATACAAACACATTGCAATCATAAAGAGATATAAATAAGCACCTCACTATGCCATTCAACAAGTGAGTAAGTATTCTGTGAAATATAGCCTAAGAGACCCACACGGTGCACACACTCGTCACCTTTACACACGTGGGACAAGGAGTCTCCGGAGATCACATAAGTAAAACTCACTTGACTAGCATAATGACATCTAGATTACAAGCATCATCATATGAATCTCAATCATGTAAGGCAGCTCATGAGATTATTGTATTGAAGCACATAGGAGAGAGATGAACCACATAGCTACCGGTACAGCCCCGAGCCTCGATGGAGAACTACTCCCTCCTCATGGGAGCAGCAGCGGTGATGAAGATGGCGGTGGAGATGGCAGCGGTGTCGATGGAGAAGCCTTCCGGGGCACTTCCCCGCTCCGGCAGGGTGCCGGAACGGAGACTCCTGTCCCCCAGCATCTTGGCTTCGCGATGGCGGCGGCTCTGGAAGGTTTTCCGTATCGTGGTTCTTCGTATCGTGGGTTTCGCGACGGAGGCTTTATATAGGCGAAGAGGCGGCGCAGAGGGTCGAAGGGGTGGCCACACCATAGGCCGGCGCGGCCAGGGCCCAGTGCCGCGCCACCCTATCATCCGGGCCCACAGGCCCCCTCCGGCGGCTCTCGGTGTTCCGGATGCTTCCGGTGAAAATAGGAACCCGGGTCTTGATTTCGTCCGATTCCGAGAATATTTCGTTACTAGGATTTCTGAAACCAAAAACAGCAGTAAAACAGGAACCGGCACTTCGGCATCTTGTTAATAGGTTAGTTCCGTAAAATGCACGAATATGACATAAATTGTGCATAAAACATGTAGGTATCATCAATAATATGGCATAGAACATAAGAAATTATCGATACGTCGGAGACGTATCACGCCCAGCTTATCGA
>NC_061512.1:156808073-156848547 GCF_022539505.1 Lolium rigidum
GATGCAACTCGGACAACCTCGACCGGCGGCGAAGGAATGACTGATGGCGTGTATTTCACACGTTCGTTGGGGAACCCCAAGAGGAAGGTATGATGCGCACAGCAGCAAGTTTTCCCTCAGAAAGAAACCAAGGTTTATCGAACCAGGAGGAGCCAAGAAGCACGTTGAAGGTTGATGGCGGCGGGATGTAGTGCGGCGCAACACCGAAGATTCCGGCGCCAACGTGGAACCTGCACAACACAACCAAAGTACTTTGCCCCAACGAAACGAGTGAGGTTGTCGATCTCACCGGCTTGCTGTAACAAAGGATTAACCGTATTGTGTGGAAGATGATTGTTTGCAGAGAAAACGAGTAAAAACAAGTATTGCGACAGATTTGTATTTCGGTATTAAAAGAATGGACCGGGGTCCACAGTTCACTAGAGGTGTCTCTCCCATAAGATAAAAGCATGTTGGGTGAACAAATTACAGTCGGGCAATTGACAAATAGAGAGGGCATAACAATGCACATACATGTCATGATAAGTACAAGTGAGATTTAATTGGGCATTACGACAAAGTACAAAGACCGCCATCCAAGCTGCATCTATGCCTAAAAAGTCCACCTTCGAGGTTATCATCCGAACCCCCTCCGGTATTAAGTTGCTAAACAACGAGACAATTGCATTAAGTATGGTGCGTAATGTAATCAACAACTACATCCTCGGACATAGCGCCAATGTTTTATCCCTAGTGGCGACGAGCACAACACAACCTTAGAACTTTACGTCACTTGTCCCAGTGTCAATGCGAGGCATGAACCCACTATCGAGCATAAATACTCTCTCTTGGAGTTAAGAGCAAAAACTTGGCCGAGCCTCTACTAATAACGGAGAGCATGCAAGATCATAAACAACACATATGTAATAACTTGATAATTAACATAACATGATATTCTCTATCCATCGGATCCCGACAAACACAACATAGAGTATTACAGATAGATGATCTTGATCATGTTAGGCAGCTCACAAGATCCAACAATGAAGCACAATGAGGAGAAGACAACCATCTAGCTACTGCTATGGACCCATAGTCCGGGGGTGAACTACTCACTCATCACTCCGGAGGCGACCATGGCGGTGTAGAGTCCTCCGGGAGATGAATCCCCTCTCCGGCAGGGTGCCGGAGGAGATCTCCGGAATCCCCCGAGATGGGATTGGCGGCGGCGGCGTCTCGGTAAGGTTTTCCGTATCGTGGTTTTTCCCATCAGGGGTTTCGCGACGGAGGCTTTAAGTAGGCGGAAGGGCAGAGTCGGAGGGCTGACGAGGGCCCACACCATAGGGCGGCGCGGGCCCCCTCCGGCCGCGCGGCCCTATGGTGGCGGCGCCTCGTCGCCCCACTTCATATCCCTTTCGGTCTTCCGGAAGGTTCGTGGCAAAATAGGACCCCGGGTCTTGATTTCGTCCAATTCCGAGAATATTTCGTTACTAGGATTTCGAAACCAAAAACAGCGAGAAAACAGAATCGGCTCTTCGGCATCATGTTAATAGGTTAGTTCCAGAAAATGCACGAATATGACATAAAGTGTGCATAAAACATGTAGGTATCATCAATAATATGGCATGGATCATAAGAAATTATCGATACGTCGGAGACGTATCAGCATCCCCAAGCTTAGTTCTGCTCGTCCCGAGCAGGTTAAAACGATAACAAAGATAATTTACGAAGTGACATGCCATCATAACCTTGATCATACTATTTGTAAACATATGTAATGAATGCAGCGATCAAAACAATGGTAATGACATGAGTAAACAAGTGAATCATAAAGCAAAGACTTTTCATGAATAGTACTTCAAGACAAGCATCAATAAGTCTTGCATAAGAGTTAACTCATAAAGCAATAAATCAAAGTAAAGGTATTGAAGCAACACAAAGGAAGATTAAGTTTCAGCGGTTGCTTTCAACTTGTAACATGTATATCTCATGGATAATTGTCAACATAGAGTAATATAACAAGTGCAATATGCAAGTATGTAGGAATCAATGCACAGTTCACACAAGTGTTTGCTTCTTGAGGTGGAGAGAGATAGGTGAAGCTGACTCAACATAAAAGTAAAAAGAATGGTCCTTCAAAGAGGAAAGCATCGATTGCTATATTTGTGCTAGAGCTTTTATTTTGAAAACATGAAACAATTTTGTCAACGGTAGTAATAAAGCATATGAGTTATGTAAATTATATCTTACAAGTTGCAAGTCTCATGCATAGTATACTAATAGTGCCCGCACCTTGTCCTAATTAGCTTGGACTACCGGATCTTTGCAATGCACATGTTTTAACCAAGTGTCACAATGGGGTACCTCCATGCCGCCTGTACAAAGGTCTAAGGAGAAAGCTCGCATTTTGGATTTCTCGCTTTTGATTATTCTCAACTTAGACATCCATACCGGGACAACATGGACAACGAGATAATGGACTCCTCTTTAATGCATAAGCATGTGACAACAATTATTATTCTCATATGAGATTGAGGATGTATGTCCAAAACTGAAACTTCCACCATGATTCATGGCTTTAGTTAGCGGCCCAATGTTCTTCTCTAACAATATGCATGCTCCAACCATTAAGGTGGTAGATCTCTCTTACTTCGGACAAGACGGACATGCATAGCAACTCACATGATATTCAACAAAGAATAGTTGATGGCGTCCCCAGGAACATGGTTATCGCACAACAAGCAACTTAATAAGAGATAAAGTGCATAAGTACATATTCAATACCACAATAGTTTTTAAGCTATTTGTCCCATGAGCTATATATTGCAAAGGTGAATGATGGAATTTTAAAGGTAGCACTCAAGCAATTTACTTTGGAATGGCGGATAAATACCATGTAGTAGGTAGGTATGGTGGACACAAATGGCATAGTGGTTGGCTCAAGGATTTGGGATGCATGAGAAGTATTCCCTCTCGATACAAGGTTTAGGCTAGCAAGGTTATTTGAAACAAACACAAGGATGAACGGTGCAGCAAAACTCACATAAAAGACATATTGTAAACATTATAAGACTCTACACCGTCTTCCTTGTTGTTCAAAACTCAATACTAGATATTATCTAGACTCTAGAGAAACCAAATATGCAAACCAAATTAGCAAGCTCTAAGTGTTTCTTCATTAATGGGTGCAAAGTATATGATGCAAGAGCTTAAACATGAGCACAACAATTTCCAAGTATCAAATTATCCAAGACATTTTAGAGTTACTACATGTAGTATTTTCCAATTCCAACCATATAACAATTTAACGAAGAAGAAACTTCGACATGAATACTATGAGTAGAGCCTAAGGACATACTTGTCCATATGCTACAGCGGAGCGTGTCTCTCTCCCATAAAGTGAATGCTAGGATCCATTTTATTCAAACAAAACAAAAACAAAAACAAACCGACGCTCCAAGCAAAGTGCATAAGATGTGACGGAATAAAAATATAGTTTCCGGGGAGGAACCTGATAATGTTGTCGATGAAGAAGGGGATGCCTTGGGCATCCCCAAGCTTAGACGCTTGAGTCTTCTTAGAATATGCAGGGGTGAACCACCGGGGCCTCCCCAAGCTTAGAGCTTTCACTCTCCTTGATCATATTGTATCATCCTCCTCTCTTGATCCTTGAAAACTTCCTCCACACCAAACTCGAAACAACTCATTAGAGGGTTAGTGCACAATAAAAATTAACATGTTCAGAGGTGACACAATCATTTTTAACACTTCTGGACATTGCATAAAGCTACTGGACATTAATGGATCAAAGAAATTCATCGAACATAGCAAAAGAGGCAATGCGAAATAAAAGGCAGAATCTGTCAAAACAGAACAGTCCGTAAAGATGGATTTTATTAGGGCACCAGACTTGCTCAAATGAAAATGCCCAAATTGAATGAAAGTTGCATACATATCTGAGGATCATGCACGTAAATTGGCTTAATTTTCTGAGCTACCTACAGGGAGGTAGACCCAGATTTGTGACAACAAAGAAATCTGGAACTGCGCAGTAATCCAAATCTAGTATCAACCTTTCTATCAACGACTTTACTTGGCACAACAAAACACAAAACTAAGATAAGGAGAGTGTAAGGGTATTTCACCCTTATCCATTATTTTGGTAACGATGACACCGTGCTAAAGTATTTGGCCTAATATGTTTATAAGGATAATCTCAGGTATTAGGCAATGAGGCGTAAATGGTGTATCAAAGGAACAAGAAGGCTAAGGGAGACCCCCATTTCAACAACAATCAAAAAGGGGTTACGGGAGAAATCTGGTCACCAGCCCGGTCCAACCGGGCCAGCAACCGGCCAGTCCGGCGTGCTGGCCGGTCAACCGGTCGGAAACCGGGCTCCAAAGGAGGAATCAGCAGATCCGGTTTGCGCCCGGTCAACCGGGCTCCTGACCGGCGGGTCCGGCACTCCGTCCGGTCGACCGGTCGGAAACCGGGCAGCAACCGGCCACCAACCGGAGAAGCGCCAGGACGACGCAAAGGAGCCCCGGTCACTGATCCGGTCCTGACCGCTCTCGGCCGGGCCGTCCGGTCCGTGGTCCGGCTCCGACCGGCCTCTCGACCGGGCTGTCCGGTCTGTGGTCCGGTCAACCGGGTTTGTCGAGGAAAAATGCTGAGGTGGCAAGTGGCAACGGCCAGATTTTGAAGAACACTATAAATACCCCTTCTTCTACCTTGGAAGGGTTAGGCAACACTATAAATTGGTCCTTGTTGGATATGTGGAGAACAACCTTTACGTGGTTGACCTCTCGAAAGAGAGCCCCTCCTTCTCCACATGTCTAATGGCGGCCAAGCATGACGAAGGTTGGTTGTGGCATCGCCGCCTTGGTCATGTTAACATGAGGAATCTTAAACAACTCCTAAAGGGTGAGCATATTGTGGGACTAACCGGCGTTTCTTTTGAGAAAGATCGTGTTTGTAGTGCATGTGTAGCCGGAAAGCAACTCAAGAAGAAGCATCCCATCAAGAGTATTGTTACCACATCTAGGCCTTTGGAGCTCCTTCATTTGGATCTCTTTGGGCCATCACATTATGATACTCTTGGTGGGAGCAAGTATGGACTTGTCATTGTTGATGATTACTCAAGATACTCTTGGGTCTTTCTCCTTAAGTCTAAGGACGAGACCCATAGAGAGTTCATCACCTTCGCCAAGAAGGCTCAACGTATGTATGAATCCGAGATCAAGGCAATTAGGACCGACAATGGCACCGAGTTCAAGAACTACACTATGCAAGAGTTTGTTGATGATGAGGGCATCAAGCATGAGTTTTCGGCGCCATACACCCCTCAACAAAACGGTGTTGTTGAAAGGAAGAACCGGACTATCATTGAGATGGCAAGAACCATGTTGAGTGAATTCAACTCACCCCACAACTTTTGGGGAGAAGCCATCTCTACGGCCGTCCACTACTCCAACCGGCTCTTCCTCCGTCCCCTCCACAACAAAACCCCATACGAGCTCCTTACCGGTAACAAGCCTAATGTCATGTATATTCGTGTCTTTGGATGCAAATGCCTTGTTAAGAACAACAAAGGAAAGCTCGGTAAATTTGAAACTAGAACCATAGAGGGTATATTTGTTGGATATGCGGAGAACTCTCACGCCTATAGATACTACAACCGGTCCTCCGGGACTATTGAAGTATCTTGTGACGTGGTGTTCTTGGAGGATAATGGCTCCCAAGTGGAGCAAGTTGTTCCATGTGTTGCAGGTAATGATGATGATCCATCTAGTGCCATCAAGCATATGGGCATTGGACACATCCGGCCCATGGAGGTTCATAATGATGATCAAGATGATGGAGTAGATGTTTCAAGCACGCCACAAGTGGAGCCTAGCTCAACTCAAGCCGAACCATCAAGTGCAACTCAAGAACCATCCTCTACTCAAGATGAGTCTCAATCCGAAGAACAAGAAGAAGATCCTCATTCCATGGAGCAAGATCATGATGACGATCAAGAAACATCCTCAACTCATGATCAAGCTCTCAAGTGGTCCCTCATGATCAAGTACTAGCAAGAGATGAATTCATTGATCATGAAGGAACCATTCGGAAGATCAAGGCCGCTACAAGGGCAAGTGACATGAAAGTGGATCAAGTCCTTGGTAGCATCTCAAGAGGAGTGGTAACTCGTAGACACCATGCATTACTTATCACTTATTGTCAACATCATGCTTTTGTGTCTAGTTTTGAACCACTCAAGGTACATGAAGCCTTGGTCGATCCGGATTGGGTAATTGCCATGCAAGAAGAATTGGAGTGTTTCACTCGTAATGAAGTATGGTCTCTAGTTGAGAGACCCAAGGATCATCGCATCAATGTCATTGGGACCAAATGGGTATTCAAGAACAAGCAAGATGAGAATGGCATTGTCATACGAAACAAAGCAAGGTTAGTGGCGCAAGGGTTTGCCCAAATAGAAGGTATGGATTTTGAGGATACCTTTGCGCCGGTAGCCCGTCTTGAAGCTATTCGTCTTTTGCTTGCATTTGCATCTTTCCACAATTTCAAATTATATCAAATGGATGTGAAAAGTGCATTTTTGAATGGTCCTCTAAAAGAAATCGCATATGTGGCTCAACCCCGGGTTTCGAAGACCCATGCCGACCCAACCACGTATATTTACTCCATAAGGCACTCTACGGTCTCAAGCAAGCTCCACGTGCTTGGTATGAGTTCCTTAGGGATTTCTTACTACATGATGGGTTTTGCATGGGTACGGTCGATTCCACCCTTTTCACCAAGCGGGTTAAAGGGGGTGGCTTATTTATATGTCAAATATATGTTGATGATATTATCTTTGGTGGAACTAACCCCAATCATAACAAAGCTTTTGAGCTATTGATGACTAGGAAATTTGAGATGTCCATGATGGGAGAGTTGAAGTTCTTCCTAGGCTTCCAAGTGAGGCAACTTGCAAAAGGCACCTTCATCTCTCAAGAAAAGTATGTGAAGGACATGCTCAAGAAATTCAACATGACCAATGCAAGCCCAATGAAGACACCCATGCCCGTAAAGGGGCAACTTGGTTCATGTGACGGTGAGAAGGATGTGGACATAAAGGTATACCGCTCCATGATAGGATCCTTGCTCTACCTTTGTGCCTCTAGGCCGGATATCATGCTAAGTGTAGGGATGTGTGCTCGTTTTCAATCCGCTCCCAAGGAGAGCCATTTAGTGGCGGTCAAACGGATTCTAAGATACCTTGTTCTCACTCCTACTCTCGGGCTTTGGTATCCAAAGGGGTCAACCTTTGAACTCATTGGCTATTCGGATTCCGATTGGGCCGGTGATAAGGTTGACCGGAAGTCTACCTCCGGGGCTTGCCAATTTATTGGCCGGTCATTGGTGAGTTGGTCATCCAAGAAACAAAACTCCACCGCTTTATCCACCGCCGAAGCCGAATACATATCCGCGGCATCTTGTTGCACTCAATTGTTATGGATGAAGCAAACCTTGAAAGACTATGGTGTGTCTCTTGGTACGGTGCCTCTTCTTTGTGACAATGAAAGTGCAATTAAGATCGCCAATAACCCGGTTCAACATTGTCGCACCAAACATATTGACATTCGCCATCACTTCCTACGTGATCATGTTGCCAATAAGGATATTGATCTCACTCATGTGGGAACAACCTACCAATTGGCGGATATTTTCACTAAGCCTTTGGATGAAGCCCGCTTTGTTAACTTGAGAGGAGAACTTGGTATTCTTGATCCTAAAAACTTGGATTGATTAACTTCTTGCACTATATTCTTGCATTTATCTTGCTATCTAGCTTAGAGGCATAGCACATATGGGGATAGCCATCTTACCATGTCTTGGTATGATGCATACCTATGTGTGCAACATAAATAGACCCAATGTCATTATATGGACCCAAGCATGTCTCTTCGAGGTCTCATGACATTTGCGCTTTCACATAGGGGGAGTAATCCCCGCCCCTCATTGAGCCTTCATTACAAATTGATTTGACTATATAAGGCCAAATGATCTTATTGCAAAAATCATTCCAAAATGACTTATGATTCTTGATATACACTTCGAATCATGCCCATTGTTGCTATTCACATCTTGTTTGGATTTTCTCTCCAATGGGTATGCCAAGAGAACTTTGTGTTTCCAACCCCATGTCTATGCTCATCTCATCATCATCTATCTATCTATATGTACATGTCATCATTAGAGCACTCACACACATTTACACAAAGCATAGGGGCAAAAACGAGGCAAAATTAGGAAATTCTGGGCTGGCCGGTCCCTGGCCCGGTTGGACCGGGTCCCTGACCGGATGGTCCGGTTGACCGGTCGGAAACCGGGGTCCGGGCCGGGTCAGCCTGGTCACCTGCCCGGTCCGACCGGACCCTCGACCGGTCGCGCAGCCACCTATATATTGGGGAAGGGATACCCCTTGGGGTCATCTTCCCCATTGTTCCCCAATCTTCAACCTCCATGGCCGGCGCCCTGACCATCTCCACCACACCCTAGGTCCTTCCCACCACTAGTTCCTCCCCAAACTTCACCCAACCGTAGATCGGGGTCTCTCAAGCTTCTTCACCGAGGGATTTGGTCCTTCTCGAGTTCGTTTGGAAGATCTTGGGGATTTGGCCCTCAAGCCCTCTTCACGTGTTCTTCTTGCTCACTTGGGCAACAAGGACAATGTCATCGGGTAAATTTCCCCTCTATTCCCTCTCCTTCTTGATTTCCCTCTCCCATTGCCACATGTTGAGGAAAATTGAGAAAACTTAGGGTTAGGGTTAGGGTTTGTAAAGTCCTCATGCCTCTAGTGTGTCTCACACCACAATGCACTTCTCCACTATATTGCTATAGTCTATATTCAAGTTTATGAGCTTTTGCATGGTTTTGTGGTAGAAAATCTGGGCACAACATCACAACTCGACAGACCCGGTCACTCGCCCGGTCAGACCGGCCGCTCGACCGGCCGGCCCGGTGCATGGCCCGGTCAACCGATCGCAAACCGGCCTGTCCGGTCTGCTGCCCGGTTTGACCGGCCTGTGCGCCGGGTTGCCCAGTTTTCGCACAATTTCATCACTACACTTGGATATATGCTATGCTCTTTTGGGTTCTCTCTTACTGATGACATGTACACTTACCCCACTGCTATCCTTGCTCTATTTTCTCATTCACAGATAGTTGGAGTGGTGATCCACCACGTGGCAGTGTTGCCAAGCGAGGAAGGACGGCTGATCCTCCCCGCCGTTCTAGTAGTCGTGCACCTCCTCAAGCTCATCAAGATACTGACATTGGCAGCTCAGCTCGGGGTCGAACCAAGTCTGTTGCTACCAAGCACAAGGATAAGCATGTTACCCACGAGGATGATGATGATGCTCGCGAGAGCTCCTCCTCGCTTGGGTTTGGTCACTACTGATGGGTGCACTAGCATCTCTCCTCTTTTCTTCGCCTTTTTGGTGTTCCGATGCCAAAGGGGGAGAAGAGAGTAGAGTCTAGGACCACGGGGTTCTTTGAGTGCCACAAGCCATGGGAGTTGCCTTATTTGGATTTTATATGGCTTGTGCTTGTTTACTTTGAGTTTTTCAAGAACCATTTGCTATTTCCAATAATTCATGTATGGATGTGTATGGACGACTATTATGTGTGCTACTCTATGTTAGGATGATTATGTGTGCTATGCTTATATATCTTGATATGCACATCTCCATACCATGCTTGTTTCCTAAAGATATTGGGGGAGCTTCTCATGTTTCACAAATGGTGCACTTTGCATTCAAACGCAAATTCTCCAAGTGCACACATTATGGGGGAGCTTTCGTAATATCTTATATGGAATCAAGGTTTAGAGCTTATCATAATATCTATTTGTGACTCTAGCTCGGTTTGTCATCGTATACCAAAAAGGGGGAGATTGTAAGGGTATTTCACCCTTATCCATTATTTTGGTAACGATGACACCGTGCTAAAGTATTTGGCCTAATATGTTTATAAGGATAATCTCAGGTATTAGGCAATGAGGCGTAAATGGTGTATCAAAGGAACAAGAAGGCTAAGGGAGACCCCCCATTTCAACAACAATCAAAAAGGGGTTACAGGAGAAATCCGGTCACCAGCCCGGTCCAACCGGGCCAGCAACCGGCCAGTCCGGCGTGCTGGCCGGTCAACCGGTCGGAAACCGGGCTCCAAAGGAGGAACCAGCAGATCCGGTTTGCGCCCGGTCAACCGGGCTCTTGACCGGCGGGTCCGGCACTCCGTCCGGTCGACCGGTCGGAAACCGGGCAGCAACCGGCCACCAACCGGAGAAGCGCCAGGACGACGCAAAGGAGCCCCGGTCACTGATCCGGTCTGACCGGCCTCTCGACCGGGCCGTCCGGTCTGTGGTCCGGTCTGACCGGCCTCTCGACCGGGCTGTCCGGTCTGTGGCCCGGTCAACCGGGTTTGTCGAGGAAAAATGCTGAGGTGGCAAGTGGCAACGGCCAGATTTTGAAGAACACTATAAATACCCCTTCTTCTACCTTGGAAGGGTTAGGCAACATACTACAAGCTGTTCTTGAGCTCTCTCTCTCTTACTCCATTGCTAGAAACACCAAAAGCCTCAGATCTCCCTCCTCCTCCACCCAAACTCAAATCCCTCCGGGGAATCATTAGAGGAGGACCCGATCTACCGTTCTACCAAGCCAAATCTCATTCCCCCTTGTATTCATTGAGAAGCTTGCTTCCTAGGGTTCCTTGGAAACCCTAGGTGGGCAAGAGGAGTCCGGAAGCATCCGGGCTGTGGATTTGCTCCGGGCAAGATTGTGAAGGTTTGGAGGCTACCTCAAAGTCTACCACAAGTGAGTGAGCTATTCCTTCGTGGGATAGGCTCCGGAGAATAGGGTGAGCCTTCGTGGCGCGGGGAATCCTTCGTGGGACCTCCACTCCTCCAAACGTGACGTACCTTGTTGCAAAGCAAGGGAACACGGGAATACATCCTCGTCTCCGCGTGCTATCGGTTATCTCTAACCGAACTCCTTACTTGTGATTTAACTGCCTGCGAGAGCCTTCGTGCTCGAGTTAGTTGTATCCTCATATAGGTTGCTTCACCTAGTTTGCATTAGGCTCACCTTTATATTCCGCAAAGCCTAATATTGCAAAGAAAGAATTAAAATCTGTAGAAACCTATTCACCCCCCCCTCTAGGTTTACCATCTCTATACTTTCAGAGAGGTTGCTACAGTAGTAAACAACTTCCAAGACTCAAATATTAAACAAAAATACTGTAGTAAAAACATGGGTTGTCTCCCATAAGCGCTTTTCTTTAACGCCTTTCAGCTAGGCGCAGAAAGTGTATATCAAGTGACATCGAGAGATGGAGCATTGACATTACCTTGGGCTTTACCCTTACCTTTCTTTTCCTTACTCTTTGGCTTAGGGAATATATGGCTACCCCCGGGTGTAGAGGTGAATTTTAGGGTGCCTTCTCTCACGTTTATGACTGCTCCCAATAGTTCCAGCAGGGATCTTCCGAGTGTGATGTGTCCTGTTCCTGCGCATTCAATGACAAGGTAATCAATGGATATTGTTACCCCAAGAATGGTTGTATGCACACCCGCAGCTATCCCTTTAGGAATTATAACGAGTTATCAATAAGAGTTATTCCTTCTCCCCCTTCAGTGAATTCCCAAAGTTTCAAAGATTTATGAATACCCTTAGGCATTAGGCAAAATTCAGTCATAATATCACAATTAGCACGAAGAGTTTGGTCACCTATGACAATTTTAATAGTAGGTTTCCACAATGAAGGTTCGAGTTCACTAAAACTTGATCAAGACGGTTACGAATGTATCCATAATTTTCATTTAAGCGAGATGCACTTGTCTCAAGAGTGTTTAATCTATTATGAATGCTAATAAGGGCTGAATCAAAGTTATTAGATGAATCATGTGATGCAACCAACTTCTTTATGGCATTAAAAGCTTGATCCCCATTACAATGAAGGAAATCTCCTCCCACTAGAGCATCCAAGGCATATCTATAGCGAATCATAAGACCAAAATAAAAATTACTAAGGAGCGAACTTAGAGTCATTTGAGGTTCAGTTTTACGATAAGAAGTAAAAATCCTGGACCAAGCATCTTTAAAACTTTCCTCATCCCCTTGTTTAAAAGTAAAAACTAATTCCTCAGGTGAAGTAGTAACAGGTACGAGCTAGACATGATAACAAAAGTAAACTAAATGCAAGTAACTAATTTTTTGTGTTTTTGATATAGCAAACAAGACGAGTAAATAAAGTAAAGCTAGCAACTAATTTTTTTGTGTTTTGATATAATGCAGCAAACAAAGTAGTAAATAAAATAAAGCAAGACAAAAACAAAGTAAAGAGGTTGAGAAGTGGAGACTCCCCTTGCAGCGTGTCTTGATCTCCCCGGCAACGGCGCCAGAAAATATGCTTGATGGCGTGTATTTCACACGTTCGTTGGGGAACCCCAAGAGGAAGGTATGATGCGCACAGCAGCAAGTTTTCCCTCGAGAAAGAAACCAAGGTTTATCGAACCAGGAGGAGCCAAGAAGCACGTTGAAGGTTGATGGCGGCGGGATGTAGTGCGGCGCAACACCGGAGATTCCGGCGCCAACGTGGAACCCGCACAACACAACCAAAGTACTTTGCCCCAACGAAACAAGTGAGGTTGTCAATCTCACCGGCTTGCTGTAACAAAGGATTAACCGTATTGTGTGGAAGATGATTGTTTGCGGAGAAAACAAGTAAAAACAAGTATTGCAGCAGATTTGTATTTTAGTATTAAAAGAATGGACCGGGGTCCACAGTTCACTAGAGGTGTCTCTCCCATAAGATAAAAGCATGTTGGGTGAACAAATTACGATCGGGCAATTGACAAATAGAGAGGGCATAACAATGCACATACATGTCATGATAAGTACAGTGAGATTTAATTGGGCATTACGACAAAGTACAAAGACCGCCATCCAACCGCATCTATGCCTAAAAAGTCCACCTTCGAGGTTATCATCCGAACCCCTCCGGTATTAAGTTGCTAAACAACAGACAATTGCATTAAGTATGGTGCGTAATGTAATCAACAACTACATCCTCGGACATAGCGCCAATGTTTTATCCCTAGTGGCAACAAGCACAACACAACCTTAGAACTTTCTGTCACTCGTCCCGTGTGTCAATGCGGGCATGAACCCACTATCGAGCATAAATACTCCCTCTTGGAGTTAAGAGCAAAAACTTGGCCAGAGCCTCTACTAATAACGGAGAGCATGCAAGATCATAAACAACACATATGTAATAACTTGATAATTAACATAACATGGTATTCTCTATCCATCGGATCCCGACAAACACAACATAGAGTATTACGGATAGATGATCTTGATCATGTTAGGCAGCTCACAAGATCCAACAATGAAGCACAATGAGGAGAAGACAACCATCTAGCTACTGCTATGGACCCATAGTCCGGGGGTGAACTACTCACTCATCACTCCGGAGGCGACCATGGCGGTGTAGAGTCCTCCGGGAGATGAATCCCCTCTCCGGCAGGGTGCCGGAGGAGATCTCCGGAATCCCCCGAGATGGGATTGGCGGCGGCGGCGTCTCGGTAAGGTTTTCCGTATCGTGGTTTTTCCCATCGGGGGTTTCGCGACGGAGGCTTTAAGTAGGCGGAAGGGCGAGTCGGAGGGCCGACGAGGGGCCCACACCATAGGGCGGCGCGGGCCCCCCTCTGGCCGCGCGGCCCTATGGTGGCGGCGCCTCGTCGCCCCACCTCGTATCCCTTTCGGTCTTCTGGAAGGTTCGTGGCAAAATAGGACCCTGGGTCTTGATTTCGTCCAATTCCGAGAATATTTCGTTACTAGGATTTCTGAAACCAAAAACAACAGAAAACAACAACTGGCTCTTCGGCATCTTGTTAATAGGTTAGTTCCAGAAAATGCACGAATATGACATAAAGTGTGCATAAAACATGTAGGTATCATCAATAATATGGCATGGATCATAAGAAATTATCGATACGTCGGAGACGTATCAATGACCTACAATGGATTCGTTCAGACCCGTACCCAAAAGATCTAGATCTAAGATTAGGATTTGCATAAGCTTACCACGACCGAAGTCATCGAAGTAGAGGAAGAAGACGACCATACGTGGCTAGTAGCCGCCGCCATAGCCACCGTCGCCGCTGCAAACCTCGCCGACCGTGTGGGTGAGGAAGAGCCGGCCATGTCGCTAGATCGGGAAGGGTGGATGAGCTCGAAATAGAGGGGAGATGGGGGATTTGGATTTGGCGGTGAGAGAGCCGCCCCTATATAAGGTGGCGAAATTTGGAGTGTGATCTAATTCATCCCACTGAGATTTCGCCTCCCGCGCCAGCTCGCGCCATCTCCCGCGGTGGCTCTGCGGGAACGCGGCGTTGTCGACTTTTGCGGAGACGAGGATGACTCGCTAGAAACGGCCGATCCGGGCGTTCCTCTAGGGCCTGGTCCGAGGATGCTTTGAGAACCGGTTCCTGCAACAACGCGGGCTTGGCCATGTAACTAAATGGACCGAAAATTGATAGCCCGATGCGAGCCAAGGCGAAGCCAGGCTACCAAACGCGCTCATAGTATGCCAGGAACACTTGTATTCTGATCCCTGTCTGACTGCATTTTTCGGATGAACGGTTGTTTTTGCTCTGACTGTTGGGACCTCCCATACAGTCAAGTCTTCATTTTCTTTAAATGATATAATTATTTGTTCATTGTATTTCCTTGCAGTGTGGTTCTTGAGTTGACAAACTTATTATTCATGTCCACGGTTTATTTTGCTTTGCTAGCTTTTGAAACTTTTTTTATCAGACGGCATCTGAAGAACCCTCAACGAGTACAGCAGACATAGTAAGTGAGCACACAGTAGACCGCAATTGGAGAAGCTGTCTGTTTCTTCCTTTCTTGAAATTCTGGAGAATTGTTCTTTGTGGAGATTTTTTTAAACATAAGGCCTTAGCCCAGCTTTAAATTAATAAAGCCACCAACGGCAGATACAAACGTGCTTACAAACAACTCACAGGAACAGGCACCACAAGCAAACTAAAGATCGAAACAAGAAACACCACTTGGAACGCCTACACCACAGCTAGACATCGAGGAGAGCACCAGGAAGGCAGCAAGAGCTTGGAGAGGCCACCGGACCGTGTCGTCGACCGCACCCACTAGGCAAATCTAGATCCAGCCTCCACCGTCTCCACCTCCGGAAAGAGACCCCTTGTCCCTTGCCCTGGATCGAAGGGCACCGTACCGCCGGGAGGCGAAGGAGTTCCCCCAAGAACACAGCGGAAAAGAGGGAGCTAGACTGCCAAAGGGAACGCCATCAGAGACGGGAGGGAACTTCACCGAGACCACCACCATCGCCGGAGCAACCACCACATCAGACCGGAGCTGCAGGAAGAAGACGCAGCGAAGAAGAAACGACGGAAGAGGGCACAGCCAACCCCCACGGATGAACAGGACCACCAAGGCATGGCCGCTCGCCAACCCAGCGTCGCTACTGCCGTAAAGGGGAACCCTTTCCCCTTTCACCCAGGCTCGAGGGCGTCGCCACCGGCAAGCAGGGGCAATGGAGAAGCAGAGCATCAAACCTGGCACCTGCCAGTCAACACGGGGAAAAAGCTTCGCCAAACAGAGCGAGTCGCCACGGCCACCTCAAACCGCCGGTGTTCACCCACCTCTGCAGTTCCCAAGACGGCGCCTTCAGGAAGGGGACCGACGTCGCAACGCCGCCGCCGTCCGCAAGGAAACACCAGGCTTTCGCCCACGCAGAGGAGGGTAGTGAGAGTGGTACCTCGACGAGGCCTTCAGGAAGGAGCGCGGCGCCGGCGGCGTCGTCCTCGTCGTGGTTGCCCAAAGGTTTCCCCCGGTACCACCAGCCAACACCACCCTCTGCCCAACACCTAAAATCGGCGGCCGAAACCACCGAGCTCCAGATCTGGCAGGGGAAGAACAAAACGAGGAAGAGGAGGCTTCATCTTCAGCTCTGGCAACCGGGCTGACGGCGCAGACCGGTGCCGCGACCCTCAACCTCCGTCGCCTCGCCGCCCGCGCGGCCGAGAACGACGGCCAGCACGCAACCACGGCCGCCGCCCGCCGCAGGGCCGACGCCGTCCACACCCGCCCAGGGCCGCCGCCCTGGCTCCCAGAGCCCCCACCGAGGCGGCCGCCGGCAGGGAGAGCCCACCGAGCAGCAGCCACGACCATGGCGAACCTCGCGCGGCGGTCCTCCACCTAGTCGCCGCGGGAGGAGCGAGGGCCAAAATCCCCGCCGCCCCCTTCACCGACGCCGCGTGCTTTGACGCCGGCGCCTCTGGGGGCGACGAGGAGGAGGGGAGGATGGAGGGGGGGCGGCGGCGGAGAGCGCTAGGGTTCGCTCCCTCGGTCACCAGGAGGGGGCGACGCGAGGGGAGCGTTTTTTTTTTTTTGTTTGGTTCCCTTTACCAATTTCTTGGTTGTCTTTGTGGAGATTTACACACAGGAAGTGCGATACTGAAACAAGCGACGGTGCAAATGGAGATTTACACACAGGAAGCGCGATACTGAAACAAGCGACGGTGCAAATGCAAATAGTACTTGGAATATCCGTTGTACTCCTATGCACTTCTTAATTATCAAAAGTTTCAGAGTTCACTTAAATAATTTCCTTAGCCAATAAATCAATTAACCATCACACATAATCATAACAGATAAGAAATGCCACTTGTAACTATCCAAACTCCCCACGAAAGATTGCAATCAGAAACTGAATCCAATAGAGACACACATAACAGTGCAAGCACCCTATTCACTAACTGCATGGCACTGATGTGCCAAGAGCACAAGCCTCTGGCTTCACTATAGCATCCTCCCTAAAGGAGTTAATTTCGGCTTAATTGAGTGTCCCTTAAAAGAAGCCCTCTGGCTTCACTATAAAATCCCCCTGAGCTCGAGCCCCAGGGCAGCTGGTGGCGGCCAGGCCTTTGAGCAGCCGGTCCATGCGGCCTAAGAACAGACACGAGGTGCCACCGTCAAATCCAGCACCACCCTAGAAGATCCAGCAGCACTGCTGCAAATCCGGCCACTGGAGGGGAAATAACCTCTTCTCCTGGATCGGATTTTACAAGGAGGATGTGACGACGCGCGCGAGGGAGAGAGCGGCTGTGAAGTGTGCGACGGAGAATATCAACAATGCTGGTCGAGCGAGGCGAATGCGAGCGAGGGTGAAAGGAATGCGGAGAGCGAGGCGAGGTGATGTCCGAGCGAAGCAAGGGAGGAGCAAATTTAAAAAATCGAATGTATCGCTAGCTTTGCGGAACGTGACCATGGAATGCTTCCGCGACTTTAAAAAGTGAACAGAGGGAGTATTAGTTTGCTATAGTACTCATCGCACTCCCTTCGTTCCAAAGTAAGTATCGTAGATTTGTCTAGATTTACATTTATTTAGACGTGTTTTAGTGTATAAGTGGTACATACGAATATACGAATCTAGACAAAAATTGTGAAACAGTGGTTGTAGTTTTTTTTTGAGAGTTAGCAGTGCATGAGGGAGTTAGCTGTAGCCGAGTCCGGCTATAAGTACTAGTAGTTGTTAGATTCCGTGTACGTAGAGAAGTTGTACACCTGTACGATCCAGAGTCGGCCGATGTTGCTCTTTATAAGCACGGAATTAAGATCATAGCCTTGTAACTAGTTGCAGAAAATAGAGACACGCAGAGGCAGGCCGGAGGTGTAACTGAAGCCAAACGTTCCGCTGCGTCCGATGTCATCCTCCGGCGGCGGCATGCTACCGCGCACTGCGTCTGCAGTAGTCGCAACAAGCATGATGGTCTCCCACGATATGGCGATAAGCGGCTACTCCACCACCAAAATGTGCTATTTCCGCGGCACGTACATCAAATCTGCAAAATTCGTCGCCGGAGGCCGTCGCTGGTACCTGCGGTACTACCCTAACGGCTGCACATCAAAAGACTACGGGAGTGTAACATTCTTACTGTACCATGATCGCGACGCCGCCGCCGACGAAGACGAAGTGCCCATGGTCTACCAGATCTTCTTGCTCGGCCCGGACGGCAATCCGGTACCGGAGTACAAAAGCACCCTACGGATGACCTACGCCGAACCATCAAACTACGGACTCGGATTCATCACCAACAAGGCCCTGGAGGAGTCGGCTTACCTCAGGGACGATGCCTTCAGCGTCAGGTGCGAATTCCGCGTGCCCATAATCGACCGGCGGCTGAACGAGGAGGCGCCGCCGAACAGTCCTACTCCGACTCAGGTACCCGCCGACGTGCACGAGGGTCTTATCCGCTTCATCTCCGACGACGTGCCCACGGACGTGTCCCTCGAGGTCGGCGACGAAACCTTCCGGGCGCACCGGCGGTTCCTCGCCGCCCAGTCGCCGGTGTTTGCGGCGTTGTTCACCGGGCCAATGAGGGAGAACACCGCCCCTTCGGTTCGGATCCACGACATGGAGCCTCAGGTGTTCAAGGCAATGCTCGACTTCATCTACAGAGGCAACCTACCGCCTGCTGTCGACCAGGGCGACGACGGAGTCGCCATGACTCAACATCTGCTTGTTGCGGCGGACAGGTACGACCTTGAGAGGCTCAAGTCCGTCTGTTCGGAGAAGCTACGCACGCACATTAGCACGAGCACCGTGGCTGCTACTCTGGAGCTGGCTCACCGACACGGTTGTCCTGTGCTCAAGGACGCATGCTACGATTTCCTTGCTCCACCTAGAGGCAATCTAAAAGCGATTCTCAAGAGCGAGGGTTTTGAGCAACTCATCATCGATTACCCCTCGGTTGTAGTGGAGCTATTAGCCAGGGTTGCTCCCTCGCCTCATTGACTTCAAACTTACGCAATGGTAGTCAATGTATAGTAAATTTCATGGTGTAATATCTTTTTTTTTTCCTTACTTTATTGACACTACAAAGGTCAAGGTTTAATAAAATCTCATCTTCTATCGGTTCCATTTCTACCTGCATTGGTCCTATGCGCTGACCAAGAGTCACTGCACTTGTATTCAAACAATCTAGACGGAAGGCTCGAAATGAGCCCGACTTTGAATTAACGAAGCCATCAACCGGCCAGGAGTTACACCAAGAGATACAACACACCAAACGCAAACCGAAAACTAACAACAAAAGACAACACAAAAGAACGCCGAAAAGCGACAGGTTGAGGGAGCCTTGTCTTCTGTTGCACCGAAGCGAGCACGTCCTAGTCCACGCCGACAAACCTCCTACGCATCAACACCACAACTCAAGGGGGACTCGACGACGGGTCAGCAGCCTAGCAGAACTTGAGGATCCAAAGGGGAGGGGGGTCTTGCGGCGACGCCTCCAAGAAGGTGCACGGCGCACGAGTGCGTTATCGTCGTCGGCAGAGACCGAGGTCCTGCAAAGCTTTCACCCAGACCCCGAACCACCACCCCCGAGCTCGGGTTAGGTCCAGACCAGAAACACAACATCTTCCAATGGCATTGGGATAAGCACACCGGCCGAAACTACGACCAGACGCCGACCTAGCAAAGCCCCCCAAGGCACTAGGCGAGCAATCAGCTACCGAAGCAAGGCCGTGTATAGGCAGCCATGCTGACGAGGTGAGGGGCACTACAAGGGAAAGGCCTACCGCCGGCGAACCTAAAGGGCCCATTGCCGGCGCACCACGAGCCCGCCGGTGCGAACGGGCCGGTGATAACGGGCCACTGCCGGCGCACCAAGCAGTGCGCCGGCGATAGAACGGATACTGCCGGCGCGCCATCGCCGCTTCGCCGGCAAAGGACAATTTCCACCGGCGCACCAGCAGCTGCGCCGGCAATAGTGCTTCCAGCACTGGCGCATGCCACGTGCGCCGGCAGTAGGTCATTTAGGTGCGCCGGCAATAAATTCGAAAAATCTTTTTTCAGCTTTTTTCCAGCATATTAGAATACATATTTGACAGCAGTATATATTTACAACACAGTTCATATTTGTACAGCAGCACATGCAATATGAGAAGCACATAGAGAGTCAAGTATCATTTCGGTATCAATACACAAATACACAAGTCTCGTTCCGGAATGTTGATTCATACAACACATGTGCATATGCAACACCGAACGGCGATGTTTCACAAAGTTAGAAGTCTCGGTACATAGTCGTCACATGTGTCGTCATACACCTCACAATGTAGCTCCTAACCTAAACTACAATCACATAGAACATGAACAACATGGTCACGATGACCATCATCACGAAGGCCATGGTCTTCATCCGGTTCCTCCTCATGTCCCTCATCTCTCCCGCTAGATAACGGGCGTATCTTCCTTCCGCCTCCACCCTAGTGGGGTATCCCTTGTAGCTGTTGCCGCCGAAGCGGTGCACCTGTCTCCGACAGTCCTCCCGATCGTCGTAGACTCCAGGAACCCTCCCCTTGTACACGACATATGTCGTCGGCATCTCCATGCACAAGACAAGTAAAACGTTAGTACCAATGCAATGAACAAGTGCCAACTCAAATAAGAGACAAGTAGTATGAACTAAATAGCATGTGCCTCATACTTTGTTGGTCGAAATAAATAATAACATACAGGGATGGGGTCAGTGAGGCTAGGTAGGATGCACAATAGATTGATATTTGTGGCCATCACACCAAGCCTCACTGGCCCCACCCCGGAGTGTACAAGTGACCGAACATTTTAATCATCGGCCAATGCAATTAAGAAGTGTGAACTCAAATAAAAGACAAGTAGTACGAATTAAATAGCGTGCCTCATACTTTGTCGGTCGAAACAAATATTAACATCCAGGGATGGAGTCGGTGAGGCTAGGTAGGATGCACAAGAGATTGATACTTGTGGCCGTCGCACCAAGGCTCACCGGCTCCACCCCGAGTGTACGAGTGACCGAACATTCTAATCATCGGCGAACTCCAAATACGAGGCAAGTAATGCAAATAATTATTAAGCTATCTACGCCATAATCTTGAAATATATAGCAAAGTAAATGAAACAATAGACACATGTTCACATGCACATTCATACAACTAAATAAAAGCAACAAGTCGATTCTATTGGAATATATAGCAATTATTACAATACGGAAGTTCAATGACATATCGTTCAAGCTTTAGCAAGTGTTCCCGTCGTAGGATCAGGTTGTACGCCTAGGGGGAATGGACGGCAGCCCTCAAGCGAGTTGAACGGCCTCTCATCACGCGACATCTCCAAGCGGAGTTCTATCTCGTCATTAGGTGGTAGACCGTAGCCGTAGAAGAACTCGCCGGACCTAGCGTTGACATCCTGCAGGATTACCGTGCAAATGAACTGCTGGATGCGACCCCGGCTCTTTCTAATCTCTCTATCGTGGACATCCGCCATGTTTGCAAACCTGTTTCTGAGATTCTCTGGCAGCAACATGTCATCTGCGTACTTTATGTACTCCTGCATCTGAAGGATGGCGTACCACGCGTCCATCCCATTGTCTTGCGTCGACTGCTTGAGGCAGGGGAAGTTGGTTGTGTGGGTTAAGACCAAGCCTCCTCGGGATTTCCTCTCTACTTTGAGGGGGCCTGCCTTGTTGGCGAAGCCGGTGAGAGCATCATTGAGAAGGGCCCTGATGTGGGTGTAGTCTTTCTTGCGGTCCCTACCCGAGTCGAGATAGACCGCATGCGAGTGTTGCGGGTGCACGACGATGAGGGTGCAGAACTTGTCTCTGCGGAAAACACACGGATTAACCTTTGGAAATGCAAATGGAGATATAGGATAGAATGGTGATGGGGGACTAGCGAGTGATTACTTACTCGGGGAAGTAAGGGATGAGAATGGCGCCCTTTTAATGTTCGCCGAGCATGAAATCCTCGACCTGCTGGGTGGCAATCGCGCGATCCCCAGCGTTGCAGATGATGCTCTCCCTCATATAGAAGGGGTCCATTATCGCGATGGTCGGCGTCCCCTCCTTAACAATCTGGGAAGACAAGCTAAGAGCAACTAGGAGAACCACACTAAAGTGGAGCGCTTGCATGCGATAGATGCTGAAGATGTCGTTGAACCGGATGAAGCACAAGTCCGCGGGGTACTTCTCGACGAAGTTCATGCCAGTTGGCACCTTCGCCACGAAGAGAGGGTAAGCAGGATCTTTTGATTTGAGAAGAATGTTCTCCACATGCCTGACAGCCTCATGCAAGCTCCTCATATCCGGGGTGAGTTTATTCAGGACATGCTCCGGCAGCATCGGTTCACCCAAGTGATGCAGAGGTCGCCAATTGTTTGGCAACTTGTCAAGGAGTGGGACCTTGTCCTTGGATTTGGCCGCCGCCTTGTCTTTGGCGTCCTTCTTATTTGCCCTCTTCCTCTTCTTGGGTTGTAGTGCTGGACCATCCATCGCCCTAGTGGCCGTAGCACGGAGTGTGTTTGGGCTCGGCATATTTTTGACGGCGGCGGTGGCGACCTCCTCGAGATTTTCCTCCTCAGCCGTTTCTTGAGAATCAAACAGCTTCTTGGAGCACACATATTTCAATGCCGGCGCATCCTCATGGACAACTTGTGAAGACGTAGGAATATCCCATTGGAAGTTCTCACGTTCGTATTCCTCGGCCTCTGGCGCAGCTGGCTGTTGTGGTGGGGCGCTGACCTCTGGCGCAGCGCGGCCGTTCCGGTGGGGCGATGACCACCGGCGCCGCCGGGCCGTCGTGGAGGGACGCCGACATGTGGCGCCGCAAGGTGCTTGTCTTTGCTTGCCGTCGACCCCGAGTAGGTGTTGATCCGAATTAGGGTCTTCGGCCATAGCAGTACCCAACCCTTCGGTGAGGCCGGATTCAACGGGCTATCGTCATCGGCACCATGCGGTTGATTAGGAGGAAACAAATCCTCATAGCCCGGTAACGCCCGATCCACTTCAACCCGGTAAACATCATCCGCCATATCTCGTGTGTGCCACTTCTTATCCAGGGGCCGAAGGATGGACCCCCTCGCGACGTCTTTGAGTTCGTCGTTTACTCTCATCAGGAAGGTGCATGGCGTTGAGTTAGCCTGCGAGAACATGTGTATGGCGTTAGAGAGAGGGCAAGGATGACGAAACTAATATATTAACTTGATGTACACATTAGTTAATTACCATGAGGGCATTGAGCTCGGCTAATGTCGACGGGCCGGCACATGCGGCGGCGGGCATGCAAGTGACGGAGGGGCTGCTACCCGGCATGGACGGTGAATCCCTAGCACCAGCGACATTGCCGGCGGCCGGAGGAGTCTCCATTATAACATTGTCATTGCCGGCGGACGGCGGCGCCATCGAGTTGCTGCCGTCGAAGCTAACCACTTGCATTTTCGGGGGGGGGGGGGCTTGTTTGCCACCCTCATACCACGCGTGTAGAGCGTCGAAATCTGCTTGGACTGAAGCGGCGACTTCAGCTTTGACTTCAGGTACGAGCGTAGCTTTGAGTTGCGGTACCAGTTGCGGTACCATACCAGCTTGGACTTGGGCTAGGATTGACTCCCTCATTTCCTCCGCCTCCCGCTGCTTCCTCTCACTGCGCGCATTTTTATCGGCCGCAGACGACAAGCCGTAGTGACCATGCTTGTAGCCTGTACCGACGCCAGCCACACGGCCTCTATGCGGCCTTCTCGTCGGTGAATGCTCATTAACGATGTTTAGCGCCCGTACGAGAGGCTTGTCCCAGGCTACCCTGCCCGTCGACGCCTGGGAGGAGGAGCCTTCGTCACATTGAGAAAGTCTTTGTGTTTCTTCTTCCTGCGGAAGAAACGTGAACCATTTAGAAATGTTGCTACTATTATATGAACGATACTTGATCTAATTAAACCGGTAAATTGCTTACCAGTTTTTTCTCCAACGCCAGGACCTTCTTGTCGTTCGTGAACCAAATTATGTCGGTTACGACCTTCGGGTCCGTGACAAGTTCCCCGTTAGTTTCTTCTTATGGTACCGGGACCTGATGAATCTTCTTTCAAGCGGGTCCTTGTACTTGAGCCAGGGGTTCTCAATGCCGGCATTTACATACGCCTCGTCCTCCTTCGCCCAATAGGGCTCCTTTCCCTCGTACCCATGGCTCCCAAGGTTGTGGTTGCCGATGTTAAGCTCCCGCATTTCCTTCCCCCACAACTTGCGATTCTTGGTTGCTTGTAGCTCTTCATTGGCCACAAAAGCATCAAAGTCCGCCTGGGAGACATGCGGAAAGGCGGAGTGGACCTCTTCGAAACCTTTGCCCTCAGCAATCAGCTTCCGCACCATGTACTTATAGCTGCTGAGGTGTTTGGTGAACTTCGGGAGGGCTTGTGAGTTCACAATGTTGTTGGTTTGATGACCGGAGGCGTAGTCGCCTAGGAACTTGTATCGTGCGTGCAACCTCGCAATGAGCTGGGCTCGCAAAGGCGCTTTGCTCTCAGCTCGGAGGTCCGTCTCGTTGAGATTGACGACCTCTCGGAGGATACATGCCAGTTGGTTGCCGTACCCCTTGATACGTCTCCGATGTATCGATAATTTCTTATGTTCTATGCCATATTATTGATGATACCTACATGTTTTATGCACACTTTATGTCATATTCGTGCATTTTCTGGAACTAACCTATTAACAAGATGCCGAAGTGCCGGTTCTCGTTTTCTGCTGTTTTTGGTTTCAGAAATCCTAGTAACGAAATATTCTCGGAATTGGACGAAACGAAGACCCAGGGGCCTATTTTGCCACGAACCTTCCAGAAGACCAAAGAGCATACGAAGTGGGGCCACGAGGTGACCAAACCACATGGCGGCGCGACCAAGGGGGCCCGCGCCGCCCGTGGTGTGGGCCCCTCGTCGGCCCCCGACTCTGCCCTTCCGCCTACTTAAAGCCTCCGTCGCGAAACCCCCGAGGCGAAAAACCATGATACGGAAAACCTTACCGAGATGCCGCCGCCGCCGATCCCATCTCGGGGGATTCTGGAGATCTCCTCCGGCACCCTGCCGGAGAGGGGATTCATCTCCCGGAGGACTCTACACCGCCATGGTCGCCTCCGGAGTGATGATGAGTAGTTCACCCCTGGACTATGGGTCCATAGCAGTAGCTAGATGGTTGTCTTCTCCTCATTGTGCTTCATTGTTGGATCTTGTGAGCTGCCTAACATGATCAAGATCATCTATCTGTAATACTCTATGTTGTGTTTGTCGGGATCCGATGGATAGAGAATACCATGTTATGTTAATTATCAAGTTATTACATATGTGTTGTTTATGATCTTGCATGCTCTCCGTTACTAGTAGAGGCTCTGGCCAAGTTTTTTGCTTTTAACTCCAAGAGGGAGTATTTATGCTCGATAGTGGGTTCATGCCCGCATTGACACCTGGGACAGGTGACGAAAGTTCTAAGGTTGTGCTGTGCTTGTTGCCACTAGGGATAAAACATTGGCGCTATGTCCGAGGATGTAGTTGTTGATTACATTACGCACCATACTTAATGCAATTGTCCGTTGCTTTGCAACTTAATACTGGAAGGGGTTCGGACGATAACCCGAAGGTGGACTTTTTAGGCATAGATGCGGTTGGATGGCGGTCTATGTACTTTGTCGTAATGCCCAATTAAATCTCACTATACTTATCATGCCATGTATGTGCATTGTTATGCCCTCTCTATTTGTCAATTGCCCGACTGTAATTTGTTCACCCAACATGCTTTTATCTTATGGGAGAGACACCTCTAGTGAACTGTGGACCCCGGTCCATTCTTTAATACTCGAAATACAAATCTGCTGCAATACTTGTTTTACTCGTTTTCTCTGCAAACAATCATCTTCCACACAATTCGGTTAATCCTTTGTTACAGCAAGCCGGTGAGATTGACAACCTCACCGTTTCGTTGGGGCAAAGTACTTTGGTTGTGTTGTGCAGGTTCCACGTTGGCGCCGGAATCTACGGTGTTGCGCCGCACTACATCCCGCCGCCATCAACCTTCAACGTGCTTCTTGACTCCTACTGGTTCGATTAAACCTTGGTTTCTTACTGAGGGAAACTTGCCGCTGTGCGCATCACACCTTCCTCTTGGGGTTCCCAACGGACGTGTCAACTACACGCATCAAGCAAATTTCTGGCGCCGTTGCCGGGGAACAAAGAAAAGCTACACCACAGAGATTTCTACCTCCCACGTCAACTCCGCGCCAGAAGCAAATTTCTGGCGCCGTTGCCGGGGAGATCAAGACACGCTGCAAGGGGAGTCTCCACTTCTCAACCTCTTTACTTTGTTTTTGTCTTGCTTTATTTTATTTACTACTTTGTTTGCTGCACTTATATCAAAACACAAAAAAATTAGTTGCTAGCTTTACTTTATTTACTTGTCTTGTTTGCTATATCAAAAACACAAAAAATTAGTTTACTTGCATTTACTTTATCTAGTTTGTTTTATTTACTATTGCTAAAATGGCCAACCCTGAAAATACTAAGTTGTGTGACTTCACTAGCACAAATAATAATGATTTCTTATGCACACCTATTGCTCCACCTGCTACTACGGCAGAATTCTTTGAAATTAAACCTGCTTTACTGAATCTTGTTATGCGAGAGCAATTTTCTGGTGTTAGTTCTGATGATGCTGCTGCCCATCTCAATAATTTTGTTGAACTATGTGAAATGCAAAAGTATAAAGATGTAGATGGTGATATTATAAAATTAAAATTGTTTCCTTTCTCATTAAGAGGAAGAGCTAAAGATTGGTTGCTATCTCTGCCTAAGAATAGTATTGATTCATGGACTAAATGCAAGGATGCTTTTATTGGTAGATATTATCCCCTCGATAAAATTATATCTTTGAGGAGTAGCATAATGAATTTTAAACAATTGGATAATGAACATGTTGCTCAAGCTTGGGAAAGAATGAAATCTCTGGTTAAAAATTGCCCAACCCATGGACTCGACTACTTGGATGATCATCCAAACCTTCTATGCAGGACTAAATTTTTCTTCGCGGAATTTATTGGATTCAGCTGCTGGAGGTACCTTTATGTCCATCACTCTTGGTGAAGCAACAAAGCTTCTTGATAATATGATGATTAATTACTCTGAATGGCACACGGAAAGAGCTCCACAAGGTAAGAAGGTAAATTCTGTTGAAGAATCCTCTTCCTTGAATGATAAGGTTGATGCTATTATGTCTATGCTTGCGAATGATAGGACTAATGTTGATCCTAATAATGTTCCATTAGCTTCATTGGTTGCTCAAGAAGAACATGTTGATGTAAACTTCATTAAAAATAATAATTTCAACAACAATGCTTATCGGAACAATTCTAGTAATAACTATAGGCCATATCCTTATAATAATGGTAACGGTTATGCTAATTCTTATGGGAATTCTTACAACAATAATAGGAATACACCCCCTGGACTTGAGGCCATGCTTAAAGAATTTATTAGTACACAAACTGTTTTTAACAAATCTGTTGAGGAAAAGCTCAATAAAATTGATATTCTTGTTTCTAGAGTTGATAGTCTTGCCTCTGATGTTGATCTTTTGAAATCGAAAGTTATGCCTAATAGGAATATTGAAAATAAAATTGTTACTACAGAAAATGCCATCCAAGTTAGAATTAATGAGAATATAAGATTAATGGCTGAACTGCGTGCTAGGTGGGATAGAGAAGAAAATGAAAAACTAGCTAAAAAGGAAAATGTAGCTAAAGTTTGGACTATTACCACCACTAGCAATGCTAATAATTCACATATTGCTGCACCTCCTACTATCAATGGTAAAATAATTGGTGTTGGCAATGCTTCTACTCCTAGTGCAAAGCGCGCAAAATTACCCGAAACTGCTAAAACTGCTGAAACTGCTTGTGATAAAACTGCTGAAATTTTTTCCAACCTTGGGGATGATAATCCCATTGCTTTAGATTGTAATGATTTAGATTTTGATGATTGCCACATCTCTGAAGTTATAAAGTTCTTGCAAAAACTTGCTAAAAGTCCCAATGCTAGCGCTATAAACTTGGCTTTCACAAAACATATTACAAATGCTCTTATAAAAGCTAGAGAAGAGAAACTAAAACTTGAAACTTCTATTCCTAGAAAGCTAGAGGATGGTTGGGAGCCCATCATTAAAATGAGAGTCAAAGATTTTGATTGTAATGCTTTATGTGATCTTGGTGCAAGTATTTCTGTTATGCCTAAGAAAGTCTATGATATGCTTGACTTGCCACCATTGAAAAATTGTTATTTGGATGTTAATCTCGCTGATAATGCTAAAAAGAAACCTTTGGGGAAGGTTGATAATGTTCATATTATGGTTAACAATAACCTTGTCCCCGTTGATTTTGTTGTCTTGGATATTGAATGCAATGCATCTTGCCCCATTATATTGGGAAGACCTTTTCTTCGAACCGTTGGTGCTACTATTGATATGAAGGAAGGTAATATTAAATATCAATTTCCTCTCAAGAAAGGTATGGAACACTTCCCTAGAAAGAGAATGAAGTTACCTTATGATTCTATTATTAGAACAAATTATGATGTTGATGCTTCATCTTTTGATGTTACTTGAGTTACACTTTACGCGCCTAGCCGAAAGGCGTTAAAGAAAAGCGCTTATGGGAGACAACCCATGTTTTTACTCCAGTATTTTTGTTTTATATTTGTGTCTTGGAAGTTGTTTACTACTGTAGAAACCTCTCCTTATCTTAGTTTTATGTTTTGTTGTGCCAAGTAAAGTCTTTGATAGTAAAGTAAGTACTAGATTTGGATTACTCGCGCAGTTCCAGCATTTCTTTGCTGTCACGAATCTGGGTCTAACTCCCTGTAGGTAGCTCAGAAAATTAAGCCAATTTACGTGCATGATCCTCAGATATGTACGCAACTTTCATTAAATTTGAGCATTTTCATTTGAGCAAGTCTGGTGGCCTAATAAAATCCATCTTTACGGATCTGTTCTGTTTTGACAGATTCTGCCTTTTATTTTGCATTGCCTCTTTTGCTATGTTGGATGAATTTCTTTGATCCATTAATGTTCAGTAGCTTTATGCAATGTCCAGAAGTGTTAAGAATGATTGTGTCACCTCTGAACATGTGAATTTTTATTATGCACTAACCCTCTAATGAGTTGTTTCGAGTTTGGTGTGGAGGAAGTTTTCAAGGATCAAGAGAGGAGTATGATGCAATATGATCAAGGAGAGTGAAAGCTCTAAGCTTGGGGATGCCCCGGTGGTTCACCCCTGCATATTCTAAGAAGACTCAAGCGTCTAAGCTTGGGGATGCCCAAGGCATCCCCTTCTTCATCGACAACATTATCAGGTTCCTCCCCGAAACTATATTTTTATTCCGTCACATCTTATGTACTTTGCTTGGAGCGTCGGTTTGTTTTTGTTTTTTGTTTTGTTTGAATAAAATGGATCCTAGCATTCACTTTGTGGGAGAGAGACACGCTCCGCTGTAGCATATGGACAAATATGTCCTTAGGCTCTACTCATAGTATTGATGGCGAAGTTTCTTCTTCGTTAAATTGTTATATGGTTGGAATTGGAAAATGCTACATGTAGTAACTCTAAAATGTCTTGGATAATTTGATACTTGGCAATTGTTGTGCTCATGTTTAAGCTCTTGCATCATATACTTTGCACCCATTAATGAAGGAATACTTAGAGCTTGCTAATTTGGTTTGCATATTTGGTTTCTCTAGAGTCTAGATAACATCTAGTATTGAGTTTTGAACAACAAGGAAGACGGTATGGAGTCTTATAATGTTTACAATATGTCTTTTATGTGAGTTTTGCTGTACCGTTCATCCTTGTGTTTGTTTCAAATAACCTTGCTAGCCTAAACCTTGTATCGAGAGGGAATACTTCTCATGCATCCAAAATCCTTGAGCCAACCACTATGCCATTTGTGTCCACCATACCTACCTACTACATGGTATTTATCCGCCATTCCAAGGTAAATTGCTTGAGTGCTACCTTTAAAATTCCATCATTCACCTTTGCAATATATAGCTCATGGGACAAATAGCTTAAAAACTATTGTGGTATCGAATATGTACTTATGCACTTTATCTCTTATTAAGTTGCTTGTTGTGCGATAACCATGTTTCCGGGGACGCCATCAACTATTCTTTGTTGAATATCATGTGAGTTGCTATGCATGTCCGTCTTGTCTGAAGTAAGAGAGATCTACCACCTTTATGGTTGGAGCGTGCATATTTTTAGAGAATAACATTGGGCCGCTAACTAAAGCCATGAATCATGGTGGAAGTTTCAGTTTTGGACATATATCCTCAATCTCATATGAGAATAATAATTGTTGCCACATGCTTATGCATTAAAGAGGAGTCCATTATCTGTTGTCCATGTTGTCCCGGTATGGATGTCTAAGTTGAGAATAATCAAAAGCGAGAAATCCAAAATGCGAGCTTTCTCCTTAGACCTTTGTACAGGCGGCATGGAGGTACCCCATTGTGACACTTGGTTAAAACATGTGCATTGCAAAGATCCGGTAGTCCAAGATAATTAGGACAAGGTGCGGGCACTATTAGTATACTATGCATGAGGCTTGCAACTTGTAAGATATAACTTTCATAACTCATATGCTTTATTACTACCGTTGACAAAATTGTTTCATGTTTTCAAAATAAAAGCTCTAGCACAAATATAGCAATCAATGCTTTTCCTCTTTGAAGGACCGTTTCTTTTTACTTTTATGTTGAGTCAGTTCACCTATCTCTCTCCACCTCAAGAAGCAAACACTTGTGTGAACTGTGCATTGATTCCTACATACTTGCATATTGTACTTGTTATATTACTCTATGTTGACAATTATCCATGAGATATACATGTTACAAGTTGAAAGCAACCGCTGAAACTTAATCTTCCTTTGTGTTGCTTCAATGCCTTTACTTTGATTTATTGCTTTATGAGTTAACTCTTATGCAAGACTTATTAATACTTGTCTTGAAGTACTATTCATGAAAAGTCTTTGCTTTATGATTCACTTGTTTACTCATGTCATTACCATTGTTTTGATCGCTGCATCCACTACATATGTTTACAAATAGTATGATCAAGGTTATGATGGCATATCACTTCAGAAATTATCTTTGTTATCGTTTTACCTGCTCGGGACGAGCAGAACTAAGCTTGGGGATGCTTGATACGTCTCCGACGTATCGATAATTTCTTATGTTCTATGCCATATTATTGATGATACCTACATGTTTTATGCACACTTTATGTCATATTCGTGCATTTTCCGGAACTAACCTATTAACAAGATGCCGAAGTGCCGGTCTCTGTTTTCTCGCTGTTTTTGGTTTCGAAATCCTAGTAACGAAATATTCTCGGAATTGGACGAAACGAAGACCCGGGGGCCTATTTTGCCACGAACCTTCCGAGAAGACCGAAGAGCATACGAAGTGGGGCCACGAGGTGACCAAACCACATGGCGGCGCGGCCAAGGGGGGCCCGCGCCGCCCGTGGTGTGGGCCCTCGTCGGCCCCCGACTCGCCCTTCCGCCTACTTAAAGCCTCCGTCGCGAAACCCCCGATGCGAAAAACCACGATACGGAAAACCTTACTGAGACGCCGCCGCCGCCGATCCCATCTCGGGGGATTCTGGAGAACTCCTCCGGCACCCTGCCGGAGAGGGGATTCATCTCCCGGAGGACTCTACACCGCCATGGTCGCCTCCGGAGTGATGAGTGAGTAGTTCACCCCTGGACTATGGGTCCATAGCAGTAGCTAGATGGTTGTCTTCTCCTCATTGTGCTTCATTGTTGGATCTTGTGAGCTGCCTAACATGATCAAGATCATCTATCCGTAATACTCTATGTTGTGTTTGTCGGGATCCGATGGATAGAGAATACCATGTTATGTTAATTATCAAGTTATTACATATGTGTTGTTTATGATCTTGCATGCTCTCCGTTACTAGTAGAGGCTCTGGCCAAGTTTTTGCTTTTAACTCCAAGAGGGAGTATTTATGCTCGATAGTGGGTTCATGCCCGCATTGACACTGGGACAGTGACGTAAAGTTCTAAGGTTGTGCTGTGTCTTGTTGCCACTAGGGATAAAACATTGGCGCTATGTCCGAGGATGTAGTTGTTGATTACATTACGCACCATACTTAATGCAATTGTCCGTTGCTTTGCAACTTAATACTCGGAAGGGGTTCGGACGATAACTCCGAAGGTGGACTTTTTAGGCATAGATGCAGTTGGATGGCGGTCTATGTACTTTGTCGTAATGCCCAATTAAATCTCACTATACTTATCATGCCATGTATGTGCATTGTTATGCCCTCTCTATTTGTCAATTGCCCGACTGTAATTTGTTCACCCAACATGCTTTTATCTTATGGGAGAGACACCTCTAGTGAACTCGTGGACCCCGGTCCATTCTTTAATATTGAAATACAAATCTGCTGCAATACTTGTTTTACTCGTTTTCTCTGCAAACAATCATCTTCCACACAATTCGGTTAATCCTTTGTTACAGCAAGCCGGTGAGATTGACAACCTCACTCGTTTCGTTGGGGCAAAGTACTTTGGTTGTGTTGTGCAGGTTCCACGTTGGCGCCGGAATCTCCGGTGTTGCGCCGCACTACATCCCGCCGCCATCAACCTTCAACGTGCTTCTTGACTCCTACTGGTTCGATTAAACCTTGGTTTCTTACTGAGGGAAACTTGCCGCTGTGCGCATCACACCTTCCTCTTGGGGTTCCCAACGGACGTGTCAACTACACGCATCACCCCTTGGCAACATCCTTAGGCTCCACCGGCAAACCACTGGCGGGGTCCACCTCTTTGACTGTGTCTCTGCCGGTGCCGACCGTGTTGTGGCGCCTTGCCTTCCGCGGCCTCTTGGAACCACTTGTCCCGGTGCCACTACTCCCGGCGGCGCCGCTAGGATCGTCGCCGCTTGTCTCGCCGCCACCCCCGGCGGCGCCGGTTGCCTCGTCGCCGCTTGGCGCGTAGGTACTACCCCCGGCGGCGTCGCTTGCCTCGTTGCCGCTTGGCTCCTCGCCACTACCCCCAGCGTCATGCTCCATCTCATGGTCCTCGTCGCCGCCAACACCAGCGGCCTCGGCATCCTCCTCCGTCCTAAAGAAGTGCCTATTGTAGTGCTCCTCTAATTCTTCTTGAGACGCCATGGTGGCTTGCACTAATAGAAGATGAAAAAGAGTTAGAATTCACGGAAAAATTCGGCATGACCTTTGCTAAAAATTGGTCATGCCGAGTGCTAGAATTGCCGGAACGGAAATGAATCGACATTCCAGCACTCAATAGCAACTCAATCCCTGTAACAGAAATGCAATTCACATATAGGAATTTTCTCCAATTATATAACTCAAAATGTAGCAGCAACAATAGTAGCAGAAACATCTTAACTCTCAAGTTACATAACTAAAAAAGTAGCAGCAACAATAGTAGCAGCAGGCAGCAACAATAGTAGCAGAAACAATAGTAGCAGCAGCATATAACCAACAACCATTAGTAGCAGCAGCATTTAACCAACAACAATAGTAGCAGCAGCATTTAACCAACAACAATAGTAGCAGCAGCATTTCTGGCTACATCAGGAGCTACTCTCTGGCTACATCAGCATCAAGAGCTACTCTCTGGCATCAAGAGCTACTCTCTGGCTAAATCAGGAGCTACTCTCTGGCTACATCAGCATCAAGAGCTACTCTCTGGCATCAAGAGCTTGTAAAAACCATCAGCATTTAAATCCTACTGCTAACCAGAGAATAAATGCATCAAGAGCTTGTAAAAACCATCAACATTTAAAAACCATCAACATTTAAATCAGCTTGTAAAAACCATCAGCATTTACATCAGGAGCTACTCTCTGGCTACATCAAGCTTGTAAAAACCATCAGCACTTAAATCCTACTGCTAACAAATCATTTATGAACTAAATAACCATAATCCAAAACTCGGTGCATCAAGCGATAAGGGCCTTGGTGGGTTTGTACATTTTTTCATTAAGCATTATTAAACCAGAGAATAATGCAGTAGCATTCTTTCTTTTTTGATCCAGAGAATAAATGCAGTAGCATTTTTAAACCAGAGAACTATATGAGTGCAATGCAATGCAACCAGGGAGCATTCTTTCTATATGCAATGCAATGCAGTAGTCCAACCAAAGCCTAACTATCTCGCTTTTGCAAGTCAGCTAGCTTTGGTAAACTATTAACTCAATTCGAGGTTCAGAGAATCAAATCTACCATGTTAATAATATGTATGTCATGCCCTTGTTACAAAGTAATTGAGTGATGTCTCTACTGTTTAAACCAGGCAGCAACAAACAAATGTATTGATTTAAAACATAGCTTCTTTTTTATCATGATCAAAACCAAAAGGACAACCTGATTTTAGTCAACAAAAGCAAAATGTCTTGACTGGAAACTGATTCTTCTCTTAGAACCAACATTCCCCAAGAACCTACCTTGAAAAAGATCTCCAAGAATTCAACCACTAGTTCACAAGCATACCTGAAATGCTGACAAGATAAAATGCATGGATACACACAGAAATTACATGCTCTTTGGCTGAAGAAAAAACATGCACAAATCACAACAGGTGATCAGCCAGGCTGAGAGAGAGACAGAGAGGATAACTTTTTCCTTAATCTGGAAGGCACCAAAGGGGCTTGGCACAGCTGTGGTACTACCTCCTGTCCCAATCCCAAACACACTATTGCTTTCTAGTCTCCCAGCCACAGGCACACTTTGGCTGGCTACACAACCAACCAGCACAAGACTACTAAAACTCACACTGCACCAAGCCATGCACCTAATTGCAGATGTTGGCATGGAGTGCACTACCACTACCAGTTGAGGTTGAGGACCACACTACCGGTTAATACTAGGACTGTAACCAACTTCCAGACATGCTTCCATATATGCTTCTAATAACTGTTGCAAGTAAGTAGATATAGCTAGGACAGTGACACCAGTGCTCTTTGGATCAGTAGGTGAGCAAGCTGCAGGGCTCTCACATGACTTCCATATATGCAATGCAATGCAATCCATCAAGTAAATCGGTGAAATTGAGTTAATTTGTACATGTTGTCAGTAAAATTCGACTACTGCGTGCAAGAACTAAAATTAGGGCATGGTTTTTGAATGTGACAGTAACAGGAGCATCCAATTCCCCCCATTTCCATATTACTACTGCAAGAATTCGGCTACTGATGCAGAGAGGGGAAATCGGGGGAGGGACAGAGGAAGTAAGAGGGGAGGGGAAGGTGGAGGAGGTCCCGGCGGCGTCGGGAAAGGATGAGGGGAAGGGAGAGGGGGATTCTTACCGACGGTGGCGACACGGTGGCCGGCGCGTGTGCGACGCCCTCCTCCTCCTTCGCCGCGACGGTGGCGACGGTGGCCGGCGCCTGCTCGATCCTCCTCTCCGAGGCGACGGTGTGGCGACACCTTCTCCTCCTCCTCTCGGTGGCTCTCCTCCTCTCGGCGGCTCGGGTGCGGCGGTGGCGCAACTACGGCGGTGCGGTTAGCTAGGGTTGTGAGAGATGTGGTTTGGGGAAGAGATGAGTTTCGGCCGAAACGACTAAGTCATATGACTAGTCTTATTGCCGGCGCACCAGGTTATTGGTTCGCCGGGGACAACCTTGTCCCCGGCGAACCGTTGTCCCCGGCGAACCAATAACCTGGTGCGCCAGCAATAAGACTAGCCTGCTATAGCTGCGCCTTAACCCAATCCACAGATAGCTAGGCTCTGGTTATTCTTTTATTTCCTTTTTTCTTTTATTTTTCTTTATTTACGTTTCTTTAATCACATATGTGAGTTATACATACATGACTATTATATTTGAGTTATAGGAAAACAAAGCAAATATGCATGAGTGTTATTAATTATGCAAAAACAAAAAGATATAGAGTTACATACACACAAAATATTGACCAACACAATATTAATTAGTCATACATAAAATATTGGCCATGACCATATGAGTAGTTATGAATTACACAAAATATGAGTTATAGATTGCAAATAAAGTTTTACATCATCGATTGAGAAGAGTGTTTCGCTTTCTTCTTGCTTTTCTTGCTTGTCGTTGAATAATTTAGCCCCGTGTCGTGACTTCTTCTTTTGAAGGGTCGACCCGACCTCGGTAGCGTGGTCCTCGCTTCTTCTTGTGGTGTATGTTGTGTCTTCGTCCTCGGATTCTTCCATCATTGGGTCTCCGACTTGTCCTTCGAAGTCTTCCTCGTTGGCGACTCCATCCATTCCGACGATGGTCCTCTTGCCTCTCCTCACGATAACACGGCTAGGCCCGGATGGGTCGGTTATGAAGAAGCATTGGTGCACGTGTTCGCGCGCACCCATGGCTCATTCTGCGCGGTGGCGTTCGTGGACTTTGATTTGTTGGCTTCGGGTAGAAACATGGTGGTGAAATACCGGTCTTCTTTTCTGACGCTCTTAGCCCATCTGATACGGAACATCGGCACTTTCTCCCCAGCGTAGCTAAGCTCCCAGATTTCCTCGATTCTTCCGTAGTATCTAGTCTTTACGTCACCCGTCCAGGAATCCATCGTTACCCCTGAGTTCTGGTAAACACTGTTCTTGTCTTTTTCTTCCGTGTAGAATGTGTACCCGTTGATATCGTACGCTTGGTAAGTCATGATGTTGGGCGCGGGGCCATGTGACAAGGCCAATACTAGTTTATCCTTGTCAGAATCCATTGGTGGGGGATTAGCATCAATGTGGTCTTTGAACCAGCGCGCGAAAGAGGAGTTGTGCTCTCTGTATATTTCTGCTTCCGTCATCATCGGCTTGCCACTGTTCTCTATCATGGTTTTGTGCTCTTTCAACCAAGGATCGATCAAGTCAATGTGTTGTAGCGCTACTAAGTTGGCCCTGTCAAAGTCGGAAGTCCGACCAGACATGTGCACGTGCAGTTCCTTCTTTCCATATTTGTGGCCTACTCCCTCGAACCTGCGGAGGTGCTTGTTTTGAGGCAAACCAACAGGGTCCCCGATGTCTAGATAATTCGTGCAGAAAGAGATGCACTCTTCGGTGAGCCAGCCCTGGACGATGCTTCCATCCGGATGTGACCTGTTACGAACGTATCCTTTAATGACCCCATTCATTCTTTCAAACGGCATCATGTTGTGTAAGAATGCCGGCCCTAGATCGACGATATCATCCATGATATGGACCAACGAGATGGACCATCACGTCAAAGAATGCGAGGCGGGAAGTACATCTCAAGCTCACATAGGATCACCACGATCTCTTCCTCGGAGCCTTGCGAGTTTCTTCACGCTTATCGACTTCCGAGTTATGACGTCGAAGAAGTTACGGAGCCCGATCAGCGTTGCACGGACATGGTCATCCATTATACCTCGGATTGCAACCGGAAGAATCTGCGTCATCATCACGTGACGGTCATGAGACTTCATGCCGCTGAAGTTTCGTTTCTTGGGGTCCATGTATCCGCTTATTAGCCCGGAGTAACCGAAGGGCACTCGACTCCTAGAAGGCAATTGAAAAATTGATCGACCTCGGCCGGACTAAAAGTGAAGCAGGAGGGGGACAGTAATAGTCCGGCTGCTTAATCCTTTTGCGCTTCCGACCGCCGTCCGCCTCCTCCTCCGACCGTCGCTCTTGGGCCGCCGGGATCCGAAGCTCTTCCCCGATGCCCAAAACTTTCAGGTCGTGTCTTGCTTTCGGCCCATCTTTGGTCCGGTCCGGCATGTTGAGAAGAGTGCCAAGCAAGCTCTCGCACACGTTCTTTGTAATATGCATGATATCAAGGCAGTGAGGTGTATCGAGAATTTTCCAGTACGGCAAGTCCCAAAACACGGACCTCCTTTTCCATACACCAATGAGCGGCGTCGTCGTTGCCTTTTTCTTCTTCTTCTTCTTCTCTCCAGCCTTTTTCTTCTTCTTCTCTCCAGGCTTTCCCGGCGGAGGGCACTCCTTCCAACCTTTCAGTAATGTATCGATCTCTTCGCCGCTCTTCTTCCGTGGAGGTCCTCGGGGTTCATTTGTACCATCGAACAGATCTCCACGCTTTCTCCACGGGTCAGTCTTTTGTAGCCACCTTCGATGCCCCATGTAAACTGTTTTCGAAGAGCCGGGATCCTTACCAAGCTGCAAAAACATCGTCTCTTCCATGCACCTGACACATGCCTTGTGTCCATGGCACACCTGGCACGAAATATAACCGTATCCGAGGTAGTCCTGCACCGTCGTGATCAACGCGGCTCTCAAAGGGAAATATTCTTCCGCGACGGCGTCCCATGTATCTACCCCTTCCTCCGCCCACAACGTTTCAAGCTCCTCTTTTAATAATTCGAGATACATGTTGATATCGTTTCCTGGCTGTGTCGGCCCTTGAATTAGCATACTCATCTGTATGTACTTCCTCTTCATGCACAACCAGGGCGGGAGGTTGTAGATCCATACAAACATGGGCCATGTGCTATGTGTGCTGCTCTCGGTTTCCGAACGGATTGAATCCGTCCGTGCTCGCACCCAACCTGATGTTTCGGGTTCTGCCCCAAAACTTCCGAATTCATTGTCTAATGCTTTCCACCGGCTTGCATCCGAAGGGTGTGTCAAGCACCGGGTGCTCAATCCGATCTTCATCATTCAACACTGCCTCCTTTCTTTCAGCGTGCCACCGCATGAGCTTTGCTTCCTTGCGGTCCGCGTAGAACCGTTGCAGCCGGGGGGCGAGCGGGAAGTACCACACAACTTTCCGAGGAGCTTTCTTCTTCCCTTTCTTGTACCGTTCAGCGTCACACACAGGACATTTGGTCTTGTCCATGTGCTCCTTGCGATACATGATACAGTCGTTGATGCAGGCGTGATACTTTTCGTGGGGTAAGTCGAGAGGGCACGTGATTCTCTTGGCCTCGGCTAGACTACCAGGACACGTGTTCCCGGCAGAAGGAGATCTTTCACGTATTCCGGAATGTCGTCGACGCTTGAGTCCGTCCATCCGTGTTTCACCTTCATCTGCAGCACATCGAGCGCTACTCTCAAGCGGGACTCCCCAACCCGCGACCTGAGTCGTACAACGGAGTATTCGAGTCTATCTCCAGCTTGCTCAAGCTTTGATTTCCGCTTGGCGCCTTTCATCTTTTCGAGAAGCAGATCTTGAAGATGAGGGTCCCGCACGACTGAAGCTAGCGGCACCTCTTCGTCGTCAAGGTTATTGTCATCGTCAAGGTTATTATCGTCGTCAAGGTTATCATCTTCTGCGACAAACTCTTCATCGTCATCAATGTCATGATGCCCTCCTTCTTGCCGGCCATTATTACCACCTGCTGCCGTCGCCCCATTGACCTCCGCGCCATCATCGCTCATCCATTGAGTGTGTCCATGCATGAAACCATTAGTGAGCAGGTGCCCCCGCAATTTGCCTCGAATACGGGTCAAACAATTTCCCTCGTTTGCATCTCCGGCACGGACACAATACCTCCGTGCGTTTATTTTCATACATGTCGATGATCGCGTGTTTCAGATATCTCATCACGATGCTTTCACTCATCTCGATAACCATTCTCGCCTGCATGGTAAGATTACATAATTGATTAGAACCATGCATCCGTCGTGTAGTTTTCACGGAAAATTTCGGCATGACCTTCCTACACGGTAGGACATAGGAGCGCCAGAAATGTGCCGAAACGGAAACTTGAAGAATCAACATTTCGGCGCAACGTTGGCAACTCATTTTCAACGCCAACACACACACAAGCACAAGCACAACATATATATATGCCACACACGAGAGCTAGCTTTGCTTCAAATGTCCAACATACGTCGATTTCATTCCTTAATTTGTTCATTAATCACCTATTTGTTTGATATATTCGTCGATGAGATCGAGACGACGCGCCGCGACAATGGCGTATGGAAGCCGACTTTCTAGATCTAGATCTAGATTGAGCGGTCAATGCGGGATATTAGATCTAGATCTACATAGGGGGATGTGGAAGATGCATGTAGGAAGGGAAGATTTGCTCAAAAAATTTGATTTTGTTTGGTCAAATTGGTGAAATTGGGGATAGAAGTGGGCAAAAATGAGCTGGGTTGGGAGAAGGCTCGGGTTTGTGTGGAGGAGTGGAGTGGTAGTAGAGTGGGGGAGTGGTTGTTGAGCAGAAATAACTGCCCAGGTTACTGCCGGCGCACCATGGCACGGGTGCGCCGGCAGAACATAGCTATTTCGGCTATACCACCCCCAGGCCAGGCCCAAGAGTCATTGCCGGCGAACCAGCCAAGGGGTGCGCCGGAAATAGCGCGTTTTCCGCCGGCGCACCCCTGGGCTGGTGCGCCGGCAATGACTCTTGGGCCTGGCCCGAATCGACCGCGGCCATGCCAAGTTTTTTCCCCGGCGCGTCTTTTCGGCAGAGTGCGTCGGCGATAGGCTCTCATCGCCGGCGCGGCTGAAAGTAGGTGCGCCGGCAACCCTTTCCACCGGCGCATGTGCTAGGTGGTGCGCCGGCACCACTTGCCTCCACCTATAGCCATTTTCCTAGT
>NC_061512.1:156848647-156873109 GCF_022539505.1 Lolium rigidum
CCCGCAACCACAAAGCAAGAAGTCTCTTGTGTCCCCAACACACCTAATAGGTGCACTAGTTCGGCGAAGAGATAGTGAAATACGGGTGGTATGAATAAATGCGAGCAAGAGTAATGGCGCCTGGAAAATAGCTTGTCGGCGTGTAGTTGATGGTGGTAATATGGTAGCAGTAGTAACGCAAGTAAAACAAGTAAACAAGCAGCGATAGCGATATTTAGGAACAAGGCCTAGGGAATAGACTTTCACTAGTGGACACTCTCAACATTGATCACATAACAGAATAGATAGATGCATACTCTACACTCTTTTGTTGGATGATGAACACATTGCGTAGGATTACACGAACCCTCAATGCCGGAGTTAACAAGCTCCACAATTCAATGTTCATATTTAAATAACCTTAGAGTGCATGAAAGATCAACACGACTAAACCAAGTACTAACACGAGCATGCACACTCGTCACCTTCACACTATGTAGGAGGAATAGATCACATCAATACTATCATAATGATAATTAACTCCACAATCTACAAGAGATCATGATCATAGCATATGCCAAGTACTAACACGGATGCACACACTGTCACCATTACACCGTGCAGGAGGAATAAACTACTTTAATAACATCACTAGAGTAGCTCATAGATAAATTGTGATACAAAACACATTGCAATCATAAAGAGATATAAATAAGCACTTCACTACGCCATTCATAACAGTGAGTAAGTATTCTGTGAAATATAGCCTAAGAGACCCACACGGTGCACACACTTTCACCTTTACACACGTGGGACAAGGAGTCTCCGGAGATCACATAAGTAAAACTCACTTGACTAGCATAGTGACATCTAGATTACAAGCATCATCATATGAATCTCAATCATGTAAGGCAGCTCATGAGATTATTGTATTGAAGTACATAGGAGAGAGATGAACCACATAGCTACCGGTACAGCCCCGAGCCTCGATGGAGAACTACTCCCTCCTCATGGGAGCAGCAGCGGTGATGAAGATGGCGGTGGAGATGGCAGCGGTGTCGATGGAGAAGCCTTCCGGGGCACTTCCCCGCTCCGGCGGGGTGCCGGACGAGACTCCTGTCCCCCAGATCTTGGCTTCGCGATGGCGGCGGCTCTGGAAGGTTTTCCGTATCGTGGTTTTTCGCCTCAGGGTTTTCGCGACGGAGGCTTTAAATAGGCGGAAGGGCAGCCTCGGAGGGGGCCTGGGGCCACCACACCATAGGGCGGCGCGGCCCCCCCTCTGGCCGCGCCAGGGTGTGGTGTGGGGCCCCAGGGCTTCCCTCTGGCGGCTCTCGGGTGTTCTGGATGGTTCCGGGAGAAATAGGAACCTGGACGTTGATTTCGTCCAATTCCGAGAATATTTCGTTACTAGGATTTCTGAAACCAAAAACAGCAGAAAACAGGAACTGGCACTTCGGCATCTTGTTAATAGGTTAGTTCCAGAAAATGCACGAATATGACATAAGGTGTGCATAAAACATGTAGGTATCATCAATAATATGGCATGGAACATAAGAAATTATCGATACGTCGGAGACGTATCAAGCATCCCCAAGCTTAGTTCCGCTCGTCCCGAGCGAGTAAAACGATAACAAAGATAATTTCTGAAGTGACATGCCATCATAACCTTGATCATACTATTTGTAAACATATGTAATGGATGCAGCGATAAAAACAATGGCAATGACATGAGTAAACAAGTGAATCATAAAGCAAAGACTTTTCATGAATAGTACTTCAAGACAAGCATCAATAAGTCTTGCATAAGAGTTAACTCATAAAGCAATAAATCAAAGTAAAGGTATTGAAGCAACACAAAGGAAGATTAAGTTTCAGCGGTTGCTTTCAACTTGTAACATGTATATCTCATGGATAATTGTCAACATAGAGTAATATAACAAGTGCAATATGAAAGTATGTAAGAATCAATGCACAGTTAACACAAGTGTTTGCTTCTTGAGGTGGAGAGAGATAGGTGAACTGACTCAACATAAAAGTAAAAAGAATGGTCCTTCAAAGAGGAAAGCATCGATTGCTATATTTGTGCTAGAGCTTTTATTTTGAAAACATGAAACAATTTTGTCAACGGTAGTAATAAAGCATATGAGTTATGTAAATTATATCTTACAAGTTGCAAGCCTCATGCATAGTATACTAATAGTGCCCGCACCTTGTCCTAATTAGCTTGGACTACCGGATCATTGCAATACACATGTTTTAACCAAGTGTCACAATGGGGTACCTCCATGCCGCCTGTACAAAGGTCTAAGGAGAAAGCTCGCATTTTGGATTTCTCGCTTTTGATTATTCTCAACTTAGACATCCATACCGGGACAACATGGACAACCGATAATAGACTCCTCTTTAATGCATAAGCATGTGGCAACAATTATTATTCTCATATGAGATTGAGGATATATGTCCAAAACTGAAACTTCCACCATGAATCATGGCTTTAGTTAGCGGCCCAATGTTCTTCTCTAACAATATGCATGCTCCAACCATTAAGGTGGTAGATCTCTCTTACTTCAGACAAGACGGACATGCATAGAAACTCACATGATATTCAACAAAGAATAGTTGATGGCGTCCCCGAAGCATGGTTATCGCACAACAAGCAACTTAATAAGAGATAAAATGCATAAGTACATATTCAATACCACAATAGTTTTTAAGCTATTTGTCCCATGAGCTATATATTGCAAAGGCGAATGATGGAATTTTAAAGGTAGCACTCAAGCAATTTACTTTGGAATGGCGGAGAAATACCATGTAGTAGGTAGGTATGGTGGACACAAATGGCATAGTGGTTGGCTCAAGTATTTTGGATGCATGAGAAGTATTCCCTCTCGATACAAGGTTTAGGCTAGCAAGGTTATTTGAAACAAACACAAGGATGAACCGGTGCAGCAATACTCACATAAAAGACATATTGTAAACATTATAAGACTCTACACCGTCTTCCTTGTTGTTCAAAACTCAATACTAGATATTATCTAGACTCTAGAGAGACCAATTATGCAAACCAAATTTTAACAAGCTCTATGTATTTCTTCATTAATGGGTGCCAAGCATATGATGCAAGAGCTTAAACATGAGCACAACAATTGCCAAGTATCACATTATCCAAGACATTATAGCAATTTACTACATATATCATTTTCCAATTCCAACCATATAACAAATTAACGAAGAAGAAACTTCACCATGAAAATTAAAAGCTAAGAACACATGTGTTCATACGAACCAGCGGAGCGTGTCTCTCTCCCACACAAGCATTTATTCAAACAAAAACAAAAACAAAAACAAAATCACACAGACGCTCCAAGTAAAGTACATAAGATGTGGCCGAATAAAAATATAGTTTCAGGGGAGGAACCTGATAATGTTGTCGATGAAGAAGGGGATGCCTTGGGCATCCCCAAGCTTAGATGCTTGAGTATTCTTGAAATATGCAGGGGTGAACCACCGGGGCATCCCCAAGCTTAGAGCTTTCACTCTCCTTGATCATATTGCATCATACTCCTCTCTTGATCCTTGAAAACTTCCTCCACACCAAACTCGAAACAACTCATTAGAGGGTTAGTGCACAATAAAAATTAACATGTTCGGAGGTGACACAATCATTCTTAACACTTCTGGACATTGCATAAAGCTACTGGACATTAATGGATCAAAGAAATTCATCCAACATAGCAAAAGAGGCAATGCGAAATAAAAGGCAGAATCTGTCAAAACAGAACAGTCCGTAAAGATGGATTTTATTAGGGCACCAGACTTGCTCAAATGAAAATGCCCAAATTGAATGAAAGTTGCATACATATCTGAGGATCACTCACGTAAATTGGCTTAATTTTCTGAGTTACCTACAGAGAATTAGACCCAGATTCGTGACAGCAAAGAAATCTGTTTCTGCGCAGTAATCCAAATCTAGTATCAACCTTTCTATCAACGACTTTACTTGGCACAACAAAACACAAAACTAAGATAAGGAGAGGTTGCTACAGTAGTAAAAAACTTCCAAGACACAAATATAAAACAAAGTACTGTAGCAAAATAACACATGGGTTATCTTCCAAGAAGTTCTTTCTTTATAGCCATTAAGATGGGCTCAGCAGTTTTAATGATGCACTCGCAAGAAATAGTATTTGAAGCAAAAGAGAGCATCAAGAGGCAAATTCAAAACACATTTAAGTATAACATGCTTCCTATGCATAGGAATCTTGTAAATAAACAAATTCATGAAGCATGATGCAACAAGCATAGAAAGATAAAACAAGTGTAACTTCGAAAATTTCAGCATATAGAGAGGCATTTTAGTAACATGAAAATTTCTACAACCATATTTTCCTCTCTCATAATAACTTTCAGTAGCATCGTGAGCAAACTCAACAATATAACTATCACATAAAGCATTCTTATCATGGGTCTCATGCATAAAATTATTACTCTCCACATAGGCATAATCAATTTTATTAGTTGTAGTGGGAGCAAATTCAACAAAGTAGCTATCATCATTATTCTCATCATCAAATATAGGAGGCATATTGTAATCATAATCAAATTTATCCTCCATAACAGGCGGTACTAAAAGACTACTATCATTATAATCATCATAAATAGGAGGCAAAGCATCATCAAAGTAATTTTCTCCTCAATGCTTGGGGGACTAAAAAGATCATGCTCATCAAAACCAGCCTCCCCAAGCTTAGAACTTTCTATATCATTATCAACAATGGTGTTCAAAGCATTCATACTAATATTACTACCAGCATGCAAATAAGATTCCATAGGTTTTTTAATTTTCGCATCAAACAATCCATGTTTTAAATCAGGAAATAGAATAAGAAGCTCATTGTTGTCCATTATGCCAAACTAGTGTAAACAAGAAACAAAAAGATGCAATTGCAGGATCTAAAGGAAATAGCTTCGAGCACAAACACAATGGCGCCAGAAAAGTACTCGTTACCCGGAACCGGAGTATGAGTGCCTTTTTACCTTTCCTCCCGGCAACGGCGCCGTAAAAGTGCTTGATGTCTACGGGAGCTTCTATTCTTGTAGACAGTGTTGGGCCTCCAAGAGCGAGAGGTTTGTAGAACAGCAGCGAGTTTTCCCTTAAGTGGATTACCCAAGGTTTATCGAACTCGGGGAGGAAGAGGTCAAAGATATCCCTCTCATGCAACCCTGCAACCACAAAGCAAGAAGTCTCTTGTGTCCCCAACACACCTAATAGGTGCACTAGTTCGGCGAAGAGATAGTGAAATACAGGTGGTATGAATAAATGCGAGCAAGTAGTAATGGCGCCGAAAAATAGCTTGCCGGCGTGTAGTTGATGGTGGTAATATGGTAGCAGTAGTAACGCAAGTAAAACAAGAAACAAGCAGCGATAGCGATATTTAGGAACAAGGCCAGGGAATAGACTTTCACTAGTGGACACTCTCAACATTGTTCACATAACAGAATAGATAGATGCATACTCTACACTCTTTTGTTGGATGATGAACACATTGCGTAGGATTACACGAACCCTCAATGCCGGAGTTAACAAGCTCCACAATTCAATGTTCATATTTAAATAACCTTAGAGTGCATGAAAGATCAACACGACTAAACCAAGTACTAACACAGCATGCACACTCGTCACCTTCACACTATGTAGGAGGAATAGATCACATCAATACTATCATAATGATAATTAACTCCACAATCTACAAGAGATCATGATCATAGCATATGCCAAGTACTAACACGGATGCACACACTCGTCACCATTACACCGTGCGGGAGGAATAAACTACTTTAATAACATCACTAGAGTAGCTCATAGATAAATTGTGATACAAAACACATTGCAATCATAAAGAGATATAAATAAGCACTTCACTACGCCATTCATAACAGGTGAGTAAGTATTCCGTGAAATATAGCCTAAGAGACCCACACGGTGCACACACTCGTCACCTTTACACACGTGGGACAAGGAGTCTCCGGAGATCACATAAGTAAAACTCACTTGACTAGCATAGTGACATCTAGATTACAAGCATCATCATATGAATCTCAATCATGTAAGGCAGCTCATGAGATTATTGTATTGAAGTACATAGGAGAGAGATGAACCACATAGCTACCGGTACAGCCCCGAGCCTCGATGGAGAACTACTCCCTCCTCATGGGAGCAGCGAGCGGTGATGAAGATGGCGGTGGAGATGGCAGCGGTGTCGATGGAGAAGCCTTCCGGGGCACTTCCCCGCTCCGGCAGGGTGCCGGAACGGAGACTCCTGTCCCCCGGATCTTGGCTTCGCGATGGCGGCGGCTCCGGAAGGTTTTCCGTATCGTGGTTTTTCGCCTCGGGGTTTTCGCGACGGAGGCTTTAAATAGGCGGAAGGGCAGCCTCGGAGGGGCTCGGGGCCACCACACCATAGGGCGGCGCGGCCCCCCTCCGGCCGCGCCGGGGTGTGGTGTGGGGCCCCCGGGGCTTCCTCCGGCGGCTCTCGGGTGTTCTGGATGGTTCCGGGAGAAATAGGAACCCGGGCGTTGATTTCGTCCGATTCCGAGAATATTTCGTTACTAGGATTTCGAAACCAAAAACAGCAGAAAACGAGAACCGGCACTTCGGCATCTTGTTAATAGGTTAGTTCCAGAAAATGCACGAATATGACATAAAGTGTGCATAAAACATGTAGGTATCATCAATAATATGGCATGGAACATAAGAAATTATCGATACGTCGGAGACGTATCAGAACGCAATGCACAGGACTAACCCATCTACTATCAGCAATAGGATATATAATACCAGCTTCAAGAAGTCGTAATACCTCATTTCTTACCACATCCTTCATCTTAGGAATTAGACAACGCTGATGTTCAACAACAGGCTTCGCCTCATCTTCCATATTAATGGCGTGTTGGCAAATAGAGGGAGAAATCCCCTTCAAGTCATCAAGAGTATAGCCAATAGCACCTCGGTGTTTCTTCAATATTTGCAATAATCTTTCTTCTTCAAACTCTGTAAGCTTAGAACTAATAATAACAGGATATATTTTCTTATCATCAATATGAGCATACTTAAGATTATCAGGCAAAGGCTTTAAATCAAAAACAGGATCTTCCTTTGGTGGCGGTGTTGTACCCAAATCCTCCACCGGTAAATCATGCTTGAGAATAGGTTGGCGAAGAAAAATCTCCTCAAGCTCATCTCTTTCTTTCCTAAAAACTTCACTCTCGCTATTCTCCAAATGTTGCTTGCAAAGGATTATTAGGAACAAGAACAATAGATGCACACTTGCTCCATTTTAAAATCATTACTAGGCAAATCAGCTTTATAAGGAGTTTTGGTAAATTTAGAGAAGTTAAACTCATAAGATTCACCAGCAAATTTAGTCAAAATTTTCTCTTTCTTGCAATCTATAATAGCTCCACAAGTATTTAGAAAAGGTCTACCAAAAATGATAGGACAATAATCACTAGCAGCAGAACCAAGTACCAAAAAGTCAGCAGGATATTTAATCTTACCACATAGAACTTCCACATCTCGAACAATACCAATTGGAGAAATAGTTTCTCTATTAGCCAGCTGAATAACCACATCAATATCTTCAAGTTCACAAGAATCAATTTCGTGCATAATCTCCGTGTAAAGCTCATAAGGAATAGCACTAACACTTGCACCAATATCACATAAACCATAATAGCAATGATCACCAATTCTAACGAGATAGCATAGGAACACTAACTTGTTTGGGTTTATTAGGATGTGAAACAATATTAGAAGCATCTTCACGAGAAAATAATATGACCATCCTCTACATTTTCAGTCACAAGATCTTTAACTATTGCAACAGCAGAGTTGAACTTTTATTTGTTCTTCAGGTTCTATAGGTTTCTTTTCACTTTTATGAACCACACTATTTATAACAGAGTACTCCTTCATTTTAGCAGGAAAAGGAGTTTTTTCAATATAAGCTTCAGGAATAACATGATCAGTAGTTTCAACTACAACACACTTATTAATAGATGAATCAATTTTATCTTTATATGGTTCATGATACTTATCAAAATTCTTCTTAGGCAATTCATAATGAGAGGCAAAAGCTTTATAAAGATTTGCAGCAACTTGAGAATCAAGACCATATGTAGCACTCATATTACGAAATTTATCAGTATCCATAAAAGCTTCAATGCATTTATAATCATAAATTATACCGGATTCTCTATCCTTGTCGTTCTCCCAACCTTCAGTATTTTCTTGGATCCGATCAAGAAGGTCCCTTTTAAACTCTTCTTTATTGCGCGTAAATGATCCAGAACAAGAAGTATCCAGCAAGGTCTTGTCTTGAAAAGAAAGTCTTGCGTAGAAATTATCAATAATAACATTACCAGGAAGCTCATGAATGGGGCATTTGAGCATTAAAGACTTCAATCTCCCCCAAGCTTGGGCAATACTCTCTCCATCATGAGGCCAGAAATTATATATGCGGTTCCGATCTTTGTGAATTTCACTTGGAGGATAAAATTTGGAATAAAATAAAGGCACAATGTCCTCCCAATCAAGAGAATCACCATTCTTCAGCAATTTATACCAATGCGCCGCTTTACCGGACAAGCGATATAGAGAATAGTTTCTTTCTAACTTCATTCATAGCAATACCCGCACATTTGAATAACCCGCATAATTCATGCAAAAACAAGAAATGATCACCAGGATGGACAGCTCCATCCCCTTCATAGCGGTTATCCATAACACGTTCAATAATTTTCATAGGTATTTTATATGGTATTACTTCCTCACCTGGCGCCTCATCCACTACCGTTGCAGTAGTAGTAGATTTCCCAAATAGAAATTGAAGAGAAGATCTCTCCATAATGACTTATAGCAAGAGCAGTAAATAAAATCAGCACCAACAAGAAAGGTTTTCCTTACCAATTCCACTTACCAATAGCGCTTCACTCCCCGGCAACGGCGCCATAAAATAGTCTTGATGACCCACAAGTATAGGGGGTGTATCGTAGTACTTTCGATAAATAAGAGTGTCGAACCCAACGAGGAGCAGAAGGTGTTGACAAGCAGTTTCGATGAAAGATTCACTGTAAATGCTCACAGACAAGTATTCAGGGGGTTTGATGTAACGGATGAATAAAGTACAAGTAAGTAAAATGCGAGAGAAATAATTGCAGCGAGTGGCCCAATCCTTTTTAGCACAAAGGACAAGCCGGTTTGTTTACTTATAATGACCAAACGTTCTCGAGGACACACGGGATTTTAGTCTAGTGCTTTCGCTACATACATCCGATTAATCTTCATTGTTTTGATAAGTGTTGTGTGGGTGAACCTATGCTAATGTACCGCCCTTCCTAGGACTAATACATACTTGTGATTATACCCCTTGCAAGCATCCGCAACTACAAGAAAGTAATTAAGATAAATCTAACCACAGCCTTAAACTCGAGATCCCGCGATCCCTCCCCGCATCGATATACCAACGGGGTTTAGGTTTCTGTCACTCCGGCAACCCCGCAATTGGCAAACGAGTACAAGATGCATTCCCCTAGGCCCATAAATGGTGAAGTGTCATGTAGTAGACGTTCACACGACACCACTAGAAGAATGACACCACAACTTAAATATCATAACATTGAATATTACTCAACCATAATTCACTACTAACATTTAGACTTCACCCATGTCCTCAAGAACTAAACGAACTACTCACGAGACATCATATGGAACATGATCAGAGGTGATATGATGATGAATAACAATCTGAACATAAACCTTGGTTCAATGGTTTCACTCAATAGCATCAATAACAAGTAGAAATCAAGCACCGGGAGAGTTTCCCTATCAAACAATCAAGATCAAACCCAAATTGCTACAGCGGTGACGATATCCAAGTGGTGGAGATGGCGGTGATGATGGTGGAGATGATGATGATGGTGATGGAGATGATGTCCAGCTCGCCGGCGGTGACGATGGCGTCGATTTCCCCTCCGGGAGGGAATTTCCCCGGCGGATTCCTGCCCGCCGGAGAGCTCTTTTCACTCTGGTGTTCTCCGCCCCGCAGAGGCGGCTGTAACCCTTCGTGAGGATCCCTCTGTGGCTTAGGTTTTCGAGACGAAGGGTTTCGCGAAGAAAAGGAGGCGAAAGGGGCTGTGGGGCCCCCACACCACAAGGTGGCGCGGCCAGGCCATGGGCCGCGCCGCCCTATGGTCTGGGCCCACCTTGGGTCCAGCTGGCTCCCCCTTCTGGCTTCCTTCGTCATCCGGAAAAATAGGATTTTTGGTAAAATTTCCTTCCACAGTTGATCTTCCGAAATATTGCATCCTGACGGTGCTTTTTCCAGCAGAATCCTGGCTCCGGTGCGCGTTCTCCAAATTATCATGAAACATGCAAAATAGATGAAATAACATAAGTATTGTGTCCCAATATGAAATATATCAATGAATAACAGTAAATTATGATATAAAATAGTGATGCAAATTGGACGTATCAGCCGTAAATAGCAAAAATTTGGAAATACGTATAAACAACAACCCACGTTCGATATTTTACTTATGGAAATATCAAAGGAACAACGGGCTAATCGGTAGAATCATTACACCCGAAAAATTCGGGAATGACTGTCGAAATTTACAAACGGTTGAAAGCAAAAGTTGCGCATACAACAGGTTTAGCAAAACCTGCAACACGAGCTGATCACTCATAATGATTTGCTAACCAACTAGTACTCATACATCCAACGGGCAATTAAGCTTCGCCCCTTTAAATATTCGCCAACGGCATGGTAAAAGTACATATTCATGTACCAACCAGATAAGAAGTTTTTGGCCCAAAAATCCGAGCACTCGGATGAACTAGCCAATACAATTTACAAAAGTAACTTTACACCTTTATATCACCCTTGCGGAGTTTCCTTTTCCTCAGGTACCTTTAACATCTCCTCAAGCCTGTCGACAATTACATGAGCAGGAGCTAAAACCTTCGGGTACAGCTCCTCGAAGTCACCAGTTGCGTTGGCAATAGACAGGAAACAAGCCGAAGGATAACAAGCAAGCACAAGGGCAAGCGTGCACTTGGCCCCTGCAAAGACTTGAGATCTTACTAGCTCCCGAACCTTCTTGGTACTTCCAAATTCAGACATCAAAGTCAAAAGGGTAGGGGGAACTGCATTCAGAGGAAACATCGTTTTCCAAACTACCCTCATGGCCTTGTAGCACTTGTCGAAGAACTGGTGGACCTGTTGCACTCGATCTTGAAATTTGACGACAGCCGAGGCCTTCGAGTGTTCCCGCCGTAAAATTTCTTCTGATAAGGAAAGCTGAGTCAAAGCATGCACCCGCTCGTGTATCCGCTTGTTCTCTTCCGCAGGGTTCAACGCTATGACCGCCAAAAGAATTAGTAAACGACTCGGACAAGAAGTTGCTAGCAAGCAGGCAAAGGGATCAAGAAACTTACAGTTTAAACTTTCGGTAGCCTTATGCAGCTCGCCAAGAATGTACCGCTCCACGTCGGCTGCAATCTTGCTCTTTTTATTGATGATGGCAGCTAAGGCATAAGTGTTGCGTAAATCCTTCTCCATCTGTGTCATCCGGTCTTTCATGCGCTGGATCTGATCGCTTTCAGGAAGCGCACCCGACGAATCGTCTGCAAACGAGGGTACTGGGAATACCTGCAGAAAGTACTGGTTATAAAGAAGTGATGGATATGGTACAGCCGAACGTCCAAAATAACTCCCATCGGGAAAAGTGCAAGAAAGTGATATCATAGCAAAAGTGTGCCAACAACAATGCTAGCACGGAGTTTATTACAAAGCATGAGTTTTTGCGGCAGAGCAATGTTTTGCATCAGCTCAAGGCACAAGTTTGTTACAAGAATCAAGGAAGCTGAGTTTGAGTCGATAAACTAGGACCAGTCGACGATTTCCTTGATGCAACCAGTTCAAGGAGCTGACGGGCACAAGTAAGAGCAGGCGCCTTAAAGGTGCTCAAATCAACAGGCTGCCCGTCTTGCCCTTTTGGAAGCCCCTTAGTCATTTCCTCGATGTCACCCTTAAAGCCGTAACCCATCATAAGCTGGAAGGCAAGGAGAGCACCAAAAGTGCGCGATGTACGCTTGAATACCTCGATGACCTCTTTGGTGTCAACCGCGAAGGTATCGATTAGCTGTCCCAGGGTCTTCTCTTGCTTAATCTTGGGGAAGATCATCGAGTGCATCCGCGCCAGAGCACCCTTCCCCTTCACAAGAAGCTCTTGTGTAAGCTGGTGAGAAGCGAGAATCGTTGACACAGCGTTCGCTGGGGAGTTATTTGGAACTCTTTCCAGGGCATCGACAGGAATGTTTGCTGCCTCTGCAATAGAAAGGAAGGGAAAAAATTCAGTCACTGACAAAAAGTTTAAATCCATAAGAACGTCACTCGACAAAAGTATGTTAAAGATTACCAAGCAAGGCCAAAGAAGATTGACGAAGGACTTCATCCTTTTCGGCTGCTCGAGCCTCAGCCATCAGCCTGGATGCTTCCTCCTCCTTCAGCTTCCCTTTCGGCCCGGCCAGCTCTTCCTTCAGAGAATCAATCTCTTGGCGAGCCGCGGCAGCTATCTTGATCTGCGCCATCCAGCTTTTGAGGAGGAAGATTCGACTTCCTCTTGCAGCCGAACTTTGTCGCCCTCTAGAGAAGTGAATCGGGAGGCGAAAACCTCCAGAGAAGAGATAACGCCACGCAGGTCCTTAAGAGAGAAAGAAAAACAATTAAACAAGGCACGCTCCAAGAAATCTGTATTAAGATCGAAGAGGACTTACAGAAAAAGGAGCCGCAGTAGCAGCAGTTGGAGAAATATCCTTCCCTTTGGAAAGGGAAGACGCAGTCGATGCTTGAGCCATGGGGCCAGCCTTAGGAGCTGAAGCTTCGGAAGCCACCACGACCGGCGAAACGGCATCAGACTTGGCCTTTTTAGGAGGAGGCTCGATAAAGCCCTCATCACTGCAAAAGTAAACAGTCGACTGCGATTATAACAGGAGTATGAAAGGTAAAAAAAGGCACAGTATAACTTTCAAAAAGGAACTACTTACATGTCGAAGAGATCATCTTCATCGGAAAATCCGCCGGTTGATCTCTTCGCAGGAAAAGCTCCAGCCCCATCCGCAGCTGCATCAACAAAAGTATCACGATCAGTGTCGACGTTACGCACTGATCCATCTGCGATACAAGTGTTATCGGCTGAGGAGGGAAGGTCAGCGTGGGCAACTTCAAGATTCATCGGACCATTATATTCATCCTCTAAACCTGTTTGATCGGTGGTGTGAAAATCTACGGGGATTGAGGAGCCTCTCCCCTCAGAAGTATCGTCCGGTGAATCACGTGTATTTTCGGAAGCCATAGGGATCTGGCAAAGAAAATGACAAGTAAGAACAAAGTTAATCATGTCGGCTAAGCAAGGAGCTATAATAGAGATGTGAAGAAAGGAAAATACCCTCGATGGTGGATGATCAACGTCAAGGGGAGCATAAGAAGAGATCAGCGGAATCGAATCTTCCTGGTTGAAGGAAGTAAGACGATGAACTTCATCAAGCAACTCTTTTCCGATAGATCGGCAGCGATTAATTCTGGTCTCATCCTTTGGACCCGAGTATAACCACATCGGGTGAACTCTGGCCATGACTGGCTGGATTCGGCGCTTCAGGAAAACTGCTGCCACCTCCGTACCAATCATAGTTTGGCCGTCAGCCTCTTTGATTCGAAGGAATTTGGCAAACAATTCTTCGGCTGAGGCCCTTTCGTCGGCTGAGAGGATGTTCTTCCAAGAGTCCTTGGGCTTGGCTTCAGTGACGTCGGCATAGCAGGGAAGTTGACATTCGGGTGACGAGGAATCTTTAACGTAAAACCATTTCAACCTCCATCCTTGCACGGACTCTCTCATTGGGAAATTAAAGTAATTAACTTCTGAGCGAGCAACAAAACCTACTCCTCCGGTGACAAAGTACCCATTACTACTGCTGTATCTTTTCACGTAGAAGATCTTCTTCCACAGCCCGAAATGAGGTTCAATACCCAAAAACGCCTCGCAAAGGGTGATGAACACAGCAACATGGAGGATTGAGTTGGGGGTAAGTTGCCATAATTGGATTTCATACGTCCGCAAGATATGGAGGAGGAATCCATGAGTGGGGAGCGAAAGGCCTCGATGAAGAAAAGATAAGAACATCACGGAAAATCCAGCGGGAGGATCAGGCCGAGAGATCGCACCTGGAAGGATCACATCTCCCGCGTCGGAGGATATCAATCCTAAGCTTCGGACCTCTTTTCGTCACGCTTGGTGACGGTTGAAGCTACCCAGTCCCCAGGTTTGACCATCGAGCCCGACGGCGCTGGCGGCGCCGGAGCTGGGGGAGGGGCGCTCGGAGCGCTCCCCTTCGGAAGAGGAGAGGACTTGGCAGCGGCACCTCCACTGGTGGAGCTAGCAGCGGCGGCGGTATTCTTCTTCTTCACCATCGCGAGATCTCGAGGAAGATTGAAACCGTGGCGGCGGCGCAACAATGGCAAAAGAAGGAAGAAGAGGGAGAATGAGGAGATGCTCGCGGGAACCGTGGAGAAGATTGAGAATTTTTTGCCCTTTGGAGATTTTAAGGAGAAGTTAAAGTAAGCACGTGGCGCTTGAGGAAGGGAAAGAACTGACGGCCCACTACGCCCACGATTGTGCGAAAATCGAGGAGCCACCTCGGTCGTTACGCGTATAGTGGTCAAACCCTAAAAACACTGATTGAGCAGGGCTAGGGCTAGCTCGTCATGATGAACCCGTCAAATCAGCCTGCAGCAGTTACACGACAGCAATGACGTCATAATTTGGAAGAATTCGAAGGAAACATAAAGAGTCATCGGATGAAGGATTTAAGTCCACGCACGGATTGCGAGCATCCGAACCTGGACTCGGGGGCTACTCCCATCGGGAGCGCTGATGCGCACCCGATAAAAAGAAGATTCGACAGAATAAGCAGTCGAAGGAATAAAAGTTTGAAAGTTTTTTGCACACTTCGTTAATCACTCCCATCGGGAGGACGTGGTGCACACCCGTTGAAAGTTTTTTGCACTCCAGGATCATGCCCGGGGACTTGATTCTGTGTAGAGTAACGTTGTTTTGCCACCGGTGTGTTAGCCAACAAAAGTTGGGCACGTTACTCATTATCCTTTGCGAAAAGAAAATGTATCGGATGACCTATGAAGACTTGTGAAAAACTTGGCAGAGGAAAGTATTCGAGTAGTACAAATTGAGTCTACGCACGGATTGCAAGCGTCCGTACCTAGACTCGGGGGCTACTCCCATCGGGAGCGCTGACGCGCACCCGATAAAAAGAAGAGGAAGCATAATCAAGATGAACAAGAGCAATGAAGGAGAAGAATGTCAGGAAAAAAACATGCATTAGTCTCTACCCGAATTATCTTCGGCTAGACACTCGGGGGCTACTGACGTGGGCATTACTCCTTCGGGTAACCAAGTATTGCCCTATCCGGTATTGACAAATTGGAGGCCCATGAAGATACCTCGAAGGCGAGATGGGCCACTAGGTCGGCGCACTAGAAGATTCCTTGACGGGCAAGACAAGGAAGCGAACAAACAAGGAAAGATTGGATCTAAAATTACTGTAAACCTAGTCGTAGTCGGTGAGACCTCTTGAGACTTGGCCTCCTATATAAAGGCCAGGAGAGGGGCTGCCGAGGGACAGAATCGATCTTAGCAATCTTAGCCAGAAAAAGCTTAGAGCTAGGTCATCATAGCAATAGCCATCTCGACGAGATCTCAGCCGAACTATTCGGCACCCCATTGTAACCCATTATCATCATAATCAAGAACAGACAAGGCAGGACGTAAGGGTTTTACCTCATCGAGGGCCCCGAACCTGGGTAAATCGCTCTCCCCGCTTGTCTGTGAACCGATGTCTCGTGTCAGCTTGCAGGATTCCGTCAACCCTAAGCCCCTATCGGAGGGCATTGGCGAGGAGTACCCTCGACACCTGGTTAGGTGGATATAGGGTTTACGGTTTGGGGGGTCCGCTAGCAGGGGTGAAGCTCCCCTTAGGGCAAGGTAGGGCAGCCGCCCTACCTTGATTTTTGGTGAATACATTTAGATGCACATGTTTTATCTAAATATTTTAAATGGTCGTTCATCGAAAACAGACTCTGTATGATAAAGTTATGCTTGTTTTAGTGAACATTGTGTAATATCGACTTTGAACTAGAAACATAGACTCATATTCTAGGTTCAATGTAAATAACAATGATTGTATATTTCTACTATTTATCATTAATCTTAGTATATGCAGGATAACTTTGTGATATTCATTATTCAAACGTGTAGAATTGAAATTTTAGAGATTTCTTGATATTTGAAATACACATCATGATTTTATCAAAGACATTATCACCTCATTGAGATGGTGAATTGGAAGGGTTTCTTGGCGACAGAGATCATTAAGACCTAATTGCTCACGATGGATATTTAAAAGTATTAATCGATAAAATTATTCTTTTTACAAAAAAAGTAAAGCTTTGGCATTGAGGTGGTATTATTGTTATGTTTTTTTGGGGGGTTATATGTATATCAAATATATCTTTGTTTTTATCGTACTAAGTTATTTCGTTATAATCATATACGACGTTCATGTCTTACGACTATTTTGGTATTTGCATCATTTTTTAATTTGTCCTACCTCAAAAAAAAATCCGTCCTTCGCCACTGTCCGCTAGAGATGCTCTTAGGCATTTGCACTTTATAGCTGTTTAGGTTCATTACACAACATACGTGGTAGCCTCAGATTCAGGTTTCAAAAATATCAAAAGCGTAGCTACACCGAATCACCGACGGTCCCAAAATTTCTGCTAAACTACATTCCTCAAATCATGGCCTCATAATCATCCAATGCACCGTTATACTCCATGACCTTCTTCTTGATCTTCGAGGTATCCACCCAGGTGATGAAGTCCTGCATGTTTCTCGTTACAAGAAAGGCTGGATCTGTGACCGTCTCTGGGCCTACACGCACATGCCCTTGTTGGATGTAGGTGACAGCCTCTTTAAGGTGTTCCGCAAACTTGAGCTTCACCAGAACTGTTGCGAGTCTACGCCTACAATAGTTCAGCAAACGATATGGTAAGTGAAATATGATATGTCATATTGCTTCATAGTTCTTACAATACAGCTACTAGGGCTATCGAGTGATTCATGTCAATGAACACCTCTAAAAGACTACTTGAAAATAAAATGCACTTTAATGAAGCTAACAATGATCGTAGGGTAAATCATTGCTGTAACTCAGGGAAAGATAGGGACCTGCAGAAGGCGCTCACTGAAAGTTTCTCGCAATAGACCAAGCTCTTTTTGGTTGGAATCACACCCATATTGAACCTGAAATTAAGAAAACTTCCTTAGACTACGCAAATGAGCAGGAAAGTAAAGTATCGAGGATAAACTAGAAGCGGCAAGCAAGAATTTGAAGATACGATCAGAGAGAAATAGCTCGATGTTTATAATAAGATGCCACACTGAACCAGCACGATGTATAGACGGTATTTGTGACGCTTTCATAATGCTTGGGAGAGTATCAACAGTGGACTAACCAAACAAAAGCAATACATTTGCCATGTTGAACGAATTAATTATTAGAGTGGACACTCAAACATTAACAGGAGCAGAAGATATGATGAGACCCCGATGATCATATGGAGAGGGTTAGAAAGTATTTGCTACCACTTCATTAATTAACTATTATTTTTAAATAACTTCAAGAAAACTGCTCTATTCCGTCATTTATTTAGAGACAGGTAAAGTGGGCCAACATTTGAAGGAAAACAATGATAGCCCAAGAAACCTCATACATATGAGTTAAATGTTACTTAGCCCTAATAACATGGGGGCAAACCCATCTATTATAATAATGACACACTTGGTGATAGTTCATTCCATTTAAGCCGACTATGTAGCTACCAGATAATTCATAATCAAGATGTTTGACCAAGATAGCAAACTAACAAAGAAACTATTAGATCAAAAGTATCTTCCGAATCAAACCTAGACAGAATAATCATAACAATAAACATATAATACCTAATAAACATGCAAAATTGACCATGGTGCTCTTCTTATCATCTTGAAATGGCATGTTGTGCTTACATGACTTTCAAGTATAAAGCACGGCAGCATAAGAGCATCATAACTTGAGCAATTTCTTTAACCACAAAATGAGCTATCATCTCTTTCCTAATGATTGCCTTCATATTTAGCATATCTAGGATAGGTCCTCAGTTTGCCCGAGGAATAGAGCTCACTGATCCCCTCGCGTTGCGATTTCAACTTTTCTAACACCAACCCCAACTAGTACTAGCTAGTAGGAGCACTGCCAAATCGATCCGAACGCACAAGGTAATAGAGCGCAAGAGGAACAGAGGGTAGCCCAAGGGAAGCAGCCGAAGAGAGGGGAAGATGACATGTAGCAACTTAGAGCATCTCCAATCGATCCCTTATACGAGTAAAATTTAACCCGCACCTAACTGATCCCTTATAACCATTAGAGGAGTAAAAATTATACTCGACAACGCCGTACTCCCTTCTATTTATTCGACCGAGGGTGGTCAAGTATAATTTCTCCCCTCCTCACCCGCCGGAATTCTCCCCCTCCACCCCACTACGCCTCCTGCGATGCTCCCACCAACCACCAAAACCCTCCGTCGACTCCCCGCACCTTCCCCCACCCTACAACCCCTCTCAGCATCACTTGCCATCGCCGGAATCGAGTCGGAATCAGGCCGCCATGTCGTGTCGAAAACTCGAACCGGTGACCTCCCCCGAGTTGATTCATCGACGGCCGGCTGTCTCACAGCCCCGGCCGAACTGTCGCAGATGTCACGCGACCTAGGGTTACCGCCACTCCCGGTCGCCGACACAAGATCTGTCGTCGCCAAGATGGGTGCTTCCGTGCCGAAAAGGAGATGGAGGAGGCCGAACCTACAAGGTATTGTTGTTTGTTGTTCTTCTTTTGCGCTGCACAAATGAATTATATGTGGCATTGTGTTTTTGTGCACATTCGTTCGTAATTCGTAGCCCCGTGAAGAAGATCAAATAGAGAGAGGTCAAATGGACCGAAGACGACAATGATGCATTGTACTTCACTTGGAATGATCAAATTCATCTACAGGAGGGCATTGCACGGGATAAGTGTGAAGCAACCGTTCGATAAATTTTAGCAACACATCAACGTTTTAACTAGTCTAAAACTACTAAAGAAGCTAGATCACTATCATCACTTTGCAATAGGTGGCATACTATAATGATGTGTTACAATGCTGGCTAGGTTTGATCAAGTGAAGAAGGTAGAGTGCAATTTAGGGAACGGTCTATCTATGATCTGTGCAATATTGCAACCGATTTGTATGACTATGTTGTTGATTATATGACAATGCGATTACTATTAATTTGTATGTAAAAGAATTTAGAAAGTTCAATTTAGGAGGAGTGAATTCCACTTTTTACTCTCTAGTTATGCATTTCTGACACTAATTACCCGCCAAGTGAAAATTCGTGTAGATTACCAATTTTAAAAGATTTGGACCCTTGTTTTCTGATGTGTATCCATTGGAAAAGGTGTTAGGTGATGATCGGGGTCCAAAATTATCAAGACGATAGTGAGAAATGGACAATATGGACTAAAGAAGTATGGGCATAATCGTCCATGAGGCCCTCCGATATTTACATATTTTATCGCTCCACATCGACATATGATGCCTATCCTATCGAACAATTACAAGAAAGGTGTTAAATTAGGGCGAAACCATGTTTAAAGTCTCCAAAATAGGATATTTTGTAGAAGCTCCACTAAATGAGGTAATATGTGTCACAATTGCAAAACTACAGGGTAAAAAGTGGAATTCACTCATTTAGGAGATTGGTTAGGAACCGGGTTTTTTTAGCGGAGTAAATATACTCCTCTAGAAGGATAGGAAGCCGTTTACTCATCTATCTAAATTATACTCCATTCATGTTTTCCCAATTATAAGTGATCGGTTAGAGATGCTCTTACAGCTTATCGATCAGCATGTCCGTCATCTCGATTCTGAAAGGGTCCCTGGGATCCATTTGCTTTATGATGTTCACGAGCTTCTGCGTCATGCAGCAGATCCCATTGTACCTGCCGGGACACAACCATCACAAAGTTAATTACAGAACAGCACCCAACAAATTGCTCACGTAGACGACGATATCTCGAACTGAAACACGAGCAGGACAAGTCCTGGAAGCGATCAGCACAATGCGAAATTGATCCATAAAGCAGTGGAACAAATAGGGGATTTGATTAGGCGAGAGCGGGTAGCGTGCATACTTCTTGTAGTCGTCCCTCTCGACAAGGATGTAGCGCTGCGTGACGGCGGCCTCGCGGTGGCCGCCCTCCGGCGGGTACTCGAGGAAGTTGGTCCTCTTCAGTAGCTTCCTCTCGTGGAACCCGAGCTTCCTCATACTCTCTCAGGCAAGGTATCTGTCGAGCGTGGGAAGCGGCGGTGGCGATCGGTTCGGTTCTTCGGTGAGCAGCCAAAGGGAGGAGAGGCGCACGACGGGGCGTGGTGGCGGCGGCGGCGGATGGCGGTATGGCGGCGACGGGCGCCCGGTGTTGCGATGGTTCACGGTGGCGGCAGATAGGGTTAGAAACGGGCGAGAATTTGCTGAGGGTTCAACAAGATTTTTTATATTATTGTTACAGCAAAAGTAAAATGGATTTTTTATTGTTACAGCAAAAGGAAAATGGTGCTTTCGAGCGGGCATGTCTCGCCAAGAGATGCTTGAGCAATGCGTCTGCAACTAACTTGTGTATCTAGAAAACTAAGAGCATGTCTAACAGGTCCCGTATTTTTTCGCCCCTTAAAACGCGAGTAGAGGAACCTGTATCCTGTTTTCACGGGCCGAAAACTCGTCCGAGCTAGCAGACCCCGTATCCCGAAACTGTAAAAGAGTATATTCCTAAAATATGCCAAATTATTCTTTTTCTTTTTTTCCTCATCTTCCTCCTCTGGCCACTGCACGCCACAGCCCAAATCGGGCGACGCCCCCGCCCCCGCCCGCCATGGCCTGGCCTCCGACCGTCCCCGCCCCCGCACCGGCCTCCGGCCGCCCCCGCCCGCCACTCCCCCGTCGCGCGACGGCCCTGCTACCGCCCGCCACGGCCTGGCCTCCGGCAGCCCCCGCCCCCGCACCAAACTCCGGCCGCCCCCGCCCGCCACGGCCCCGTCGCGCGACGCCCCCGCCCCCGCCCGCCACGGCCCGGCCTCCGGCCGCCCCGCCCCGCCCCCGCCGGCCACAGCCCGGCCTCAGGCTGCCCCCGCCCGCCACAGCATGCTGCTGCTCGTCGCGCCCTCCGGCATGCTGCTGCTCGTCGCGCCATGCCCTGCACGGCCTCCGGCCGCCATGGCCCCGTCGCGCGACGCCGCCCCGGCCGCAACCGACGCGAGGCACGGACGAGTTCCTGAAAATTCAGCCCGCCACGAGTGGGGGGGTTCGTCCTGTATTCAGCCTCCCACCCTGTACTTGTAAGGGGCGAGGAGCCGCCCCGTAGTCAAAACTGTAAAATTTTTACGGGGTTGGGCATTTTAAGGGGTCTGTTAGACGGCCGGGTAGAGCTCTACCCCGTATATTGGCGGTTATTTTACGGGGTTGGGGCTTTTAAGGGGTCTGTTAGACCTGCTCTAAGATATTATTTATGGACAAAGGTAGTACTTATGTGTAATTTCTGATTATTTTTTTTAACAGATAAGGGCCATAAGGATCTGGAATCCACATTATAATGGCGGTGGGCAACCTTTATAGAAAGGACCTTGAAAAAAGGAAAATTACAACATGGACTTATTTTTTTGCACTAAGAACTCTGAAAGACGTCGCAAAAGCATGATCGAGTCCCTGGTCGCCGCTGATAAAGTTGGGCTCCCAGACACAGCCATCCGTGCATCCACCTCAGACAACACCACTTGGAGATGCTTGGACTTGCTCAGCCGCATTGTACCCATCGAATATCCTCTGATGTAGGAGAAGAAACTTGAGTTATCAAGCTCGAGGGTAGCAGGGCCATCGCCATGGACGGAGATAGGGAAGCGAACCTACGCTGTCGCTTGGAAGCTGTTGCAGGAGTTGCAGATTCCGTTGGCTTCCAAAACCACATCCGGCTCACAAGGGCCACGGTACTCCTCATCGCCTTCCTACCATCACCACAACCGACCAGAAGGCTAAGAGTTGCACCGACCCCGCCGATGAAGAAGCGGTCACCAAGAACCAGCACCACATCGAAATTGATCTCCACATGTGGAGGATGTACTTCAAGCTTATTAAAAAGAGACGGCGCAGAGAAACTCCTCCCCATCTCCGGCTCCAAACTCTGGAGCTCCATGGTGACGAACAACACCACGACCGGTCGACTGACGCAGCTCGGATGCATCGGCCACCTAGATCCCTTCGACATAACAGCACTCTCCTAGATCTAGAGTAGCATACTAACATGGGATCCCGCATCGCCTCTCCCAATCACTCCAGCCGGTGATGTCACCGGAGGAGGGCAAGAGGGGAGCCAGGGAAGAGAAGACGACTCTCAAGGTGTAGATAAGAGAGAAGGAGAAGAAGGAAAGTGAGAACTATCCCGTTCCTTCACTTCTGATTTTTTTTAAGGTTCCTTTCAAGAATAGGAGTCCATGACGTTAAAAGTATTTATTTTTTTGGAAAAGGGTGTAACTATTTCTCAGTGAACCGCAGAACTAATTTCGTTCTCAATTAGATGATGTCATCAAATCTCAGTTGCAGAGCTCATGTTCCAACTCATGATTAACATGAATCACAATGCAAATCCAATGGCTGGGATCATTTTTCTTTGTTGCGTCTCCACTTACAGCTGAAAAAATCTAGTTACGACTCCACTTGTAAACTAAAAAAAACTCGATTGCAACCAACCTTTTACAACTTATATGTATGAATCACGATGTATCAAACAGTGTAGGACTTGAGCACGAATTTAGAGAACTAGGAAATCCCCAAAAGGGCTCGTACGAACCATAATTGGTTGTACTCCACGATGCCAACAATCTAAAACTTTAAATACGCTTCAAGTGCCGTTGGCTATGTATCGTGCGTATCGGTGGATGGCGTTTTGGGAGTGAAACTTAATCAATTTTACCTAAAAAAATATACGAACTGCGAAACTTTAGTTCTAGATTGTTTGAATACCTCGGGTCACGCTCCGCTCCTGTTGCCACCCCGAGGCGACCGGGGCGCCCCACCTCGCTCGAGAGGCACAGCGCCCCGCCTCCCACTCCTCCCGTCCGCTGCTGCCGGCGGGAAGCCCACGCTGTGCCGGCGGCGGCAGTGCTCCTCTTCTCCGCGCGCTAGGCGGCCCGGCGGGGCGGCCCCGTCCTATCTCGCGGCGAAGCGCAGCGGCGCTGTCTCCGACTGATGCCGCGGGCGGTGGGCCGTGCGGTCGCAGCGGCGCCTCATCGCCCTGCTCTGCATCGCGCCATGGTCGCCCCCCTCCCGCGCGTCAGGCAGGCCAGTTGGGGCGGGCCGCGGCCTCACGGTGGGGGGCGCGTCGGCGACGGCTCAGGCTGACGCTGCTCCGGCTCGGTCCTGGCGGTAGGGTGGTTGTCGACGATGGCGGCGCCACGCGTGGTGCTGCTCCAGCCGGCGGCTGCTGTGGGCTTGGGCCTTAGGGTTTCGGCCAGATCTGAGCTTGTGGGCCCAGATCTGGGCCTGGTAGGGCGTGGCCAGAATTTCTTCTGCCGTAACGGGCGTGGTGGCCTTCGGTCGCGGCGTTGGCTGTCGGCCCCTGGATCTGTTGCTCTGCATTGGCGGATCTTGCAACCTCTACGTCCGTCTTGTCCGGCTTTTTCTAGAACAAGGTTCCTAAGTCGAAGCGTGCTCGCCAGGGTAGGCAGTATGTACTGCAGGTGCTCTTGCGGCTGTAGTTTCTCCCTCGATCTATTGTGGTCGCGGTACTGCAGGGTTTGGCATGTTGTGGATGTGCAGCCGTCGTGGTGCCCCCGATCCAGCGTCGAGCGACGACTGTTTTTGGGTCTGGCCGGGTTGGCCAACCAGCTCTTGCGCCCCTCCTGCGGGTGACTTTGGCTGGGGCTAGGTCATAGTGTGGCTTGGGTTGGAGGTGCGGTAGCGAGTTTTGTTTTGTCCGCTCCGCGTCCTCGCGACGGCGACCAGATTTCGACCCGGTGGGATCTAGGCGAAATCTACGCATGGCCTTGCCATTGCCCGTGATGGCGTCACCTTCCAGGTGTCGTTCCCTTGTTGAAGGCGTCCCGATGTGGATCCCCGTTTCGAACTGATGGATTTCGTCCCTCCGCCTCAACCTGCTAATCTTGATGGCCCCGCTTTGGGCAAGCTTCTCTTGTAGTGTCTTGTGGATCACCCTTTGATCTCTCG
>NC_061512.1:156873209-156992041 GCF_022539505.1 Lolium rigidum
AGCCGGTGAGATTGACAACCTCACTTGTTTCGTTGGGGCAAAGTACTTTGGTTGTGTTGTGCGGGTTCCACGTTGGCGCCGGAATCTCCGGTGTTGCGCCGCACTACATCCCGCCGCCATCAACCTTCAACGTGCTTCTTGGCTCCTCCTGGTTCGATAAACCTTGGTTTCTTTCTGAGGGAAAACTTGCTGCTGTGCGCATCATACCTTCCTCTTGGGGTTGCCCAACGAACGTGTGAAATACACGCCATCATGCTCCCGGTTTTTCTCTAGTATGGAGCGATAAGCATTGAGGGTTCCAACTGAAGTTCCTGCGGGGAGCGGCGTGTTGTTGAGTACTGTTGCCCTTGCTGCCGCCCACTCCTCATCCGCGATAGTGTAATCGCTGTCGCGGTTGCTGGCGCTGTTTCCAAAACTTGTCCTTCTACTGGAACGAGGGGTATGGTCCTCGTCTCCTCTGCGCCTTGCGTTTCCCGTGTTATTGGCGACATAAACCTGATGGTGTGCCGTCCTTCGGGTGGTTCCCTAGATGATGCTGTCGATACTGTCCTCTCCCGATGAATACTGGACGTTGCAGATGAATGGTGTGTCGCTTGATCCCAGCCCGTGCCTGGTGTCACAGTTCAGGCAGTAGTACGAAGTTAGTTTCGAGGATGAGGAATCATCCGATCCTACCGACATGGAGGACACCGAGCGGGGAGTCGAGGGCACGGGGGAGCACGTCGATCCCGTCGGTCCAACCGACGAGGTCGAGTGATGATGACGCGCTTGATCCCGCCGATCCGGAAGTGGGGGATTCTAGCAATCGAAGGATTCCTCTGCGTTGACGTTGTAGTGGACGCTGCCGAAGGTCATCTCCATGTTTCCTTGTAGATCCGAAAAGTTCGAGCGGGAGGAATCGCTGTGTGGAGTAAACTCGTAGGAGCCGAATCGAATCGGGCTTCCCGGGGTCGGTGACGATGGTGTCGATGAAGGCTGGCGATGAAGCTGCCGGCGAAGCCGCCGGTGTCATGATCGGATCTGCCGATGCTCTGCCTTGTGCCGACAGGGTTCCCACAGACGACGCCAATTGTCGAGGGTACTCCTCGCCAATGCCCTCCGATAGGGGCTTAGGGTTGACGGAATCCTGCAAGGCGACACGAGACATCGGTTCACAGACAAGCGGGGAGAGCGATTTACCCAGGTTCGGGGCCCTCGATGAGGTAAAACCCTTACGTCCTGCCTGTCTGTTCTTGATTATGATGATAATGGGTTACAATGGGGTGCCGAATAGTTCGGCTGAGATCTCGTCGAGATGGCTATTGCTATGATGACCTAGCTCTAAGCTTTTTCTGGCTAAGATTGCTAAGATCGATTCTGTCCCTCGGCAGCCCCTTTCCTGGCCTTTATATAGGAGGCCAAGTCTCAAGAGGTCTCACCGAGTACGACTAGGTTTACAGTAATTTTAGATCCAATCTTTCCTTGTTTGTTCGCTTCCTTGTCTTGCCCGTCAAGGAATCTTCTAGTGCGTCGACCTAGTGGCCCATCTCGCCTTCAGGTATCTTCATGGGCCTCCAATTTGTCAATACCAGATAGGGCAATACTGGTTACCCGAAGGGTAATGCCCACGTCACAGGCCACCCTAAACGCGTTTTGGAGGCCGAAAAACGGCCGCACAGTCCACATGCGGCAAACGCGGACTGCACGGACATTTTTCAGCCCACAACCAGAAACCGCAAACGCATGGTTTATCCGAATTATTCGATAATTCTCAAATGCAGCAACATAATCATGCAAAATAGATTGTTCAGAGTACTCAATCATACATGAAACACGACACCAAAAGAAGATCGAACATTACATCATGAAAGAGGGAAGTGATCACGGCATCAATTGGAAGAACTTATCCTCGATGCGTTGCCAATACCTCTTGCCGGTTTGGTCGGTGCCGGTCACGACATCCATCGAGACCGCCTCCCAAGCCTTGATCAAGATCACGTCTTCGAACTCGGTGTAGTTGCCGGTCCGGATCGCTCTCCCCTTCGCCTTGGCCACCGCCCCGTCGTTGTAGTCACCGTAGTCCGCAAGTGGCGGCGTGTCGATGTCCACGACAGCATCGTTGAGCATGCCAACGAACGACTCCGGCGCGTCATCAACCTTGGGACTTTCATCGACCACCTTGCGCGCATCGACCGGCTCCGGCGGTGTAGGCAGCACCGCCGCAGTCAAGGCAGCAACCGACACCATCTTGGCCGCCGGTGGCTTCTTCGCAACCTTCTTTGGAGCCGGCTTCTTCGGCGTCTGCGCCACGGCTGCCACCTTGCTCGTCGGCCGCTTCACCCGCTTGGTCGGGACGGCAGGGAGAACTGCAGCGTTGAGCGCCGGGCCAGCGGGAGGCGCCGGGACGATGTGCTGCCCCAATCGCTTCCGCTTTCCGGCCGCTGCAGCAGCGAGAGGTGCGGCGACGACGGCGGGGTCGGTGGTGGCTTCCGCGGCAGCGCTAGATCCGGACGCGGTCGCTGCAGCTGGTCCGCGTGCGCCCTTGCCCGGGAGCGGCGGAGGGGCGGCTACGTCCATGTTGGTTCGGTCGCGGAGGCTATGGTGGCTGGAGATGGGCGGGACGGCGGAATCGGGCGCGTCGGGTGGAGCGGAAGCGTGAAAGGAAGGAGCTGAAACTTCCTTCGCACCACAGCCCCTCCGATCCCAGAATGTAGTACTCCGTATTTATAATTTGTTTGCGGTTGGCAGCACGTTGATTGAATTTCTTGGAAGTTCATGCTGGTAAGTATTTGATCTCTTTGAAACTACCACTTTGTTTTTTCAAATCCCTGCATTTTCCGGTCTACGGTATTCGTTTTCAGTTTCTCAAACATTGCATGCCGGATAATTCATTTTCAATTTCTTTTTCTTAATCTCATACCGCTAGTAGACATGTTTGGTTCATTGTAAACCACAATCGCGTCGCGAGTCAGAACCGACTTGGCTCGTGCTGCGCCTCTCCTCCGGCGAGCCGCGGCGCCGGCGCGGGTAGAGAGCAGAGGCGGTCGCCGATCAACGATCATCTTCCTTGCAGTGCTTCTTCTCTGGATTCCCCAACCCGTGTTTGCTCTTCCACCTCAGATCTGATTCCTTCCAGCACCGTCTATGTTAACAAAGCTGAACCAAACACCTTCTTAAACCCCTCTGTCGCCTCGGAATCGCCCGGCCCAGCCCATTAGCGGCGCCTGGCACCACGCACCCGCCCTAACCCTAGCACCGCGCCGCCCCCATCTCCGGCGCGCCGCTCCCATCCGCCCCCATCTCCGGCGCGCCGCGAGAACCCCCTCCCACCTCCCACTCCATGGATCGCGACCGCTCCTCCCGCCGGGACCGCGACCGCGACCGCGACGACGACCGCTCCTCCCGCCGCGACCGGGACCGCGACGACGACCGCCACGCCGCCCGCGACCGCGACCGCGACGAGGACCGCCACCGCCGCCGCCGCCACGACGGCGACGGCAGCCACCACAAGTCGCGCGACGCCGAGGACGACCGCCGCCACCACAAGCGCGGCGCCGACGACACTTCCGCTGCTGCCGTCGCCGACGAAGACCGCCGCCGCGCGCGCAGGCGCCGCTCGCGCTCCCCCTCAGAGTCGTCCCCGCCCCCCGCGAAGCGCGACCGCTCCTCGAGCCGCGCGCCGCGGGACTCCGCGGACCCGGCGGACCGGGAGCAGCAGCCCCCGCCCCCGCCGTCGACGCGGAAGCGGAAGGAGCACGACAGCGGGGGCCGCCGCGACGGCGAGGAGCCCGCCGACCGGGAGGGTGGGAAGAGGGCCAGGGCCGCGGCGGTGGATCCGGCCCCGCGGACGGAGGAGAGGCCCAGGCGGGAGCGCAGGAGGTTCGATGACGGAGATGAGAATGGTGATCAGAAGAGGGGCAGGGACGGTTCGTCTCGTGAGCACAAGAAGGTAGAGCCTGGTGCTAATGGAGACTCACACGGCGGCGCAGCGCCTAATGTAAGTATCCTGTGCTGTTCTCGTGAACCATGTTCTAGTGATGCGATTTATGTTTCTGAAATTTTGGCCAAGTGATTCCTATTGTGGTTGAGTACCAATTTGCTGAGCTCAGAGTTTTCTAGTTAGTGATAGTTATACTAACTATTAGTTCCTGCTTTAGAATGAAGTCCTTAAGAAAGATATGCTGTTGCATTTGTGTAACTCATACTAGTGTACATTGCTGGCGCATGCTACCTATTAGTTCCTGATTTAGAATGAAGTCCTTCAGAAAGAGATGCTGTTGCATTTGTGTAATTCATAATAGTGTACATTGCTGGCGTATATGATATCCCCTCTGTCCCAAATTACTCGACCCAGGTTGAGTCGATTAATATGGGACGGAGGGGGTAATTGTTTAGCAAATACGTGAGGTTAAGCGAAATAAATACTTGAGTTCTCTTCGGAAGATTTTTTTTTGTCTGCGCTTCTTGCTTTCTTTGAGGTTCATCATTGGATCCATCTCTATCCTGACTTTGCATATTATATTTTGCAGGTTGGTGCACAGCAGCCGCTTAATTCTGCACCTGCTGTTGCGGTGCCATCTGCTGATCCTGTTGCTTCAAAGGTATCCTCGATTACTACCACCAATGAAAATGGGGGAGTTAGTATTAGATCTGATCAAGTTACTGGAAAATCTAGTACAGATGGAACTCCAAATTCAGCCGCTGGCAGAAGTAGTAACTTAAGTCTTGATGCTTTAGCCAAAGCTAAAAAAGCTTTGCAACTGAAGAAGGAACTTTCAGAAAAACTCAAGAGGTTATCTGGGGTAAGACATTACATCTGTTGCCTGTCCTTTGCTTCAGCTTCATTGCTCTCCTTATAATTTTGCAACCATTCTAAGTTCATGTTTTCCCCCACAGCTTAATAATAAACTTGGTACTGCTCTTTCTGATGCGCAAACTCCTAAGAAAGAAACCCAGCCTGTTTCTGGCTCAAGTGCGTCTTCAGGACATGCTGGTGCGGCTTCTGAACTGCCTGCTAGTATTGCATCTGGGATGGCAGCAGCTGCAGCTGTTGCAGCTGGTATTTCAGGCCTTACCAACATTCCCAATTTGGATGCTGTGAAGCGAGCACAAGAACTTGCTGCTAGTATGGGATTTCGCCAGGATCCACAGTTTGCACCTGTTATCAACATGTTCCCTGGCACATCCAGTGAATTAGCTGTTTCTCAAAGACCCGCCAAGGCTCCTGTTCTCCGTCTTGATGCTCAAGGTAGGGAAATTGATGAGCATGGGAATGTTATCAGCATGACCAAGCCAAGCAGTCTGAGTACTCTGAAGGTAAAACTTCTGTAACTTAAACACATATTTCAATATGATATATAGTTCTGTATATTGACCTGCTACTTTTGGTTCAACCTTTGGTAGGTCAACATTAATAAGCAGAAGAAGGATGCGTTCCAGATTATCAAACCTGACCTGGAGTCACTTGCAAAATCTACTGTTCATTTTGATGAAAGGATGGGCATCAACCCAACCAAGCTCCTTCGTCCTAAAAGGCCAGGATTCATATTTGTTGAGGAAGGCAAGCTTACGAGGCAGGCTGAATTGCAGAGGATTAAGGTCTCTGAAAACTTACCTGTTGGTCATGTTTTAGTTTACTGTATCTTTGGTAGCTGAACTTAAAAGTTTGATTATGCAGAGTCAATTTGGTGATGCACAAGCTAAAGAGCTTAAAGTAAAACAAGCTCAACTTGCTAAGGCGAAGGTCGAAGTAGACATGAATCCAAACCTAATTGAAATTGCTCCGGGCGGAAGGCCTCCAAAGCAAAAGCAGAAGGAAGAGATTCCTGACATTGAGCCATGGTTTGTGGCTACCACCCTCTGTTGATTGTTCCCAGACTTCCTTTATCAGCATACAGCAACTAATGCCTACTCTATATCTTTGCAGGGACTCGAAAATTTTAATTTCTGCCACGTACGAGGATGACATCTCTTTGGAAAAGCTTAATATGGATAGGATAACCATCTACGTAGAACATCCAGAGCCATTGGAACCACCTGCTGAGCCTGCACCACCACCGCCTCAGCCTCTTAAGCTGACTAAGAAGGAGCAGAAGAAGCTCAGAACACAGAGGCGCCTCGCAAAGGAAAAAGATAGGCAAGAAATGATTAGGCAAGGCCTCTTGGAGCCACCAAAGCCCAAGGTCAAGATGAGCAACCTTATGAAAGTACTGGGTGCAGAGGCTACACAGGATCCAACACGTATGGAGATGGAAATACGAACAGCTGCTGCAGAGCGTGAGCAGGCTCACGTGGATCGCAATATTGCCCGCAAACTCACACCAGCAGAGCGCCGTGAGAAGAAGGAGAGGAAGCTTTTTGATGATCCTAACACACTAGACTGGATTGTTTGTGTGTACAGAATCAGAGACCTGTCACACCCTCAGACACGCTTTAAAGTTGACGTGAATGCTCAAGAGAACCGGCTGACTGGTGCTGCAGTTATCGCAGATGGTATAAGTGTTGTGGTTGTGGAAGGAGGGAAGAAGTCAATCAAGAGGTACAATAAGCTGATGCTGAACCGGATTGACTGGGCTGCTGCAGTTGGTGGCGAGGATGACGCTGAGGACGAACCAGACAAGCCGGTGAATAGCTGTGCATTAGTATGGCAAGGTAGTGTTGGGAAGCGCACCTTTACCAAGTTCAGTGTGCATCAGTGCCGGAGTGAGGCTGCTGCCAAGAAGGTGTTTGCAGATGCTTCTGTTCCACACTACTGGGACCTGGCTGTCAACTTTTCGGAAGATTCATCTTGAGCTCATCTTCTGTTCAATTCATGGAGGGTAATTGCTGCGGATTGCTCTACTAGTCACATGCAGGTTGTGAGGCTGCCTTACGTGCAAAAGCGTACTTCTAGTACTGGACCGAGTAGTACTTTGAATTGTTACGGACATTTCATTTCCAGACTGTTCATATGCTTGTTGGACCGAGTAGCACTGCTTACGTTATCTAGACACTGAACACATGGAAGAGCTGTTGGAATTTTGCGGTATATCTTTCAGATGTATCTAGTCAGTCATATCAGTTTAAGAGCTCCGGCTGCGCAGGCCTTGCATACTGTTATGTTGCGAATTGATTCTAAGGAGTTGTGTCCGATGCTAGTTTGAATAAGTTGCTACACACTGTTTTTGATGAATGCTGTTGTGATCTCTAAACTAGTAATGATCGAAACTTCTTTTCTGTTCATTCATATTCATGCTTGTATATTCTTTGAGTTATCTTATGTGACTGCATTTTTGTTCCTGCATTGTATATATAAGGATTATGATGTGGATATTATGACCTTGGTGAACCAAGCATAAATGGTGCATGGTGTTGCATCAGCAGAGTTCTGCGACAGATTATCATGCTCCTGAACTTGGGTAAGACAAATGGAAGCTAAAGCGTATGCTTTGGGCTGTGCTGATATTAGAAGCATTGTCTTGCCTCCTGGATGTCTAGCATAGTCGGTTGGCTCTGGTTAAAAAACGTTTCGACCGGTTTTCTCTGTTAGAGATGCCAATCTAGCGTATTTTCTGAAAGCCCTTCCACTAGTCATACTTCCACAGGACTGCACTGCGGTTGTCTACTTATACTTCTTATGGTATCCAGTTTGCTTCTTGTAATTGTGTGTTTTACAGAATCCGTGGCTTATATAAAATGGCGGGAAAAGCCTGATTATAGAGCAGGCTAAAGACCAAAATTAACTTTCCTTCTGAACATATATTTAACACGTTTCTTTTGGCCCAAGAGAAATGTATGCAACTGGACGCTACATGCTTTTCGCCATGGTTCCATTGCACACCTGACAGGTGAGAAGATTGAGAACCTGATTATTTTTCAGGTAGAGTCGTGACTTATCTCCATATATAATTACTCTCCATATTGATGGTTCCACATCATCAAAACGATAACTATTACACACAGGATGCTATAAGTCATAACCAGTTCCCGAAACAAAGATGAGCTATCAAACATACTCCCTCCGGACGGATTAAATTGACGCGAGGTGAGCGGAGCAAAACAACTACACTGGTACGAACGACGCGTCGATTAAACAAGACCAGAGGTAGTACGTTATATCTAGAAGTCATGAAGGATGAAGCTGTCCATCATCATCTCAAATCTAAGTGCCCCGAGCACATTGCAATCGCTATACTGTTTGACTGACAATTAGCACACCATGGCATGTGAGACCGCTAGAAGAAAGAGACCAGTAGCCAGAACCCAGAGAAAGAAGACGCAGCGTCCACCGCCCACACCATGAACGCCAAGATGGTCGAAAGCACGAACTGACTGCATGCCAGTCGCCAGTATACCTTGCAGAAGTCCAAATCCTTCGTGAAGAGGATCACCAGACTGGCGGAGGCAGAGGCTCCCGCGAAAACGAGAACAGACATGATCTGCAATGAATGGACAGTTGCTGTGATCAATCAGATGGACCTTGCGTGTTCAACATTCCAAAAACCACTCGAGTCAAAAAATTATTTTGCAAGGCATTTTAACTGTGCGATGTAACAACTTTGGCTGAGAACAATGGCAGCGATCAGTTGCAACAGAAAAATAGGACCTTTGATGAACTATACAGTTGGTTCACCAGTTTTTCATCCCTAACTGACGAAAAAAATTCAGGACAAGAGCAACTCGTGCTTCTCTATTGGCTAAATTCTAGTTTTACCTCCCTTTAAGAGAAGAAGACATCCTTAAAAAGACTTTTTGCGCAAGTGCTCCATCTAACTTCCGCTTACGAATTTCCATTTGAGCAAGAAGTTTTAAGGACTTTGGATTCAATTGTCACAGCGCATGCTTTCAACTCATTAAGAAAAACCAACGAACATCATCCGATTTTGAAGATAAAGTGAATGACCTACCCAGTCACCGAAAACAATGAGGGTTACGATAGCGGGGTCGTGAAGATCCTTTTTGTTCCTCAGGGAGAAGATATCAACACAAGCAAGGCCCAAACTCCACATAAACTGCAGGATCAACACAGTGTTCATGTAGCTGAAATAAAGAGAAACCATAACACGCTCATTAGGTTAGATGATGTGAAGGAAAAAAACACTTGAGCTCCTGCCCAAGCAATTCCGAAGAGTAATAAAAAAATTGAAGATTTATGCAGCTCACAATCTCATTATTATGAACTTGATATGAAAGGATAAATCATCGGAGTTTGAAGATTTATGCAGCTCATAATCTCAGCAACCAAGAAATTCTGAAGATTAATCAAGAACTTGATTTGAAAGGATAAATCATTGGAGCACACCGGCACACATACAACAGTCAAGACACTTCACATGTTGAAAAATAAACTATACTGTAATTTTTTGTTGATAAAACATATCACTGGAAAATTTTACTACAGGTAAATTAGAAACACTAAACTCGTTACACATGTGGGCACAAAAAACACATACACAGGGAAAGCATATGGTGCAGAAATATTCCAGTTCCCTTGTAACAACTAGCAAGTATGGTTCTGTTCAGTAAACAAAAAAAGAGTATGGTGCTGTTCACCCTGTTCTGCAGAGAAATGAGCTTCTCACTAATCCCGGCCCCTCAACATCCGAGTTCTGTTTCAGAAATCCTTACAAACACCCTAATACAGTTATTTAATGTGTGCCAAATCCTGAACACTGAGCCCAGGTAGGTTTTTATTTACATAGAGGTGCAGAAATTAAGTGTATTACTCTGAGTTCTGGACGAAGTCACAGCAAGTGAAGGTTTTTATTGGAAAAATCCAGGAAGATGTCAATTCCTTCTCCAGTGGCGCCTCCAATAAATTGTGAAGTGATTTGTATGACATGATGCTGAAGGAAAATTTATACTACTTACTAGACACCAACACAATCTAGTCTTTTGTTCAGAAATCTTCGCCCAGAAAACTGTAACTACGGCGAATTATCCAAACGCTTGTGGTGATGGAAGGGGAACGAAAATAAAAGGGGCCATCGATCTCCAGGATAACGCCAGTTCGAAAGCAAGAGAAGAAATCACCCAACCTAAGGCCAAAACCCCGACGGACCCAAAATGCAATCTAAGGTATGCGAAGAAACTTAAATCGGGAGTGGTGGGGAGATAGAACTTACGCGAAGGCGGTGTAGTTGGAGAAGCCGAAGCCGGTGACCATGGTGCAGACGGATGCGGCGGCGAAGATGCACTGCGACACCCGCAGCGCCATGCCGCTCCATGTCCCCGGGCTCCCTGCGATGAGCTTCATCTCCTTGGGTCGATCGGTCGGGTGGATGCTGCCGCCGGGGGTGGAGATCGAAGCCGGCGAGTGTGCTGCCACGGGTGGATTCCTAGCTTAGCAGCGCCGGGTGGGATGGGAAAGTTGATGGCAGGAACGATGACTGCTCGCTGCGAAAACGAAAGAATATGTAAACGAGTGACGCCCACCGTGTGGGGTACCTGACCTCTCCTGGTGGTTGAAATGCCGTGAAACTGTGAAGGGACAGATGAAACGCGAGTAACTGAGCATCCACTGCCTGCCTGGGGGTACCTCTGCTAGTAGCACTTGGATATTTCTACGTCCTTTCCAGCCGAGTGCCCTCGTTTTCTTCTCCTATAAGAGTCAGGTCCCAATTGCCAAGAGATTTCGCGTGTTCTTCCAGTTTTGGCTAAGTGGAAGCAGGGCCATGTGAACCCGAGTTAAAGCTACGTACGCGCTTACCCTTCCTGCACCAAATCGGAAATTGCCTTAAACGATGATCAGATAGCAGGGAAAGATTTGGTAAAACTGTGGAATACATGTGGCGTGTACATAATAGTAGTAAGCCCGAGTAGATAGCTCAATTAGCTAGCTACTTCACTCTATCTCAAATTAATTGAAGTTCTAACTACTTTTTTCATAAATCAAACTTTTTAAATGTTTAATCAAGTTTATAGGAAAAACGTTCTTGATATCTACCACACCAAATATATATAGCACCCAAGTACATTTTTGTGAAGATTGTTAGATCCCATAGCTTAGATACTTGAAAGGGGTAGATTCTAGGTATGTTCACTCAATTCATGCATGTAAAAACCTAGAACATTAAAACCTAGCTCTTTGATTAAAGTTAACGTAGGGATCAAAGTTTTGCTTAAATGGACGATTAAAGTTTGATTTGGCTGCCATCAATTTCCACTAACCTTTGATAATTTAAATTTTTGAGCACAACTCGGAGAATAAAGAAAAATACAAATACCAATGACACCATCACAATGGAAGCTGAGATAGATTTGGAAATTTGATTTCCAAATAAATAGTATTCAGTAATCCATGAATAATACAAACAACTGTAAAATCAAATGGAAGAAAATGTGATTTTTTTAAATAATACTACGAATCCTTTTGAATATTCGAATACTTTTTACAACATTTAGTTAGAATATTACATTGTACACATGAATGACGAAAAGTACAAAGGAAGTAAGAAAACACTAAATTAAATATTGGTCCTCCTTTCCTTCTTTACATGCAAAAGAAAAACAACAAAGAAACAAATAAATGATTGGTTAATATAAAATAGTCCATCATTACTAATGGGACATTTTGATGTAGGAACTTAACTATGGTTCTAAATAGTTGACTAGCTAGAGGGAAAATCAGCTTATTCAGGTCAACTTAGGCAACTTGGGTCAAGATTAGAAATTATGGGTCAACTGAATTTCCTTCTGAAGATATATTCAATCCATTTCTTATGGTTGAAGAGAAATATGTCCAAGTGGACCCCACATGTTTTCTTTGCCATGGTATGTATAAAATTCCATTGCTCGCTTGGCAACTCACAAGATCAATGACCAGAGCATTTTTCATGTAGAGGCGTGACTAATTATGGGAACTTTTACAGTAGATGAACTATCAAACAAAAATATATCTAGTAGTGACTAAGGATGTTCCATCAACTCAAATCTAAGTGCCCCGAGCACATTGCAATGGATATACTGTGAACTGACAATTAGCACACCGTGGCATATATGTGAGATCACTAGAAAAACGAAACCAGTAGCCAGAACCCGGAGAAAGAAGATGCAGCATCCAAGGAGCACACGATGAACGCCAAGACGGTCGAAAGAGCGAACTGACTGCATGCCAGTCGCCAGTATACCCTGCAGATGTGCATATCCCTCGTGAAGAGAACCGTCACACTCGCGGAGGCAGAGGCTCCCCCAAAAACTAGAATTGTCATGATCTGCAATGCATGGAAATTGCTGTGATCACTCAGATAGACCTTGCTAGTAGACTATTCCATAAACTGTTCTGAGTCGAAAATAAATTTTCAGGATATTTGAGTCGTGCTTCTTAGATGTAACAACTTCGGGTGAGACAAATGGAGCGATCAGTTCTACCAAAAAACTAAAATCTTTGATAGACTATAACGTTGGTTAACCAGTTTTACCTCCTTTAAGAGAAGAAGGCATGCTTAAAAGACTTTTTGCGCAGGTGTTCCATCTAACTTTTGCTTAGAAATTTCCATTTGTGCAAGAAGTTATAAGAATTATCGATTGAGGTTTGGATTCAGTTGTCTCAGTGCATGCTTTCAACTCATTCAAACATAGCTGCATGGATAATAGAATAGATAAAGTGAATGACCTACCGAGTCACCGATGACAATGACGGTTACAATAAACGGGCTGTGAAGATCCTTTTTATTCCTTATACAGAAGATATCGACACAAGCAAGGCCCAAACTCCATATGAACTGCAGGAGCAACGCAGTGCTCATGTAGCTGAAATAAAGAGAGACGGCGATAATGCACTCAGTAGGTTAGATGGTGTCAAGAAAACAAGCTTGAGCTCCTACCTAAGCAATACTGAAGAGTAGTCAAGAAATTGAAGATTCTGCGCTGTTCACAGTTTAAATATTATGAATTTTATATGAAAGGATAAATCACCAGAGCACACATGCACACACATATATATATACAACAGTCAAGACATTTCAAATGTTGACACATAAAACCTAAATTTAATAATTATGATAAATATTATGACAGAACAAATACTACAGGTACGTAGATGAAAACATAAGGCTTCACTACACATATGGGTCTAAAACATGTCCTATATTCCAGTTCCATTTTTAACAAATAGGGTGTTATTCACCCCGTTTTGCAGACAATTGAGCTTGAGCTAATCCCGGCCACTCACAACCCACACCCCAGTTCTGTCTGCTACAATTATTTACTCGGTCGTGCCAAAGCCTGAATATTTAACCAAGGTGGATATTTATTTGCACCGAGGTACATAGATCAAGTCTACTAATCTAAGTTCTGGATGAAGTCACAACAAGTGAAGGTTTTCTTGGAGAAAACCAGGAACTTGTCAGTTCCTTGTCCGGTGGCACCTCGAATAAATTGTGCAGTGATTTGTATGACATGATGCAGAAGGAAAACTTATATTGGACACCAACACAATCTAGGATTTTGTTCAGGAAACTGTAACTACGATAGATTTTCCAAATGCTTGTGGAATCCAGCTCTACCAAAACAGGAAAAATATGGGAATTCAGCTGAACACACAGCCAACCGTGCGGCCAGAACTAGCATTGCTACTCTGCAAGAGAGGTATGCGAGGAAAATGAAATTAGGGGTAGAAAGTACGCGAAGGCTGTGTAGTTGGAGTAGCCGAAAGCAGTGACCATGGCACAGACGGATGCGGCGGCGAAGACGCACTGCGACACCCGCAGCGCCATGCTGCTCCATGTCCCTGGGCTCCCCACTATGAGCTTCATCCCCTTGTTCTTGGTGCTGCCGCCTGCCGGGGGTGGTAGGCGAGTGCAGTGTAGGAGAAAAGCTGGCGAGTGCAGCGTTGGGAAAAGCTGAACTGTGCAGGATGTGATATTTCCAGCCGGGTGCTCTTCTTTTCTTCTTCTATAGGAATCAAGTCCCCGTTGGACCATGCGCAAGAAATTTTCCGTGTTCTTCCAGTTTTGGCTAAGTGAAAGCAGGGCCATGTGAACCCAAGTTAAAGCTACGTACGCGCTTACCCTTGCGGGACCAAATTGGAAACTGCCTTAAACGATGATCCACGAGCAGGGGAAAGATGAGTTAAAACTGTAGAATACTCCCTCCTTGCCACCATAATATTGTACATACAATATTTTTTAAAACTTAAATGATGTAAAGTTTGACCAAATTTGTTGAGAAAATCATCTATATCTCCAACACCAAATATATCCTCATCTATCTAATGATACGGATTTGATATTTAAGATGCTGATATTTTTTCTACATAATTTATTAAACTTTCTATGGTTTGACTTTAAAGAAACTAATATGCACTATATTTTGGCAAGAAGGGAGAACATAAAAATTGTGTAATAAACATCAATTACCAAGGGCGTGGTCGGTAGTATACGTCGCCGCTGGCTAATTGAGCTCGCGTCTCGGACAATGTGACATAATGTGCGCGTGGAATGGGATGTAGGGCAGGAGCAAATTCATGGCGGGTCTTTCGGTTGCCCTCGAGCTTGTTGGCATGCCACGGAAATTTTGGTTCCTGGTTGACGACTTGTGGTTTAGTGGACAGTGCCAATGACAAACAAAAAAGGCAAGTAGACCTGGAGTAGTAGTATTATAGAAGGTAAAAGAATAGTTACAAACCTAGATTATTAATATTTGCAGAAGGTTTACTGGGTTGCTTTTGAGCTAAACATATTAACTTACCTTGTTTAACAATCAGTACCACAACTTGCAAATTCACCACATGATTTAGCTGCACAGTTCCATGTAATATTGCGTACGTGGTAGCCCGCATTAGGCTAGACAAGGCCATGGAGATACAATTCTTGGCCAATTGGAAGTCCCAACACGTTTCCGAGCTAGGCCAGTACAAACCGGAAAGAAACCTTAAGACGGACCTGCTAAGAGCATCTCCAGCCGCGTCCCCCAAAGCGTCCCCAAACCGCGCCGGATTGAGCGTTTGGGATTCATGCTGCGTTTGGGGGACGTCGCTCCCCAGTCGCGTCCCCCAAATAAAATTTCGGAAATTTTAAACTTAACGAGATTCGATTAGATTCGTCCAAACTTACATAGATTCGAACGAAATTTGACTAAATTTAAACTAAACCTAATCTAGAAGTACTTGCGGCGGCCGGAGGCGTCGTAGTACTGGTGGAAGTTGTACATGTCGTCGGTGACGACCTCCTGCTTGACGCGCTCGTCGACGGCCTCGTCCTTCACCAAGCCGCTTGGTCCTGCCTCGCCGTCGTCGGTGAGGTCCACCAGCGGCTTGCCGGAGTCGCGGATGGACATGGCGATCGCCGCGTCGAGGTCGCCCCTCCATGCATCCTTGTCGTTCATGGACGCCAAGAACGCCGCCCGCAGCCCTGGGCAGTCCTCGGGGTCGTCGCTGCTGGCGATGAGCCGCTGCTGCCGCTCGTACTCCGCCAGCAGCGCCGCCTGTGACGTTTCCTCCGACTCCTCCTTCACCTCCGGCTTCGGGATGAGGAGGGCGCCGCCGCGCCTCCCTTGCTGCCGCCGGCTTCCGCTGCCGCCACGCCTCGTGTTGACGGGCGTCACCGGCTTCTCCTTCACCTCCCGTTTGGGGACGGTGTAGGGCGCCGACCGGTACGACGAGGATGGCGTCGATCGCGCCGGTCCTGAGGAAGAAGAGTGCGAGGAGGACGAGTACGTCCTCATCCTCGGCTGCCATAGAGGACACGGCGGCGGTGACGATGGCATCTCCAACCTTGGAGCGCCGTTGCGGATGCCGCGGATGACGTTCTCGAGGGTGCGCCCCGGAACGCCCCAGAACAGGGCGCAGCCGTCCTTGTTCCAGCTGTTGGGGCCGCCGACGAGCCCGTCGGTGTTGTACATCTCGATGTCGTACTTCGCCTTGAAGTACGTCGTCCACCAGGCGTCGTTGTTGTCGACCGCCCACGTCGGATCCAACCGCTCCTCGGCGGTGAGTTGAGCCCGCCGGGCCTTGATGGCGTCCCTCCATTGATCCGTGCCCGGCTTCGGCGGCGGCGGGACACCCATGCCGTTCACGGCCATCTTCTAGCCGCCGCTGCTTGGCAGCCGCATGTCCGGTGGGACTGGATACCGGGCGTGGTACAGCGCCCACGCCTCCGGCACGGTGAGGCTGCCGCGGCCGAAGCCGTTCGCCGCGGCGATCTTGCGGGAGGACGAGCTCGACATTTTTGGAGCGGCGAGGAGAAGATCTGGGAGGGGGGAGGCAGCGACGACGAGAAGGTTTGTGAGCGGTGAGAACTGCAGGGCGTCTTAAAACAGCGGCGACAGCGGGTGGTTGCACGCAATAACGCCGGCGCGGACGGCCACGCGGCCATGCACGACGAGACGCGTCTCTGCGTCGCCTGGGAAAACAGGGACGCCATTAACGTCGCTTGACCAAAGGTAGGTGACGGAGTTTTAGCCTTCCGAGCCGCTGACGCGTCGGGCCCGCGTCAGTTCGCCTCGCTTTTCGTTGTGTCCGGCGTGCCCGGAGCGTCCCTTGTGGGACGGAGACGGGCTCGGAGCGCCGGACACCGTATCGGAGCGCACCAGACAAAATGGGGTTTGGGGGACGCGGCTGGAACACATTTTTTATCCGGCGCGCCCCAAATTGCTTTGGGGACGCTTTGGGCAAGGCGGCCGGAGATGATCTAAAAGCTGCTAAGTCGGCAGTTTTTGTGGAGCCGGCGTGGTGGAGCCCAAAGAAACTCACATTTTCACATGGAAGAGCGACCCGGTGACGCGACTCAGTCAATTTGGATGTGTTGCATCACCGCCATCTCTCTCGCCGTGCGCAACAACTTCATTGACTTGGTAATGACAGTAAGCCTTATGTCCGGTGGCGGACGCAGGAAAAAACAAGAGCGAAAAATTAATCCATTTCGGTTGACTGCAGAGAAATATGTTCAACTCGACACTTCATGTTTTGCTCCGTGACGCGTACAAAATTCCCATTGCACACGTGACGAGTCAGAAGATCCATAACCAGAGAATTTTTCAGGTACCCACGACTTATCTCCGTATAATACCCATCATGCTAATGATTCCAATTCATCTAAACAATAACTATTCCACATCAAGGTGCTCATAACTACAGGCGATGAAGGATGCTGCCCATCAACTAAAATCTAAGTGCACTAAGAGCATGTCTAACAGGCCCCTCAAACTGCACTCACCCCGTATAATTTCAGCGGGATAGGGGGTGAGCGCAGTTTGGGCCGTCAAGCAGACCCCGTAATCGGGTCGGCCCGTATCGGCGGAATACGGGGCCCATGAAAACCACACCGCCGCCCCCTACAAATACAGGGCGAAGGTGCGAGTGGGGGTCGAACCCCTCACTCGCAACCTAGCTCCGCCGTGCGCCGCCGCCTCCCCGCTAAGCTCCGGCGAGAAATTCACCGCCGCTCACCTCCGCATTAGCACCGCCGCTCGCCATGTTCGCACGCCACAGCACCAGCGCGTCGCCCACCTCCGGATCGAAGCGATCCCGCTCGCCGGACACGCTCGAGGAGGCGTGGCGACGCCAATGCAAGCTGTTCGCCGCCGGGAGTCGGCGTGCTGCGTGCAGGTACGCCAACACCCTCTACGTGCCGCCGAAGCTCCGCGAGTTCACGGCGGGCGGGCGTTGGTACAAGGCCGATCTGCCACTCAAGCCGATGAGCGGCCCCGACTTCGAGAAATGGCGCGCCGATTGGGAGATGCACCGCCGGTCGAAGGCGGCGTGGGAGGCGAGCACCAGCGGCGGAGGAGCGCCGCGTGCCAGCGAGGAGGCGGAGGAGGCGGAGGAGGGAGAAGACACCCTCTTCTTGCAGGCGGTGGTCGCGTCCCTGATGGACGAAGCCGACAAGAAGAGGGTGGAGGAAGACGAGAAGGCGCAGGCCATCGCCGCCGTGAAGGAGATGGAGGTGCGGGAGGCGGAGGATGCCACAGTCGTTGTCCTCGACGACTAGTTAGTTTCATAGAAGTCGCGATCCATTAGGATCGCGCAATTATGTATGATCCGTATGTATGATCTAGGTATGAACTGATGATGAACTATCGAATAAATTTTCCGGGGTTTGCAAATTTCAAATATACGGGGTGAAATACGGGGTCTGCTAGATGGAATGGTTCTTGCGTGAGCATTTTTTTTATACAGGGCCCTCTATTCGCGTTTTACGGGGCAGAAAAATAGGAAGCCTGTTAGACATGCTCTGAGGACATTGCAGTCGGTAATACTCTCGATTGAGAATTAGCACAAATGGCATGGGAGATCGCTAAAAAAACGAAATCAGGAGCTAGAACCCGGAGATGAATGACGCAGCGTCCAACAAGCGTACCTAAGTCTAAGCGGTGTGCATCTTGTAGCGTGCACATATTCTGATTTTTACCTCCTACTATGTCAATTTTGAATTCTGGTTTTTAAACTCTACAATTTTTTAAAAGGGGTAAAAGTTGGTAAATTTTTTCCTAAATCGGGTAATCAGGATGAAAATTTATTAAATAGGATAATCAATGTCAAAATTGACAAAATAGAGGGTAAAACCGGAATTCACTCTATCTTTCTGGACAGAGTGCACAGCTCGAGCAACGCCAAGCATACCTGCACCACACCGATACAAGATGGTAAAAGTGATAATATTCCCTGCAATATTTATACTCTCCTTGTAGCATGGATTTTTACAGGCTAGACACCCCTACTCCTCAGGTTCGGTTAATTATCAGAAGCGGATTAGCATGTGGAACCCAGGCAAAAGAGAACATATAAGCACCTGATTGCACAGAGGATTTCCACATAAGGCATCCTGCAAAAAGTAGAGATAAATCTAGTTTTTACATCCTACAAATTGGACTGGATTAAACTGGACTTCGATCTCAAAATATAATGAACACACTGGTTGAAGAGAACCGCGGGTATAAAACTACATTGCCCACATCACAAGTCACAAGCTCAATAACCGAAGCATAACCTCCATGATAATTGGTTCCACATCATCAGAACACAGTGCAATCGATCAACCATCCTGACAATTAGCACAACTTGACGTTAATCATGAACACGACAGATCACTAGAAAATGAAAACTAGCAGCTCGAGCATGGAAAGAAAAGATATAGCCGCCAAACACCACACGATGAATGCCCGGAGGATCGAGTGCTCGATTTGACCGCAGGCCACCCTCCTGCAGAAGTCCACATCCCCCACATATAGAGTCAACGCGCTGTTGGAGGCAGAGACTGCAGTGAAAGTGAGAAACGCCATGATCTGCAAATGCATCCACAATCGTTGTGAATACCCAGCTAGACCTCGCTTGTTCTGTCAAAAAATGTTTTCGCGGATATCTAACATACATCCCTTAGATGAAACAACTTCGGTTTAGCTCGTCCAGACGAAATAAACTTTTGCAAACTATACAGTTGGATAGCCAAAATTAGTTCACAACATATTAGTAGTTTTTCGTTCCTTACTCTCGAAATCTAAATAAATCAAAGCATACTAATAGTTTTTCATCCCGTACTCTCGAAATGTTTTCAAGAAAGGTGAATGATATTTTTCGGTGAATCAGTTAATTACTTACCCCGTCACCGACAACCAAGAGGAGTACAAGCCCTCGTTCATGAAGAACTTTCCTATTCCTCATAGCATAGATATCAACACAAGCAACGCCCAAACTCCACACAATCTGCAGGAGCATCATCGTATTCATAAACCTGAAACAAAGAGAGGCCCCATGATACACCCAGTAGGTTAGATTATGTCAATAACACAAACTTGAGCTCCTGCGGCCTAGTGATTCTGGACACTAGTCAAGAAATTTAATAGTTTGTGCAGTTCATAATCTCAATAACATAAAATTTGATATAGACCTAACTTTAAACGGTCTCATTGCACGTATGAGCACATGAACATACGCAAACAAAGCATGTGTGATATTCCATTTCCATTTTATAAGTTGTAATATGTATGGGTGTTCCTCATCCATTGCAGCCAAAACTTAGCTTGGAACCCATTTCAGAAATCCTAGCAAACACTCTGGGAAAGCAAGAAACTTGTGTGAACCAGCAAATTAGTTTTTTTTTTGAAATGGACCAGCGACCAGCAAATTAATTTATTTCGGACACATATTCCTTTTCAAGTAAAGGAGCACATATGAGAGACCATATTGCATATTTACAGTGAGCGAACAGCTGCATATCCATTATGTACTACGGAGTATATAATTTGTCAGCATTAAGGGGCTAGTTCTGTGCCAAAACGTGTATTCTGAACACAGGTTGGTCTATATGTTTACACTGATGAGTGATGACTAACCTATGTGAACTGAGTCCAAATAGCCCCAAGCTTAAGACTAGTCTAGTCCCCATCCGAAAGATAGATCAGCTAATTGATGAAGTGAGACAGAGAAGAGATTTCCCTTTATCCACGTCTCAGTTGAGATCGACTTCTCCCTTGTTTAGGTCTCCTACTAAAAGAAGTTCTGAAGATATTCTGCGGCGAAGACAGGTTACTTGTAATTAATGTATATAGGGTTCCTCGTTCTCAGTGGTATCTAAAACAAACAGGCCAGTGTTTTGTAGACTTTACGGCTGAAGAAATTTCACAATGGACAAAAACGAAATCTGTTCTGCTCAGGCAACTTCCCCCATATATTGCCAAAGGAAACACACACACACACAAGATGAAGAAAGAAATTTTTTAAAAACTAGAGATGAAGAAAGAAATTAGCGGAGCAAGAAATTGGACGGATTGAACTGATCATAGAGCCAAACGCACTAGCATTGCAGGATATGAGACGAGAACAAGATTAGTGGTGGTGGTGAGGGGAGGACGTACCAGAAGGCGGGGCTGTCGGAGAAGAACTCGGAATCGGTGACCATGTCACGGACGGATGCGACGGCGAAGAGGCATATGGACACCCGCAGCACCATTCCGCGCCATGTCCCTGGGCTCCACGGCAGCACCTGCTGCATCCCCTCCCCCATGGCCATGCTGGTTCGATGTGGTAGGAGCGGCGCAGCGTGTAGAGCGTGGAGAAGCCAGCCGGGGAGTGGGCGCTGTGATACTCCAGCCGAGGACTGGGCTTCTTCTATAAGAATCGATCAGGTCCCCATTGCCGAGCAATTCCCAGTCTTCTTCCAGTTTTGGCTAACGGGCGCAGGGCCATGTGAACCCATGTTAAAGCGACGCACTCTAAGCTTTTACCCTTGCACCAAACTGGGAACCTGACATTTTTCCTTTGCAGGGTACTAAACTGCCGGAGTGAGATCACACAGACGAGACAACACATGCATGTCGCAAAGTCAGGTTCACATGCTACAGTATCTTCGTTCATTCATAGCTTTGCCTAACCATCGTCCAGCTACCAAGAATCCTGAATCGAAAATTTGTGAACAGGCCTACTCCTACAAACGTACCTAAGTGTAAGCGGTGTGCATGTTGTAGAATTGCACATAAATATCATTCTAGACAGAGTGCACAGGTCGAGCAACGCCAAGCATACCTGCACCGCACCGACGGCAAGATGGTAAAAGTGATAATATTCTTCCCTGCAACATTTTTACTCTGCTTGGCATGATTTTTACAGTCTAGAAACCCATACTCCCGTCTCACTAGTTTTTTTTTTCGAGGTTGTCCCGTCTCACTAGTTACTCTGCTTTGGCCTTTGGTTAATTACCAGAAGCGGGTAAGCAGGAGGAACCCAAGCAAAGTTACACCATCACCAAATAAGGAACTGCCTCCCGCTGGCCGCCAAAGTGATCACATACACGAGACAAGACTATACAACTCCACATGCTTTGCTTCACCATGTCACACGTACCAAAAGCCAGCTATCTCATGTTTGTGTCGTTCAGTTCAGGCTCCCATCCCACAAAGATTTCAAATGAAATACCTCCACCTCATTTTCTGCACCTTTGATATCTTGGTTACACACAAGCAATTCACATCTTCAGTTCTTTTACTTATGCTGAAGAGGATGGATATAGTCAGAGACCAATCATTGGAGATGCATCTGCCTCGTCTATTCGTTTCCTTAATGTCAGGAACTAATCTTTGCACATCATTGCTCTGGTATTTAGACAATCTTTCGAAAGCAGCCGATGGAAAACATGATGTTTCGTCTGGCAACAAGAGCGCCAAATCCATTTAAAATTTATCAAGCGTCATAATTTCTCATAAGAATATTGTAGAGGAACCAGGTGAGGTTCCGTGAGGATCAGAAAAGAGAGTGCACTGAAGCAGTATTTGCATTCTCACAGCTGAGCGAATGCTTGCTCAGAGCTTCACACAAAGGAACATGGAACAGATCACTGTGGTTTTCAGTCTATGAGCACCAATTGATCTTTCAATTTTTTTACATGGGATGATCTATAAATTTAGGGATTTATTTTGGGTATAGTGAATCTAATCTATGGAATTGAAAAATTCAAAATTCGATCTAGCATAAAGGGGGAGCCGATTTGATCATTGATCAAGATTGGGTGGCCTGCCTCTGGTTAAAGGAGATTAATATCCCCAAGGGCGGCCCAATGAGAAAGTGCTAGAAAATATAGGATTAGTGGCGTGATTCCCAACCGCTCTGATGCCATATAGAAAATATTGAATCCTAATTATTATTGTTGTATTTCCCTAACCTTTAAAGGGTATATAAAGAGATACACGAAGGGAGTAAACTTGGAGTAGAAGAAGTCATAGAGTCCTAGTTTATCCTAACTCGTATATATAACATTGATCATATAATCTCACCTACAGGAGAGGCACTAATACACTATACTAGTCTCCCCCAAGTTGGCACTGCGCCACTGCCTAGTGCTGGTTGGTTCATTTATCCTTGGTAATTTTCTTTTACGGGTACCCTGGTGATTAGCTCCTCATGTGCTCACCGATCTTGACCTGATAGCATGCAAATACCATAGTTCACAGCCCACTCGGCCGCAGAGGCCGAGGAGGCAATGCTAGGAGGATTGCGAGCCAGTGCGGGGCCTGCAAAGGTCGAGGGGCAAGGCCAGTATGCAATTTATGGACATACATAATGTTGTGAATGAGCAACTAGTATTCACGAAGGGCCAAAGGCTAGTACATGTATAGATGTTACAATATGCAGGTAAGACCCTCATATACTGGGGAATACAAGAAAGGGGATTATACAACTCTAACACCCCCTCAAACTTATGGTGGATCAACAACACTGAGTTTGGAGAGAAAGAACCCATGTTGCGTTTTAGTCTGGGTCTTTGTGAAGAAGTAGGCGAGCTGTAACTCGGAAGGCACATCATGTAGAGCCATAACCTGATCCTGATGTACGCACAAAGAAAGCATCAACACCAATGTGCTTGGTGAGCTCGTGCTTCACCGAGTCACGAGCAATGCTGATAGCACCAGTACTGTCCGACAAGAGAGGAGTCGGTGCGTCAGCAGAAACACAAAAGTCCTCCAATAACCAACGTAACCACGTCACCTCTACCGTCAAGAGAGCCACCGCTCGCAACTCAGCCTCTACACTTGAACAAGAGACTGCAATCTGCTTCTTGGTCTTCCAAGCAATGAGAGAACCACCAAGAAAGACACAATAGGCAGAGAGACTTGCGATCCGATGGATCACTAGCCCAGGTAGCATCGGAGTAGGTTTGGAACCGTAAGGAGCTGGAACTAGGAAAGAAGAGACGACGGGAGATGGTGCCACGGAGATAGCGTAGGACACGAAGGAGATGACTATAGTGGACAGTAGTGGGAGCAGACATGAACTGACTCAAAATGTGGACCGGATAGGAGATGTCAGGACGGGCGGCAACAAGATAGACAAGGCGCTCCCGACCAAGTGGCGATAGCGAGCCGGGTTCGGTAGAGGATCACCATCAGTGGCACGGAGATGGACATTGAGCTCCATAGGAGACTCGACAGTGCGCTCATCACCAAGAGCGGCACGAGTGAGAAGGTCCTGAATATACTTCTCCTGGGAGATATAAAAGCTATCGGAGGTAGAAGAAACCTCAATCCCAAGAAAGTAGCGAAGAGGACCAATATCAGTCATGAGAAACTGCTCACGAAGACGGGCCTTGACAAAAGCAATTTACTCAGGGTCGTCACCTGTGATGATCATGTCATCGACATAAATAAGAAGGAGAGTCCGACCACGAGAAGATGTGTGTACAAAGAGCGTATTGTCATGTGCGCTAGGGACAAAAGCAGCAGAGGTCACCACATAGGCGAAACGCTCAAACCAGGCGCGAGGGGCTTGCTTAAGGTCATAGAGAGAGCGCCGGAGACGACAGACCAAGCCATCGGGAATAGAGTACCCAGGAGGTGGCTACATGTATACCTCCTCACGTAACTCACTGTTAATAAAAGCATTCTGCACATCAAGCTAAGAGACATACTAGTGACGAACAGAAGCAACGGCAAGAAGAGTAGGAACAGTGGTCATGTGAGCCACTCGAGAAAAGGTCTCTTCATAGTCATGGCCATGCTCCTACTGAAAGCCACGAGCCACAAGATGAGCCTTATAGCGCTCAAGAGAACCGTCGGAGCGAGTCTTGATCTTGTAGACCCACTTGCAGGTGATGGGACGAACAGAGGGAGGATGAGTGACAACATCCCATGATAGGGCAAAGGTGGCCGATCTTTCGATGAGACGGGGATAATTCGATTTGTTGGTGGAGTTCGTGCTTGACGATCCGACTACACGTGCAAAGCTCGTGCGCCAATGCAATCGTTAGGACAATCTCCGGGAGTTACTGATCTTGCGGAAGCGCGATCAGCCTGACCAGCGAGGGTCTTAATTCCTACCTGAAAATCGAGAACAAGTAAGAACTAAAGATGCAATCAGAATATTGCGGATGTAGATGAAAGCTTGATTGATAATGGTGGGATTCCGAATATTCTGTCTTGTTCTGGGCGTTGGCCTCAAAAGAAGAACACGTAGTTGCAGCAATTGGCTAACTTTTAATCTAATCAAAATCCAAGTTCTAATGACGGCTACGAGAGGGATATATATGGGGAAGTCAAGGGATTTTCGTCCAACCAGCTAGGGTTGGCCAAAAACACCCCTAAATGGGCCTTCCTCCACTTATATGGCCTCTTAAAATCCCCTAAAATACCTAATCCGAAAATACATGGGCCTGGCCCATTAAATAAGGTGACGCAGCACCAATAATAACTCTTTGGACGAATTTTATGATGGAGTAACTTGTATAATTCATCCAAGCATCGTTGCTTCACTATGGTGGCTTCAATGTTCTGAAATCCTCGCTTGCAACGCCATCCTGAATCCTTGCAGGTCCGCTGCCATCTCCATGCACGTTCCTAATCCAATGCTTGGCGTCCATGCTAGATCCATTCCTAAATAATATAAATACATTTGATTTAGGCAGCATCATATTGTCATATATATCAGGAAGGATTCCTAGTAACGAATGTACCTGAGATGTGGTTGTAGGAGTATTGGTTGTATCTATCATAGAGATGTACTCATCATCCTCCCCTACTTGAATTGAAGTCGTCCTCGACGTAGTCTCATCCTTTTCACCAAAATATGCCTTTAAACCGGAGGTAATCATGTCCTCAGCATCCTCCCTTTCTTGAAAGAAAAGCCGTCCTCGGCGATGTTTATTCTGTAAACATGCTAACAAAAGAGACAAGGTATATGCATGGTATATGTATATGTCATCCGTTTTAACAGCTTTCTCATGTTTCCCATTTAATTTTGTACATATACCAGTATTGTAGTAGCGTAGAAGCTCATTAGTCCCCATTAAACATTTATCACAACTCAGTTTGCAGATATAAGTGAAGCACATATTAACTCCTTTCAAATTATAATGCTCATCATTAAACCATCCCAAAGTTGGTAAACCAAAATGTAAGGTCTCAAATTTACTAGCTACGCCATGTGGATTTAAACAATTTTGCAGCAAGTTATTTGGCATAGAATGAATACCAACATTGGAGGTCATATCAAAATGAGAAAGCATATACATAAATTCAGTTTTATTGGAACTATAAGAATCATCACACATGATGCAAATCCTATGTACCATAAAAACATTGGTGCTGATATACTCCCCAATCAAATTAAAAGTAACATCAGGGGCGTAGACACTCTTTAAACAAGGAAGTTCATCAATTTTATGTATAGCATGTGACAAAGATATAGGTGGATCCATCACAATAGAAAACAAAGAATTAGCATGAGAAATCTTAGCCAACACTTCATTGTTCATAACCAGTTTTATATGATCCATACTAGAGTCATCTTTCAAATCACAAGGTGCATTATCAGGAGCAAGAATTTCATTTTGTACACTCATATCAATAGAGGAACGAAAAACAGCACATGGTACACACAAATCTGTAGATCTCTCATAACTAGAGTCAACCAAAAGATTGCTAGTCATATCAATGATAATTTCAGTGGTATGATCACATGGTACTTGCAAATCAGTAGTATGATCCTCTAATATAGGCGGTGTGGCTAAATCATCAGCAAACTCAACACATGGTATATTAATATCAACATTGCATTCATCAATCTCATGTCGAGGGATAAAATCAATACCTTCACTTTTACCTTGTGACTCGAACGTAGAAGATGTTCGCAGCGACGTGTCACAAGTCTGTGGCTGGGCGACTCGCACTACAATATTCATGCGTGGAACGTTGGAAGAAACAACCGGTGCTAGTGTGCATGACTTGAAGGAGTTGGAATGGTCCAACGTTTGCTTCTGTATGTGTTTCTCAAAAGCACAAGCTCGAACATATATACCAATAGTAGAACGAGGAATATACTTAAACATAACCTTAATATCAGGGTTCAAGCCATTGAAAAACATGTTTCTAGTACTTTCCTCTAATTCCGTTATATCACAACGGTACATGTAAAATTTAAATTCCTGATAGTAAACATGCACGGTGTTACTACCTTGTTCTAACCGTTTAAGTTTGCGGATCATGTCACGTTGATGAGAAAGAGGCACAAATCTATGTCGCAAAGCAGATTTTAAATCCCTCCAAGTAGTAGGTTTATTATCAACAGTTTCTTTATAAGTCATATCCCACCAAATGGAAGCCAAACCCGTAAAAACTCTAGCAGCAGTTCTTACTTTCTCATGTTCAGTAAAATTATGGCATCCAAAAATATGGTCGACTTCAAACTCCCAATCAAAATAAGCATCAGGATTATACCTACCCTCGTAAATTGGTAAAGAAATAACCTGATCATGATCTCCTGAAAGTAGTCCCATCTCTCGTGGCATGGAGGATTTACTCGTCCGCCCACAACTCGGAACTTCAGAACCTGTCATCATTAGTGGGAAACAAGAAACAAATTACAAGTATATGTTCCTATTAACTACTAGGATGTGGTGTGGTCAGTCGCTCACAAGTATTGCGAATCAAAAATTCTTACAAGTGCTTACCATTCAGGAGGTGGTGATCGGCAACCAGCAGTATCAAGTAACTCCAAAGATTGAACGAAGCGATTGCCAGACGAACGTATCCCGCACGATGTAGAAATATGTGGAGCTGTAGGTAGGCTCAAATATGTGGAACTACCACCACAATAATCAATGTAAAGCTGAAAATTCGTTCAAAGTTGTCAAGTGCTGGTTCTAGACTAGACTGTACTAGAGACGCGAGCCTAAGACACAAAAAATATTCGCGTTGGTAGAAAGAGGATAAATAGCACCGGATCAAAAGTAGACTGCACCCGCTAACAGGATATACTACGGTGCTGCAATAGTTTGTGGCCGACACGATTGCTGTCGCGTGTAATCAAAGGGCAACAGGCCGAGGCTGATGTGACCCTGACTGCTACGTGAAGCGAGCGGCCAGAGAGATGCAGAAATCTTGGCTAATTCTGGACAGAACTTCAATACCAGCTGAAAACGACAGAGAAGCTTTGCTATACACGCATGCAGCAGAAACGGATTGACACCTCTCCTTCGTTTTTTTTTCCAATGTTTTTCTAGACAACACGGACCAAGTTCCGGAGAGAGAGACAAAACTGTCATACAGAACAACTTATTGGAAACTACTTTTCTTTCTCTTTTTTTCTGAACAAACCTTTCCTTTTTTTTTCTGAACAAACCTTTTTTTTTTCTTTCACCTTTTTTTTTCTGCTTAATCTCTCTCCACGAATTAGCAACCAGATACGCACCAGATTCCAATCTAAGCTTCGCCAAAACTACCTAACGACAGACTTCCAAAACGAACTAGCACACGGCTGTCTTTTCTTAGGAATTGATCTGGAAAAACCTAACCATACAGAAGTGATCGGCTATATCTTTCCTTGTAACCGAACACAAACAAAACGACAGCAAATCTGCACTTTCTTTTCAAAGTACTAGAACCTTGGTCACGGTTGAAGAGGATCAAATCAAATTAGGATTTAACTGAGTGAACAAATTATGGTGGCGGAAACAAAAGGATGGTGGTGACAAAGAACAGAAATTCTGAGCACGATGGTGAAGCGGAAGAAAAGATGAATGAGATTCAACGGCGCGAGAAAAGGTGACTAGAACTCGAAACTCTAAAAGACTAGACTCTAAAACCAGCAACTAGACACACGATGCAATGAAAATTCAACCAAACAAAAACAAAGTGGTGATAGCGAAAAGGTTAAGACTGGTTTTAGGTGAGGATGAAGTAATCTAACTTCTTTTTGTGGGGCTTTTTTTTCTGGGTTATAGGTAAAAACAAATCTACACTAGGAAAACTGTAAATCTCACCGAGCAACCTGAAATCTGATACCACTTGATAGGGCAAAGGTGGCCGATCTTTCGATGAGACGGGGATAATTCGATTTGTTGGTGGAGTTCGTGCTTGACGATCCGACTACACGTGCAAAGCTCGTGCGCCAATGCAATCGCTAGGACAATCTCCGGGAGTTACTGATCTTGCGGAAGCGCGATCAGCCTGACCAGCGAGGGTCTTAATTCCTACCTGAAAATCGAGAACAAGTAAGAACTAAAGATGCAATCAGAATATTGCGGATGTAGATGAAAGCTTGATTGATAATGGTGGGATTCCGAATAGTCGGTCTTGTTCTGGGCGTTGGCCTCAAAAGAAGAACACGTAGTTGCAGCAATTGGCTAACTTTTAATCTAATCAAAATCCAAGTTCTAATGACGGCTACAGAGGGATATATATGGGGAAGTCAAGGGATTTCCGTCCAACCAGCTAGGGTTGGCCAAAAACACCCCTAAATGGGCCTTCCTCCACTTATATGGCCTCTTAAAATCCCCTACAATACCTAATCCGAAAATACATGGGCCTGGCCCATTAAATAAGGTGACGCCAGCACCAATAATAACTCTTTGGACGAATTTTATGATGGAGTAACTTGTATAATTCATCCAAGCATCGTTGCTTCACTATGGTGGCTTCAATGTTCTGAAATCCTCGCTTGCAACGCCATCCTGAATCCTTGCAGGTCTGCTGCCATCTCCATGCACGTTCCTAATCCAATGCTTGGCGTCCATGCTAGATCCATTCCTAAATAATATAAATACATTTGATTTAGGCAGCATCATATTGTCATATATATCAGGAAGGATTCCTAGTAACGAATGTACCTGAGATGTGGTTGTAGGAGTATTGGTTGTGTCTATCATAGAGATGTACTCATCATCCTCCCCTACTTGAATTGAAGTTGTCCTCGACGTAGTCTCATCCTTTTCACCAAAATATGCCTTTAAATCGGAGGTAATCATGTCCTCATCATCCCAGGTGCCAGTACGCTCGGGAGCAGTAATCTCCTCAGCCATCGCTAGATGCCATTCGGGATGTGCAACATCATCCTGATAAGAGGTTGGCTCAAGGACAACAGAGAGACCGTAGTGAATGGGAGAATAGCGATCAGGAGGAGGACGAGCACGAGCACGAAGATTATGAGTCGACTCAGACAGAGAGGGCATTGAAACGTCCCAAACGTATCTATAATTTCTTATGTTCCATGCTACTTTTATGATGATACTCACATGTTTTATACACATTATATGTCATATTTATGTATTTTCCGGCACTAACCTATTGACGAGATGCCGAAGAGCCAGTTGCTGTTTTCTGCTGTTTTTGGTTTCAGAAATCCTAGTAAGGAAATATTCTCGGAATTGGACGAAATCAACGCCCAGGATCCTATTTTTACACGAAGCTTCCAGAAGACCGAAGGAGTCACGAAGTGGGGCCACGAGGCGGCGACACAAAAAGGCGGCGCGGCCTGGGCCCTGGCCGCGCCAGCCTGTTGTGTGGGGCCCTCGTGACGCCCCTTGACCCGCCCTTCCGCCTACTTAAGGTCTTCGTCGCAAAACTCCCAGTACCGAGAGCCACGATACGGAAAACCTTCCAGAGACGCCGTCGCCACAAATCCCATCTCGGGGGATTCAGGAGATCGCCTGCGGCACCCTGCCGGAGAGGGGAATCATCTCCCGGAGGTCTCTTCATCGCCATGATCGCCTCCGGATCGATGTGTGAGTAGTTCACCCCTGGACTATGGGTCCATAGCAGTAGCTAGATGGTCGTCTTCTCCTCATTGTGCTATCATGTTAGATCTTGTGAGCTGCCTATCATGATCAAGATCATCTATTTGTAATCCTTCATGTTGTGTTTGTTGGGATCCGATGAATATTGAATACTATGTCAAGTTGATTATCAATCTATCATATATGTTATTTATGTTCTTGCATGCTCTCCGTTGCTAGTAGAGGCTCTGGCCAAGTTGATACTTGTGACTCCAAGAGGGAGTATTTATGCTCGATAGTGGGTTCATGCCTCCATTAAATCTGGGACAAGTGACGTGAAAGTTCTAAGGTTGTGGATGTGCTGTTGCTACTAGGGATAAAACATCGATGCTTTGTCTAAGTATATTTGTGTTGATTACATTACGCACCATACTTAATGCAATTTTCTGTTGTTTGCAACTTAATACTGGAAGGGGTTCGGATGATAATCTGAAGGTGGACTTTTTAGGCATAGATGCATGCTGGATAGCGGTCTATGTACTTTGTCGTAATGCCCTGATTAAATCTCATAGTACTCATCATGATATATGTATGTGCATTGTTATGCCTTCTTTATTTGTCAATTGCCCAACTGTAATTTGTTCACCCAACATCTCCTTATCTTATGGGAGAGACACCACTAGTGATCTGTGGACCCCGGTCCTATTCTTTACATCTGAAATACAATCTGCTGCAATTGTTCTTTACTGTTCTTCGCAAACAACCATTATCATCCACACTATACATCTAATCCTTTGTTTACAGCAAGCCGGTGAGATTGACAACCTCACTGTTACGTTGGGGCAAAGTTCTGTGATTGTATTGTGTAAGTTCCACGTTGGCGCCGGAATCCCTGGTGTTGCTCCGCACTACACTCCTCCGCCATCAACCTTCAACGTGCTTCTTGGCTCCTCCTGGTTCGATAAACCTTGGTTTCTTTCTGAGGGAAAACTTGCTACTGTACGCATCACACCTTCCTCTTGGGGTTCCCAACGGACGTGTCGACTGCACGCATCAAGCTCTTTTTCTGGCGCCGTTGCCGGGGAGATCAAGACACGCTGCAAGGGGAGTCTTCCACTTCCAATCTCTTTACTTTGTTTTTGTCTTGCTTTGTTTTACTTTATTTACTGCTTTGTTTGCTCTTATATCAGAAACACAAAAAAATTAGTTGCTAGCTTTACTTTATTTACTGTCTTGTTCTCTATATTGAAAACACAAAAAATTAGTTACTTGCATTTACTTTATTTAGTTTGCTTTATTTACTACTGCTAAAATGGGTACTCCTGAAAATACTAAGTTGTGTGACTTCACTAGCACAAATAATAATGATTTCTTATGCACACCTATTGCTCCACCTGCTACTACAGCAGAATTCTTTGAAATTAAACCTGCTTTACTGAATCTTGTTATGAGAGAGCAATTTTCTGGTGTTAGTTCTGATGATGTTGCTGCCCATCTCACTAATTTTGTTGAACCATGTGAAATGCAAAAGTATAAGGATGTAGATGGTGACATTATAAAATTAAAATTATTTCCTTTCTCCTTAAGAGGAAGAGCTAAAGATTGGTTGCTATCTCTGCCTAGAAATAGTATTGATTCTTGGACTAAATGTAAGGATGCTTTTATTGGTAGATATTATCCTCTCGCTAAAATTATATCTTTGAGAAGTAGCATAATGAATTTTAAGAAATTAGATAATGAACATGTTGCTCAAGCATGGGAGAGAATGAAATCTTTGGTAAAGAATTGCCCAACCCATGGACCGACTACTTGGATGATCATCCAAACCTTTTATGCAGGATTGAATTTTTCTTCGCGGAACCTATTGGATTCAGTCTGCTGGAGATACCTTTATGTCCATTACTTTGGGGGCGGCAACAAAGCTTCTTGATGATATGATGACAAATTACTCCGAATGGCACACGGAAAGAGCTCCGTGAAGGTAAGAAGGTAAATTTCGTTGAAGAAACCTCCTCCTTGAGTGATAAGATTGATGCTATTATGTCTATGCTTGTGAATGGTAGATCTAATGTTGATCCTAATAATGTTCCTTTAGCTTCATTGGTTGCCCAAGAAGAACATGTTGATGTGAACTTCATTAAAAATAATAATTTCAACAACAATGCTTATAGGAATAATTCTGGTAACAACTATAGGCCATACCCTGCTGCTAATGGTAATAGTTATGGTAATTCTTATGGGAATTCTTACAACAATAATAGGAGTGTACCCCCTGGTTTTGAAGCCATGCTTAAAGAATTTATTAGTACACAAACTGCTTTTAACAAATCTGTTGAGGAAAAGCTTGATAAAATTGATATTCTTGCTTCTAACGTTGATAGTCTTGCCTCTGATGTTGATCTTTTAAAATTGAAAGTTATGCCTAATAAGGATATTGATAATAAGATTGTTACTACAGCAAATGCCATCCAAGTTCGAATTAATGAGAATATTAGATTGATGGCTGAATTGCATGCTAGGTGGGAAAGAGAAGAAAACGAAAAACTAGCTAAAGAGAATAATGTAGCTAAAGTTTGGACTATTACCACCACTAGTAATGTTAATGATTCACATGTTGCTACACCTCCTACTATCAATGGTAAAATAATTGGTGTTGGCAATGTTACTACTCCTAGTGCAAAGCGTGCAAAATTGCCTGAAACTGCTAAAACTGCTGAAATTTTTCAAAATATTGGAGGTAATGATCCCATTGCTGTAGATCATAATGGTTTAGACTTTGATGATTGTCACATCTCTGAAGTTATAAAGTTCTTACAAAAACTTGCTAAAAGTCCCAATGCTAGTGCTATAAATTTGGCTTTTACAAAACATATTACAAATGCTCTCATAAAAGCTAGAGAGGAGAAACTAAAACTTGAAACTTCTATTCCTAGGAAGTTAGAAGATGGTTGGGAGCCCATCATTAAGATGAGGGTCAATGATTTTGATTGTAATGCTTTATGTGATCTTGGTGCAAGTATTTCGGTTATGCCTAAGAAAATTTATGATATGCTTGACTTGCCACCATTGAAAAATTGTTATTTGGATGTTAATCTTGTTGATAATGCTGTAAAGAAACCCTTGGGGAGGATTGATAATGTTCGTATTATGGTTAACAATAACCTTGTCCCCGTTGATTTTGTTGTCTTGGATATTGAATGCAATGCATCTTGTCCCATTATATTGGAAAGACCTTTTCTTCGAACTGTTGGTGCCACCATTGATATGAAGGAAGGTAATATTAAATATCGATTTCCTCTCAAGAAAGGTATGGAACACTTCCCTAGAAAGAGAATGAAGTCACCTTATGATTCTATTATTAGAACAAATTATGATGTTGATGCTTCATATCTTGATAATACTTGATACACACTTTCTGCGCCTAGCTGAAAGGCGTTAAAGAAAAGCGCTTATGGGAGACAACCCATTATTTTACTTCTGCACTTTATTTTATATTTGAGTCTTGGAAGTTGTTACTACTGTAGCAACGTCTCCTTATCTTTATTCTATTGCATTGTTGTGCCAAGTAAAGTCTTTTATAGTAAAGCCAATACTAGATTTGGATTACTGCGCAGGAACAGATTTCTTGCTGTCACGAATTTGAGCAGTAGTCCCTGTAGAAAAATCAAAAAAATCTGCCAATTTACGTGCGTGATCCCCAGATATGTGCGCAACTTTCATTCAATTTGAGCATTTTCATCTGAGCAAGTCTGGTGCCACTTTAAAATTCGTCTTTACGAACTGTTCTGTTTTGACAGATTCTGCCTTTTATTTCGCATTGCCTGTTTTGCTATGTTTGATGGATTTCTTTGTTCCATTAACTTTCAGTAGCTTTGAGCAATGTCCAGAAGTGTTAAGAATGATTATGTCACCTCTGAATATATGAATTATGCACTGACCCTCTAATGAGTTTGTTTCGAGTTTGGTGTGGAGAATGTTTTCAAGGGTCAAGAGAGGAGGATGATACAATATGATCAAGAAGAGTGAAAAGTCAAAGCTTGGGGATGCCCCCGTGGTTCATCCCTGCATATTTTAAGAAGACTCAAGCGTCTAAGCTTGGGGATGCCCAAGGCATCCCTTCTTCATCGACAACTTATCAGGTTCCTCTAGTGAAACTATATTTTTATTCCGTCACATCTTATGTGCTTTACTTGGAGCGTCTGTTTGTTTTTGTTTTTGTTTTGCTTGAATAAATCGGATCCTAGCATTCTTTGTTTGGGAGAGAGACACGCTCCACTGTTTCGTATGAACACATATGTTCTTAGCTTTATCTTTAATGTTCATTGCGAAAGTTGGACTACTTCATTCATTGCTATATGGTTGAAAACGGAAAATGCCGCATGTGGTAAATGGTTTAATGTCTTGAATAATGTGATACTTGGCAATTGTTGTGCTCATATAGATCTTGTTTAAGCTCTTGCATCATGTACCTTGTACTCATTAATGAATAACTACATAGAGCTTATTAAAATTTGGTTTGCATGATTGATCTGTAGAGTCTAGATATTTTCTGGTTGAGGTGTTTGAACAACAAGGAGACAATGTAAAGTCTTATAATAGCTACAATATGTTCATATGTGAGCTTTGCTGCACATTTTATACTTGAGTTTGCTTCAAACAACCTTGCTAGCCTAGCCTTGTATTGAGAGGAATTCTTCTGGTGCATCCAAATCCTTGAGCCAATAACCATGCCATTTGTGTCCACCATACCTACCTATTACATGGTATTTCTCCGCCATTCCAAAGTACATTACTTGAGTGCTACCTTTAAAATTTCTATTCCTTGCCTTTGCAATATATAGCTCATGGGAAAAATAGCTTAAAAACTATCGTGGTGAAGAATATGTACTTATGTGTCTTATTTCTTAATAAGTTGCTTGTTGAGCGGTAACCATGTTTCTGGGGACGCCATCAACTTTTACCTTGTTGAATATCATGTGAGTTGCTATGCATGTTCGTCTTGTCTGAAGTAAGAGCGATTTTCATGATCAAATGGTTTGAGTATGCATACTCGTTAGAGAAGAACATTGGGCCGCTAACTAAAGCCATGATTCATGGTGGAAGTTTCGAGTGTGGACAATCAATCCTCAATCTCTTATGAGAATATTAACTCGTTGTTGAATGCTTATGCATTAAAGAGGAGTCCATTATCTCGTTGTCTATGTTGTCCCGGTATGGATGTCTAAGTTGAGAATAATCAAAAGCGAGAAATCCAATGCGAGCTTTCTCCTTAGACCTTTGTACAGGCGGCATAGAGGTACCCATTTGTGACACTTGGTTGAAACATATGCTATGCAATGATAATCCGTGTTAATCCAAGCTAATTAGGACAAGGTGCGAGCACTATTAGTATACTATGCATGAGGCTTGCAACTTATAAGATGTCTTATACATAACACATATGCTTTATTACTACCGTTGACAAAATTGTTTCTTGTTTTCAAAATGAAAAGCTCTAGCAAATATAGTAATCAATGCTTCCCTCTGCGAAGGGCCTATCTTTTACTTTATTGTTGAGTCAGTTTGCCTATTCTTTCTATCTTAGAAGCAAACACTTGTATCAACTGTGTGCATTGATTCTTACATGTTTACTTATTGCACTTGTTATATTGCTTTGTGTTGAAAATTATCCATGAGATATATATGTTGAAGTTGAAAGCAACCGCTGAAACTTATATCTTCCTTTATGTTGCTTCAATGCCTTTACTTTGAATTTATTGCTTTATGAGTAACTCTTATGCAAGTCTTATTGATGCTTGTCTTGAAAGTATTATTCATGAAAAGTCTTTGCTATATGATTCATTAGTTTACTCATTATCTTCATCATTGCATCGAATCGCTGCATTCATCTCATATGCTTTACAATAGTATGATCAAGATTATGATAGCATGTCACTTCAGAAATTATCTTTGTTATCGTTTACCTACTCGAGGGCGAGTAGGAACTAAGCTTGGGGATGCTTGATACGTCCCAAACGTATCTATAATTTCTTATGTTCCATGCTACTTTTATGATGATACTCACATGTTTTATACACATTATATGTCATATTTATGCATTTTCCGGCACTAACCTATTGACGAGATGCCGAAGAGCCGCTTGTCGTTTTTCGCTGTTTTTGGTTTCGAAATCCTAGTAAGGAAATATTCTCGGAATTGGACGAAATCAACGCCCAGGGTCCTATTTTTACACGAAGCTTCCAGAAGACCGAAGGAGTCACGAAGTGGGGCCACGAGGCGACGACACAACAAGGCGGCGCGGCCTGGGCCCTGGCTTCGCCAGCCTGTTGTGTGGGGCCCTCGTGACGCCCCTTGACCTGCCCTTCCGCCTATTTAAGGTCTTCGTCGCGAAACCCCCAGTACCGAGAGCCACGATACGGAAAACCTTCCAGAGACGCCGCCGCCGCCAATCCCATCTCGGGGGATTCAGGAGATCGCCTCCGGCACCCCGCCGGAGAGGGGAATCATCTCCCGGAGGTCTCTTCATCGCCATGATCGCCTCCGGATCGATGTGTGAGTAGTTCACCCCTGGACTATGGGTCCATAGCGAGTAGCTAGATGGTCGTCTTCTCCTCATTGTGCTATCATGTTAGATCTTGTGAGCTGCCTATCATGATCAAGATCATCTATTTGTAATCCTTCATGTTGTGTTTGTTGGGATCCGATGAATATTGAATACTATGTCAAGTTGATTATCAATCTATCATATATGTTATTTATGTTCTTGCATGCTCTCCGTTGCTAGTAGAGGCTCGGCCAAGTTGATACTTGTGACTCCAAGAGGGAGTATTTATGCTCGATAGTGGGTTCATGCCTCCATTAAATCTGGAACAATGGATGTAAAGTTCTAAGGTTGTGGATGTGCTTGTTGCTACTAGGGATAAAACATCGATGCTTTGTCTAAGGATATTTGTGTTGATTACATTACGCACCATACTTAATGCAATTATCTCGTTGTTTGCAACTTAATACTCGGAAGGAGTTCGGATGATAACTCGAAGGTGGACTTTTTAGGCATAGATGCATGTCTGGATAGCGGTCTATGTACTTTGTCGTAATGCCCCGATTAAATCTCATAGTACTCATCATGATATATGTATGTGCATTGTTATGCCTTCTTTATTTGCCAATTGCCCAACCGTAATTTGTTCACCCAACATCTCGCTTATCTTATGGGAGAGACACCACTAGTGATCTCGTGGACCCCGGTCCTATTCTTTACATCCGAAATACAATCTGCTGCAATTGTTCTTTACTGTTCTTCGCAAACAACCATTACCATCCACACTATACATCTAATCCTTTGTTTACGAGCAAGCCGGTGAGATTGACAACCTCACCGTTACGTTGGGGCAAAGTTCCGTGATTGTGTTGTGTAGGTTCCACGTTGGCGCCGGAATCCCTGGTGTTGCTCCGCACTACACTCCTCCGCCATCAACCTTCAACGTGCTTCTTGGCTCCTCCTGGTTCGATAAACCTTGGTTTCTTTCTGAGGGAAAACTTGCTACTGGACGCATCACACCTTCCTCTTGGGGTTCCCAACGGACGTGTCGACTGCACGCATCAGGCATCACACCAGAGGTGGAGGGCATGTCAGGAGGGGCATCATCATTCTCACGTTGACAACGGGAGTAGTGAAAAGGGTAGGGAGGGAGCACCGTAGGCGAGGAAGGGGACATGGGGGAGGAAGGTGTGGAGGGTGGGGAAGGCCGTGAGGGAGGATAGGGGGGTCTGGTGAGTGAAGGAGTAGAAGGTGGTGAGAGACTCGGCGGAGCAGGGACCTGAGGCATAGGAGGAGGTGAATCAGGAAGTAGGAGAAAAGAGATAACATCCACCGAGAAGGAAGAGGAGGAGGGACGCGGGTAGAAAGGACGGGACTCATCAAAAGTAACGTCCCGAGATATGCGCATTCGACGACCAATAGGATCCCAACACTTATATCCCTTGTGCTAAGGACTGTAGCCAAGAAAGACACACTCACTGATTGAGCAGGCAGCTTGGTGCGTTCGCGTGGAGCAAGAAGAACATAGCAAACGCAACCAAAAAGACGAAGGGTCGAATAATCAGGAGCACGACCAGTAATGCGCTCAAGAGAATACCACCCTGCAGGGCCGTGGAGGGCTGAAGATTGATGAGATAGGTGTAAATAGACACAGCCTCAGCCCAAAAGTGAGGAGGAAGAGAGGAGGCAATCATCATCGCACGAGCCATCTCAAGCAGGTGGCGATGCTTGCGCTCAGCCACGCCATTTTGGGCATGGGCTCCATGGCAGGAGAATGGGCAAGAGTGCCTTGCTTAGCAAGAAAACCACGCAACATGTAGGATATATACTCACCAGCGGAGTCAGCCCGAAACACACGAATAGGTGTGGAAAACTGAGTATGGACCATGGCAGCAAAATGCTTATATATCGAGAGAACCTCGCTGCGAGAAGTCATAAAATAGATCCAAGTGTGGCGAGAGAAGTCATCGATAAAAATAACATAGTAGCGTTGGCCCCCCTTGGAAGCAAAGGGAGCCGAACCCCATACATCAGAATGAACCAGTTCAAAAGGACGTTGAGATACAGACTCATTAGTAGGATAAGGTAACTGATTCTATTTACCAAGCCTATAGCCCTGACAACCCTGAACCGAGACATCTCCTAAGACAGCCCCCAGAAGACCTCGACGAAGTAAATACGACAAGCGAGAACAGCAAATATGACCAAGACGATGATGCCACTGCTGAAAGGAGGCGGTAGTGGAAGCAGCAAGAACACGTGGTGTAGTCGGTGAAGTGGTAGAAGAAGGAACATGAAGCCAGTCAAGCTCCCAAAGTCCCTAGGAGTCACGGAACCGAGGGACAGCCCCAACCAGTGCCCTAGTGTGAGTGTCCTGAACAGAACAAGAATCAACATCAAGAATGATCTGACAACCAGAATCAGTGAGCTGAGCAGCAGAAAACAAGTTCATGGTAAGACGGGGAACATGAGAAACATCAGAAACGAAAAAGGAGGGAGTAGAAAGAGTCCCACGACTAGCAACAGGAAGAGAAGTACCATCGACGGTAAGAACATCAACATGAAGAGGGAGAGGTCGAAGAGAAGAAAGAGAGGAAGAATCAGGCGACATGTGGAAAGAAGCTCCAGAATCCAGAACCCACGAGGATCTACCTGACTGTGTAGATGAACCAGCACAGAGGCAGCAGTACCCGTCGAAGCAGAGCTAGAGGAGGCAAGGAGGCGCTGAAGCCTCTCAATATCCTGCTCAGTGAAGCCGGTGATGACGGGCGCGGAAGATGGAGCACGAGGAGGCACTCCCTGCTGCTTCTGATAGCAGTCAGACTCAAGGTGACCTGTGCAAAACCGAGGAGGACGAGGGCGACCCTCACCGCGAGAAGGGCGATCTTCTCCAATAGCAGCATGCGCTGGTGTGGGTAGAAGCGACGGTGCAGGTGCAACCGGAACTCGAGCAGCAAGAACAGAAGGTGTCCCAAGTATACCAGCACCATGCAGACGAGTCTCCTCAGAACGGAGCTCAGTCAACACCTCTGAGATAGGAACATGGCCCCGAGCAAACAACTGGGCGCGATGGGGCTCAAACTCTGGATGAAGTAGTCTAGACAGGAGCTCATGGATCCTCTGAAAATCCATATCTGAACGTACTGTCCGGCAACACTGGCAAGTACCATAGACAGCATTGCGAAGGGAGTCAAGCTGGCGCCAGATCACCGCACTCTGGGTGTAGAATTAACTCATCAATAGTAGAGTCACCCTGCTGAAGATCATGCTCCTGACGCAACACAGGTAAATACAGAGAATCCCCAGAAGGCTGATAGCGGTGACGAAGATGAGACCTGATGTGTACGCACGCTTCTATTCTTGTAGACAGCGTTGGGCCTCCAAGTGCAGAGGTTTCTAGAACAGCAGCAAGTTTCCCGTAAGTGGATCACCTAAGGTTTATCAAACTCAGGGAGGTAGAGGTCAAAGATATCCCTGTCAAGCAACCCTGCAATTACGATACAAGAAGTCTCTTGTGTCCCCAACACACTGTAACATCCCAATTTCCAAATAAAGGAAGAAGAACATTTCCAAGTATCCAAAATTTAGAACCAACAAAAACTTTTACTTTGCATATAGTACCATGCATAGGACTTGTGCATTTTGAGTGTTATGCCATGATGATTGTTACTTTGTATATATGATGAACTCCAAAACCCTAGAGTGATCTAGTGATCATCATAAACCAAATTCATCAAAAAGAGAAAGAAATCAAATATTAGAAAAACCCTAAAAACGCTAACATATGGCTTATGCCATTTTTTTTTGTAAATTTGATCCTAGACCCATTTGATCTTCACAATAGTTTTGTTATGTTATTAAAGAGTAATTACAACTTTGGGAACCAAAGATTTACACTTCAAACCAATTTCCAATTTGAAAACATGATCACATGAGATAATGGTCATTTCTGACTTTTATAGTCTGGTCCCTACTTTGAGGCTCTCTATTTCAATTTTTCCAAACCAAACAAATCCAACTCTTGGCATGTCATCCAAGTACACAACAAGGTGAACAACTTTTGTATAGATCATCTTACCAAAATCTTTCTGGATCAAGAATTAGGAGCAATCAAAGAGGAGACTTTGAAACATTTGGAAGATCACCAATTTTCAAAATGTGATCAAACCAGACCATCCCTTGACCCTCACACACCCTAGCCATGACCAGTGAACACTCCTACACCTAACCCAAGCAAGAACACGCCATGGACACGACCAAATCATGGCCAGCCATGGCCATGCCGGCCACGTCGCCCTCGACACGCCTCCCCCTTTCTCTCTTCACCATCGCCACGGCCACCATGTCCAACGCGTAGCCCACACCGTGCTGAGATCGCCCGTACCCGCCGTCGATCGTGAGGACGCCGACAAGCCCCGGACGACGCGCGCCCAGGTACGCCCAGGTACGCCGCAAGCGGCATGGGCGACGTCACTGGCGCACGGACGCGCGCAACCCGGCCACGCGGCGCCCGCCAAATCTCGCCGTACCCCGACCATATCCGCGCGCCGTGGTACCCTTCTCGCCACGCGGAGCTCACCGGACACGCCGACGTCATGCCTTGGCGACCACGGCCGCCGGAGAGGACGAACGCGCCCGCCACGGCCGCGACAGTACGCACACCCGCCCGACCACCGTACGCCACCGTTTACCGCGCCGTTGACGCTCCAAGGACCGCGGTGACATCGTGAACACGACCCCGTCGTCGCCTAGCCCTCTAGCTCACCGGAGAGGCCGCGCCCTTGTCGACTTGCCACCGCACCCACGGCACCCTCTCCCGACTATAAATAGAGCACTTCCCTCGACGATCCAAGCACACCACCATGACCACCTCTCACCACCGCCTCGCTCAGCACCAGTAGCCACCTCAATCGTCGCCGGAGCAAGGCCAATCGACGCATCACTGCCGCGGAAGCTCTGCAGCAATCGCCGTCGATCCAGGCCTCCCCAAGCGACGCCACGCTGCTACGAGCTGCTTCGCCGTCGTCTACAACGTCCCCAAGCACACCGACCAACCCTAGGCTGGAGCCATGGTGAGCCTCCGACCCCCTACCGCCGCCGTGCCGAGCTCCCCTCTCGCCGTCGACGACGATGAACGTGCACCGTTAGATCTTGTTCTAATCCAACGCGTCTCATTGATCCATACCGCTTCGGCTATTATGAGTCGCCGACGGGTGGAGCCCACTGTCGAGGCGGCCCGCGCGTGCACGGATGCGTGGTGGGCTGGCCTTGGGCCGTTTTTAAACGTTTCGGCCCGAGTTAGCTTTCCCGCGTAGCCCGATAATTCAAATTCGAATTTTCCAAATCCATTTAATTTCAATACTGGCTCCAACTTTGAAAATCAATAGAATCTGTTTGGATTGGCCAAATTTAACAAACTTTATATTGTTAGAAAGCTAAGGAAAAGTTCTACAACTTGCCACTGGTCTAACCTTGAGATCTGTTGTAGAAATAATGTGACAAAAAGATCAAGCCAGAGACTTTTGCACATTCAATTAATTCTTAAAAATCAACCAAAATAGATATTAAGTTAATTCCAACTCCTATAGCTCACATTTGAATTACACTAATTGTTTCTGCAAGAAAATGGTGTGGTCACTTTGCATGATCATGCCCTAGTTTAATTAATGGACAATATGGCTAGTTTAGTAAGTGATATTGTCCAAAACTATTATGTAAATCTTATGAAGTATTTTTACTTCATTTAAATATTTGTCTCAAATGAATTCATGTGATGTTTGCACCCCTGGTCCAAACTCTCCTATATGAACATTTGAAGATTTAAATCATTTGTAGAGTTTTTAAATAGTATGAGGTGGTCTACCTCATTTAAATCTTTTTCTCCAATAATGATGATGAATGTTTGACTTAGGTCAATATGAATTCATGTATGATTATGGTTGAGAAACTAAATCTTAAGAATATTTCAATGAGAGGAAATTAATCCTCAAGCACCATATGAAAGTTAATTGTCGCATATGACTGAGAGGAAATTATTTTCCTCAAGTCACCCCACCAATGCCCTTACTTATTTTATGTGTGTGCTTAGTATAGTTTGTGTGAAGTAATGATGTGTTTAGTATAGCTTTTGAGCTTGTTTGGGTGATTATACTTCGTATTCAAATTTAGACGCTAGCACCGGAGGTTATCAAGAGGAAGGAGAATTCTACCCCGAAGAGGAAGAAGAAAACCTAGAGAACTACCAAGGCAAGATAATACTCTTGCAAAGTGCAAAGCTCTCCTTGAGCAAGGCACCATGATTCTTACCTTTCTTCATACAAGCCTATCTTATGTGTACACTATACAGGTTATACTTGTTGAGTTTTCCAAGGATGGACTAAAATTGGTATAGAGAACAAGATTACTAGATGAGTAAAGATAGCAAAGCAAAGTAGCACCCCTCATGATTAGTGCTAGTGCTAAAATACTAAAATTTGACTACTTTAGATGGGAACATGTGAATGGTTGAATTTGAAACCTTGGAATGATGAAGCATTCCATTGAAGAGTTTGAAGTTGATTGTGAACAAGAGAAGATGGTGATTTTTGATAAAAACCTGATATTGGTTTGAATGCGATACCTTTCCAATTCTTGAGTACCCCCACAATACCTGATTATGGGTAGGGCTTAACTGGAAGTTTATAGATTTTAGTATGAGTTCCCTCTGAACACACATCATAGGTGCATGCTGAGGCTGCCTCCGTTGTTGAGAAAGGATGTGAATTGAGGTGAAATTGTACGGCCAAGCCCTGTGCAGTTCCCAGGTTAACAGTTGGTTTTCACTGGGAGGCCAAGCTCATGGGGAGAGGTGCTCATACTAGGATGTGTAAGTGAAAGGTTATGGTTGATGATCCGCGTACTGTGTTACGGTGACTCGGAGTTATTCCGACGGATGAAATCAAATGTTGTGGCACAAGTGTGCAACCTCTGCAGAGTGTTAAATATATTCGAATAGTTGTGTCCACGGTTACGGACGGTTGGAAGGGCCATACAGTTTCCGGTGTCAGATTTTTGAAAGCTTTAGTAAATGTGAATGGTGACTTGGTGACTCTTTGGGTATTGAACCAATGACGTGGGAATGACACTAATGTTCCCACTTAAGTTAGTTAGTACATGATCCAAGCTTGTGAACTAAAATTTGGCTTATGCAAGTTAAATTAGAGCTTAGTTTCCTTTAATTGGCATTTTACAATAGTATTAGTTTGCAAGTACTTGAAGTACTTACGGCTTTGTCCCTGGCTATTCAAATGGCCAGAGTACGAGGAGGAACAGAACTATCACGAGGATGACCAGCAGGACGCCTACGACAACTAGGGGTTTCTGACGTCAAATGTTGGCATGTGGACTAGAGAGTCCCGTTACTATTACGCTTCCGCTATGTATGAACTTATGTATGTTGTTGATTGAAAGATCAACTATTCGTGTAAGATGAATCATGTGATTCAAGATTGTAAGACACTATGGCTTGTAATAAATAATGACTGTGATATTCGACTATTATGCCTCGCAACAACATTATCCTGGGATTGCGATGAATGACATAATAGGCATCTGGACTTAAAAATCCGGGTGTTGACAAGTTGGTATCAGAGCCATTGTTGACCTTAGAAGACCCTAGTTAGAATGGACGTTCATGAAAACTTAACTTTGAAATCAAATGAAGTGAATATTTATGAAAATTTACTCGCATTCTTGCCTTTGAGACTATTTCGAAATTTGATGAATAATGTACTTTTCTTAATTGAATCTACTTAAAATTTTGCCACACTTGTTCACTCTCTAACTTACTCATCCTTTTCACTTTCAGATGGAGCCCAATGAACCCATCAACGCGAAGTTCTATCAGCTCGGGAACGGTGGGAGCCTCGTGTTCGAACACGATCTCACCGCTGTCTCAGCTTTCCTTGGGCGACTTCCCCCTGAGTTCCACGGAATTCAGGTGAATGATCAGCCCGGTGGAGAACTCCAGTGGATCATTACTGCAGATGTGCGAGGCACGATGGAGTCTCCTAACCAGGAGAGGATCCTGTTTTCGTTCCGTGAGAGCAACTGGCTCGACGGACTAGCGAGAGCTCTACAGGAGGCATTGGCACGCCTCTGCGGACAGAATGTGGTACGCCTGCTTGCGTCCCGCTTCGCTCACCTAGTGAGGCGTGATGCCTCAGGAGCACCCATGACTCTGCAGTCCCACCCGGAGCTGCGACACCACGCCGAGCACCTAGACTTTATGCTGTATCATACACAGCAGGATCTAGACAACGCTCGGGTGTACGCGAACCAGACGCACATCGCCCTGGCCACCCATGGCGATGCTATCAAGATGCTGTCCAGGGACCGCAACAAGCTTCGCCTGAGGTGCGCGAAGAAGGATGCCACCATCACACGCCTTCGCGCTCAGATAGCGTCACTTGAGGCCACGGTGAAGGCTCAGGAGGAGCAGATCCGGGAGATGGAGGAGGACGAAGCCGGTATCGATATTCGGGGAGGAGGAGCCTTCCTGAGTGACGATGACGACTTCGAGGAGGACGAGTTCAGCGAGGAGGAGGACTACGCTTTTACGGAGCCGGGACCCGATGACGTCGTTCCTATCGACGTTGAGGACGAGGGTAGCTGCACTTGAGTACGGATGTAGGCATGAGTTGTATCCCGACCGTTGTATCGTAGTATGTGAAATGGTTCTTAAAACCATTGGAGTGTTGAACTACTAGATTGTAATATGTGATGTGGTATGAATGAATGAATGTTTGTGTGTGTCATCCAAAGCATTCAAGTTTTTTTTTACAAGTTTTTGAACTTACTCAAAATGAACCCTAGAATTTCCCTCTTATCTTATAACCTTCTGTATATTCAGATGGCCCCTCCCAATCGCAACAACAACGATGCTATGATGCAACTGCTGCAAACCCTTCTGGCAGACAAGGAGACTGAAAGAGCTGAACGTCAAGCCAACATCACCGCACTGCAAAACCTCGCAAACCAAGGCCATGGAAACCATGATCACCCAGGATCCAAGCTCAAGAACTTTCAGAATACCAACCCTCCAGGTGTTCGAGCAAGACGGAGGAACCCCTCGATGCCGATGACCGGCTTCAAACCATGGAAAACAACTTGGAGGTAGGCTGGAGTGGAAGCCAACGAGATGGTCCTGTTTGCAACCCATTACCTCGCTGGACCAGCCCGAGCCCGGTGGACTAGCACCCGTGCCATGAATGGAGGTCGGTTCATGACTTGGGCAGATTTCAAGCTCAAGTTCGAGCAAGTACCATGTACCCCCGGGTCTTATCAAGAAGATGAGGGATGAGTTCCGTGAACTGAAGCAAGGTCGCATGACGGTGGTAGAATACCGCGACAGGTTCCTTACCTCGTCAAGGTACGCCCCGATGAGACCGACACCACCGAGAAGAGGCAGGAGAGATTCCTGAACGGACTGCATGATGAGATGCAGACTGTTCTCGTCAACATCCCCTTCGCCGACCTTGAAGCCCTTGTTGATTCCGCCATCCAGATGGAGGGCAAGCTGAACCAGGCCAACGAGAACCGCAAACGTCGCATGATGCACCAGAGTGGGCCTAGCAATGCCCCGAAGTATCGCCCCAGCTCAAGCGGAGGTTTCACTCCGAGAAACAACAACAAGCCCCCTATGCAGAACTCGCGCCCCGGTTATCAGAACCGGAGTGGAGGAAACTCCAGGCCAGGAGGCCACAACAACAACTACAACAACTTCAACCGCGCTCCACCCAGAGCTCCCAACCCCAACAACAACAGCAACACCAACACCGCTCCAAGGACTGGAAGCAATGCTATTCCTGTCGCAACCAAGGACAAGTCCACTATCACCTGCTATGAGTGCGGAGTGGTGGGACACTACTCCAACGAGTGCCCCAAGAGACTTGCCAAGCTCGCCGGCAACACCGCTGCACCTGCTCAGCAGCAACGCCGTGTTTCCACTGGAAAGAAGTTCGCCCCCAACAACCCCAATAACCGCAACGGCCGTCTCTTCCACATGAACGCGGAAGAAGCTCAGGAAGCACCAGGATGTTGTACTCGGGTATGTTTCCTGTCAACTCAGTATCTCGCCGCAGTGTTGTTTGATTCCGGAGCATCGCATTCTTTTGTCATCGAAGACTTTGCATCAACAAGTAAAATTCAACCTCTCAGTTTGAAACATGTCATGATAGTTCAAATCCCCGGATCAACCACTAAAGCCAGAAAATTTTGTAAAAATGTACCCATCAGAATACATGAAGTAGAGTTCTATGCCAACCTGATAATTTTGGGAACCAAGGGTTTGGAAGTAGTACTGGGAATGGATTGGATGGCAAAACATCATGGAATGATTGACTGTGCCAAGAAAGCCATCACCATGACCAGTAGCACCGGTATTATCGTAGAACATGTCTCCGAACTGCTACCCAGAAAATTTACCTGCAACCAGAGCATAGCCAAGCCAACTCTGGATCAAATCAGGGTCGTTTGTCGATATCCCGATGTGTTTCCGGATGGTTTACCCGGTATTCCCCAGGACCGGGATATCGAGTTTATCATCGAGTTAATTCCCGGAACCGGACCTATAGCCCGAGAGAGCCTACAGCATGAACCCGGCGAGCTTGTGGAACCGAAGAAGCAAGCTGGATGAACTGTTAGCCAAAGGTCCGATTCGACCAAGTGCGTCACCTTGGAGATCCCCGTTTTGTTTGTGGATAAGAAGGATGGTGCCAGTCGTTTATGTATGGACTATCGTAAACTTAACGATGTCACCATCAAGAACAAATACCCCTTGCCAAAGATAGAAGATTTGTTTGACCAGATGACCGGTGCCATAGTTTTCTCAAAAATTGACCTCAGGACTGGATATCACCAGCTGAAAATTCGTGCATCGGACATTCCCAAAACTGCCTTTACCACCAGATATGGATTGTACGAGTACAATGTCATGTCATTTGGATTGACCAATGCCCCCGCTTATTTCATGAATCTCATGAATAAGATCTTCATGAACTTTCTGGATAAGTTTGTTGTCGTTTTTATCGATGACATCCTAATCTACTCCAAGTCCGAGGAAGAGCATGAACAACACCTAGAAGCTGTCTTGGAGACCCTTAGAGAGCATAAGCTGTATGCTAAGTTCAGCAAATGTGAGTTTTGGTTAAAGGAAGTTGGATTCCTGGGACATATCTTGTCTGCAGGAGTAATTGATGTAGATCCCGCCAAGATCAGGACTGTTGCAGAATGGAAAGCCCCAACCACCCAGACCGAGGTCCGCGCTTTTCTTGGATTAGCCGGATATTACCGCAGATTTGTAGAAGGCTTTTCGAGTATCGCTCGACCAATGACACAATTATCGAAGAAGGATAAGAAGTTCGAATGGACGGACAAATGTGAGGAGAGTTTCCAACAACTCAAGCTTAGGTCGACCTCAGCCCCAATTCGATCATGTCGGACATCACCAAGCCCTTTGACGTGTATCTGCGATGCATCCAAGATTGGTCTCGGATGTGTGCTTATGCAAGAAGGCAAAGTGATCTCTTATCTCGTCCCGGCAGCCGAAGCGAGCATGAGCAGAACTACCCCACCCATGACCTCGAGCTCGCGAGCCGTAGTTTTAGCATCGAAGGTGTGGCGTCATTACCTCATGGGTAATCGCTGCGAGATCTATTCGGATCATAAGAGCCTGAAGTATATCTTTACCCAGAAGGAGCTGAACATGAGGCAAAGAAGATGGTTAGAATTGATCAAGGATTATGATATGGAGATCCACTACCACCCCGGCAAGGCCAATGTGGTAGCGGATGCATTGAGTAGACTGCCGTGTCAGTTAAACTCAATGATAGCAGAAGAACAACCCAGTTTGTACCAGGAGTTTGAACAGTTTAGAATGGAGTTAGTCAGTGAAGGATTCCTAGCCAGCATGGAGCTACAACCCACCTTGATTGGTCAGATCAAGGAAGCTCGAAAGGAAATGCCGGCATTGACGGAATCAAGACCCAGATAGTAGCAGGAAAAGCACCAGGATTCGCCGTAGATGAAGCCGGAGTTCTTTGGTATAAAGGACGTCTCTGCGTACCATCGGACTCAGACCTAAAGCAAGTCATTCTGAAGGAAGCCCATGACACCCTATACTCGATTCACCCCGGAGGTACCAAGATGTACCAAGATCTGAAGGAACAATTTTGGTGGCATGGAATGAAGAGGGAGATCGGAAGCTACATCGCCAAGTGCGATATCTGTCAGCGAGTCAAGGCAGAACATCAGCGACCCGCAGGACTGCTGCAACCCCTACAGATTCCGGAATGGAAGTGGGACTCTGTAGGAATGGACTTTATCACAGGTTTGCCCAAATCCAGCAAAGGAAATGATTCCATATGGGTAGTGGTTGATAGATTGACCAAGGTAGCCCATTTCATCGCCGTCAAGACCACTTACCAAGGACCGAAGTTAGCTGAGCTGTACATCTCCAGAATAGTCGCCCTGCACGGAAACCCTAAGTCAATAGTGTCAGATAGAGGATCACAATTCACCTCACGATTCTGGCAGAAGGTGCATGAAGGACTGGGGACCTGTCTGAATTTCAGCACCGCCTATCACCCGCAGACCGATGGACAGACCGAGAGAGTCAACCAGATATTGGAGGACATGTTGAGAGCATGTGTACTGGAGTACGGATCCAAGTGGGAAGATTGCACCGCCTTACGCGGAATTCTCCTACAACAACGGTTACCAAGCCGGCTTGCGAGATGGCCCCCTTTGAAGCTTTGTACGGAAGGAAGTGCCGTACCCCCGAACTGGTCGGAAGTCGGAGAAAGCCAAGTCTTTGGACCTGATGTTCTTCGTGAAGCCGAAGAGAAGGTGCACAAGATCCGAGAGTACCTCAAGACGGCGCAATCAAGGCAGAAGAGTTACGCCGACAAGAGACGCCGAGAGATGACCTTCAAGATCGGAGATTTTGTCTATCTCAAGGTATCCCCCCTGAAAGGAATGCAGAGATTCCAGCTGAAAGGAAAGCTTGCACCCCGATATGTAGGACCTTTCAAAGTTCTCAGTCGCCGAGGCGAAGTATCCTATCAATTGGAGTTACCTGAAGAAATGTCGGCTGTGCACGACGTATTTCACATCTCACTCCTTCGGAAGTGCCTGGAAGTCCCCGAGAAGACGGAAGTGTTCAAGAACATCGATCACCGTTCGGTGGATATCAACCAAGACCTGACATACCGCGAAGTGCCGATTCGCATCTTGGAAGAAGCATACAGAACCACCCGCACCCGAAGCATCAAGTTTCTGAAGATACAGTGGAGCAATCATACCGAAGATGAAGCCACTTGGGAGCGAGAGGAAGACATGAAGAAGGAGTACCCAAATCTCTTTAGTACCTAATTTTTTCTTTAAGATCTCGGGACGAGATCTTTTGTAAGGGGGAAGGGTTTGTAACATCCCAATTTCCAAATAAAGGAAGAAGAACATTTCCAAGTATCCAAAATTTAGAACCAACAAAAACTTTTACTTTGCATATAGTACCCTGCATAGGACTTGTGCATTTTGAGTGTTATGCCATGATGATTGTTACTTTGTATATATGATGAACTCCAAAACCCTAGAGTGATCTAGTGATCATCATAAACCAAATTCATCAAAAAGAGAAAGAAATCAAATATTAGAAAAACCCTAAAAACCCTAACATATGGCTTATGCCATTTTTTTTGTAAATTTGATCCTAGACCCATTTGATCTTCACAATAGTTGTGTTATGTTATTAAAGAGTAATTACAACTTTGGGAACCAAAGATTTACACTTCAAACCAATTTCCAATTTGAAAACATGATCACATGAGATAATGGTCATTTCGACTTTTATAGTCCGGTCCCTACTTTGAGCCTCTCTATTTCAATTTTTCCAAACCAAACAAATCCAACTCTTGGCATGTCATCCAAGTACACAACAAGGTGAACAACTTTTGTATAGATCATCTTACCAAAATCTTTCTGGATCAAGAATTAGGAGCAATCAAAGAGGAGACTTTGAAACATTTGGAAGATCACCAATTTTCAAAATGTGATCAAACCAGACCATCCCTTGACCCTCACACACCCTAGCCATGACCAGTGAACACTCCTACACCTAACCCAAGCAAGAACACGCCATGGACACGACCAAATCATGGCCAGCCATGGCCATGCCGGCCACGTCGCCCTCGACACGCCTCCCCCTTTCTCTCTTCACCATCGCCACGGCCACCATGTCCAACGCGTAGCCCACACCGTGCTGAGATCGCCCGTACCCGCCGTCGATCGTGAGGACGCCGACAAGCCCCGGACGACGCGCGCCCAGGTACGCCCAGGTACGCCGCAAGCGGCATGGGCGACGTCACTGGCGCACGGACGCGCGCAACCCGGCCACGCGGCGCCCGCCAAATCTCGCCGTACCCCGACCATATCGATCCGCGCGCCATGGTACCCTTCTCGCCACGCGGAGCTCGCCGGACACGCCGACGGCATGCCTTGGCGACCACGGCCGCCGGAGAGGACGAACGCGCCCGCCACGGCCGCGACAGTACGCACACCCGCCCGACCACCGTACGCCACCGTTTACCGCGCCGTTGACGCTCCAAGGACCGCGGTGACATCGTGAACACGACCCCGTCGTCGCCTAGCCCTCTAGCTCACCGGAGAGGCCGCGCCCTTGTCGACTTGCCACCGCACCCACGGCACCCTCTCCCGACTATAAATAGAGCACTTCCCTCGACGATCCAAGCACACCACCATGACCACCTCTCACCACCGCCTCGCTCAGCACCAGTAGCCACCTCAATCGTCGCCGGAGCAAGGCCAATCGACGCATCACTGCCGCGGAAGCTCTGCAGCAATCGCCGTCGATCCAGGCCTCCCCAAGCGACGCCACGCGCTACAGGCTGCTTCGCCGTCGTCTACAACGTCCCCAAGCACACTGACCAACCCTAGCTGGAGCCACGGTGAGCCTCCGACCCCCTACCGCCGCCGTGCCAGAGCTCCCCTCTCGCCGTCGACGACGATGAACGTGCACCGTTAGATCCTGTTCTAATCCAACGCGTCTCATTGATCCATACCGCTTCGGCTATTATGAGTCGCTGACGGGTGGAGCCCACTGTCGAGCGGCCCGCGCGTGCACGGATGCGTGGTGGGCTGGCCTTGGGCCGTTTTTAAACGTTTCGGCCCGAGTTAGCTTTCCCGCGTAGCCCGATAATTCAAATTCGAATTTTCCAAATCCATTTAATTTCAATACTGGCTCCAACTTTGAAAATCAATAGAATCTGTTTGGATTGGCCAAATTTAACAAACTTTATATTGTTAGAAAGCTAAGGAAAAGTTCTACAACTTGCCACTGGTCTCACCTTGAGATCTGTTGTAGAAATAATGTGACAAAAAGATCAAGCCAGAGACTTTTGCACATTCAATTAATTCTTAAAAATCAACCAAAATAGATATTAAGTTAATTCCAACTCCTATAGCTCACATTTGACTTACACTAATTGTTTCTGCAAGAAAATGGTGTGGTCACTTTGCATGATCATGCCCTAGTTTAATTAATGGACAATATGGCTAGTTTAGTAAGTGATATTGTCCAAAACTATTATGTAAATCTTATGAAGTATTTTTACTTCATTTAAATATTTGTCTCAAATGAATTCATGTGATGTTTGCACCCCTGGTCCAAACTCTCCTATATGAACATTTGAAGATTTAAATCATTTGTAGAGTTTTTAAATAGTATGAGGTGGTCTACCTCATTTAAATCTTTTTCTCCAATAATGATGATGAATGTTTGACTTAGGTCAATATGAATTCATGTATGATTATGGTTGAGAAACTAAATCTTAAGAATATTTCAATGAGAGGAAATTAATCCTCAAGCACCATATGAAAGTTAATTGTCACATATGACTGAGAGGAAATTATTTTCCTCAAGTCACCCCACCAATGCCCTTACTTATTTTATGTGTGTGCTTAGTATAGTTTGTGTGAAGTAATGATGTGTTTAGTATAGCTTTTGAGCTTGTTTGGGTGATTATACTTCGTATTCAAATTTAGACGCTAGCACCGGAGGTTATCAAGTGGAAGGAGAATTCTACCTCGAAGAGGAAGAAGAAAACCTAGAGAACTACCAAGGCAAGATAATACTCTTGCAAAGTACAAAGCTCTCCTTGAGCAAGGCACCATGATTCTTACCTTTCTTCATACAAGCCTATCTTATGTGTACACTATACAGGTTATACTTGTTGAGTTTTCCAAGGATGGACTAAAATTGGTATAGAGAACAAGATTACTAGATGAGTAAAGATAGCAAAGCAAAGTAGCACCCCTCATGATTAGTGCTAGTGCTAAAATACTAAAATTTGACTACTTTAGATGGGAACATGTGAATGGTTGAATTTGAAACCTTGGAATGATGAAGCATTCCATTGAAGAGTTTGAAGTTGATTGTGAACAAGAGAAGATGGTGATTTTTGATAAAAACCTGATATTGGTTTGAATGCGATACCTTTCCAATTCTTGAGTACCCCCACAATACCTGATTATGGGTAGGGCTTAACTGGAAGTTTATAGATTTTAGTATGAGTTCCCTCCGAACACACATCATAGGGGTCATGCTGAGGCTGCCTCCGTTGTTGAGAAAGGATGTGAATTGAGGTGAAATTGTACGGCCAAGCCTCGTGCAGTTCCCAGGTTAACAGTTGGTTTTCACTGGGAGGCCAAGCTCATGGGGAGAGGTGCTCATACTAGGATGTGTAAGTGAAAGGTTATGGTTGATGATCCGCGTACTATGTTACGGTGACTCGGAGTTATTCCGACGGATGAAATCAAATGTTGTGGCACAAGTGTGCAACCTCTGCAGAGTGTTAAATCTATTCGAATAGCCGTGTCCACGGTTACGGACGGTTGGAAGGGCCATACAGTTTCCGGTGTCAGATTTTTGAAAGCTTTAGTAAATGTGAATGGTGACTTGGTGACTCTTTGGGTATTGAACCAATGACGTGGGAATGACACTAATGTTCCCACTTAAGTTAGTTAGTACATGATCCAAGCTTGTGAACTAAAATTTGGCTTATGCAAGTTAAATTAGAGCTTAGTTCCTTTAATTGGCATTTTACAATAGTATTAGTTTGCAAGTACTTGAAGTACTTACGGCTTTGTCCCTGGCTATTCAAATGGCCAGAGTACGAGGAGGAACAGAACTATCACGAGGATGACCAGCAGGACGCCTACGACAACTAGGGGTTTCGACGTCAAATGTTGGCTCGTGGACTAGAGAGTCCCGTTACTATTACGCTTCCGCTATGTATGAACTTATGTATGTTGTTGATTGAAAGATCAACTATTCGTGTAAGATGAATCATGTGATTCAAGATTGTAAGACACTATGGCTTGTAATAAATAATGAATGTGATATTCGACTATTATGCCTCGCAACAACATTATCCTGGGATTGCGATGAATGACATAATAGGCATCTGGACTTAAAAATCCGGGTGTTGACACACACCCAATACACTTGTCAGGTGTATAGGTGCACTAGTTCGGCGAAGAGATAGTGAAATACAAGTAATATGGATGATTATGAGTGGTAATTGCAATCTGAAATAAAAATGACAGGAAGTAAATATGTAGCAGAACTGGTTGTAAACGGTGTTTCAATGCTTGGAAACAAGGCTTAGGGATCATACTTTCACTAGTGGACACTCTCAACAATGATGTCATAATTGAATACATAGATATTATCTCTTCACTACGCTACTCTGAACCACTCTCCGGTTTGATAATATACACAAATTCACTGCGTAGGGCTGCATAAGCATTCCTTAAAGTTCGCATTCCTAATCTATGGACGCCCACGCTATCACTTTGAGCATACGAAGATGGTACTAACTAGACACCACAATTCATAAGTATTTCTATAAATTAAGCTTAAGAAACAAACACGGTGTGCATACTGTCATCTTCACACCGTTGGACAAGGTGTCCCCGGAGATCACATAATAAAACCACTTGAGTAGCACAATATTTTAAGAATAACATCTACTTATTCAACTAAAATACAATGCTCATGATCACATAAAGATCGTACATGGAGAGATAGATAGACCACATAGCTACCGGTAAAGCCGTCAGCCTCGGGGGAGAACTACTCACTCCTCATCATGGGAGTCAGCAATGGCGATGAAGATGGCGGTGAAGTCGATGGAGATGGCTCCGGGGCAATTCCCCGTCCCGACAGGGTGCTGGAACAGAGACTTCTGCCCCCCGGATCTTGTCTTCGGCCGTGGTGGAGCTACAGAACTTTTCGTGGACGGAGGCTAGTGTATTTAGGGTTTTTGCGTCGGGAGACATTTATAGGCGGAAGGGTGAGGTATGTTGCTGCCAGGGGGGCCCACACCACCCCATGGCGCGGCCAGGGCCTGGGCTGGGCCAAGGGCAGGTGTGGCCATCTCCTGGCCCTCCTTCGTCTGCTGGACTCCGTCTTCGTTACATTAAAATAGGAACTTCGTCTTTTTTTCCGTCCAATTCCGAGAATATTTCCTGTACAACTTTTCTGAAATACAAAACAACAGAAAACATGGACTGGCATTGTGGCATCTTGTCAATAGGTTAGTTCCGGAAAATGTATAAAGTGCAACAAAGTGTAAACAAAACATATAGAAATTAGTGTAACACAAGCATGGAGCATCAAAAATTATAGATTTGTTTGCAACGTATCAAGACCACATCTCAGCAACAGTAGCAAGGCCCATAAACTCAGAAGTAAACTATGGCTGAACACTCTGAGAAAGAACGGCAGCTGCCATGGCATCCTCATCACACCACTGATCGAGTAAAAGCAGCCAGACTATCACGATAGGAACCAAGAGCCTCTGAATAAGCAAGTACCCGTTGCTCGTATGCCTCATCAGCAGCAAGCTCGGTAGACCTGGCTGCCTCCTGAGCAGCCTGAGGAGCATCATCAGCAAGGGCATGTGGCACTGGCGGCGGTGTAGGAGACACATGAGCAGTGGGAGGCGGCAGACAAGGGACCTCATCGGTAAGAACACCCCGCAACCGAAGACCACGCATGTGGATGCGTATAAAGGCAGCTAACTCCCCATAGTTGGTACCATCAAAGATCACTGGGCACCGAGGAATACTGACATAGCCAGATGCGGAGGACGCAATCAAATTATTTTTTCGAACCAGATCTAGATCTGGATCTGGCGGAACTGCCCGAGCTCGACCAGGGCGAGGCCGGCCAGGGGCGGAGGTGGCCGGAGCGGGGCCGGCTAGGGACGGAGGTGGCTGGGTCGGGGACGGCTGGGGGCGGAGTGGCCAGGGCGGGGCCGGCCAGGGACGGCCGGAGGCGGGGCTGGCCTAGGAAGAGCCGGCTTGGACGGGGCAGGGCCGGCCAGGGCAGAGCCGACCGGGGCAAGGGCGACCGGGGGCGGCCGGAGGCAGGGACGACCGGGACGTGGCCGGCCAGAGGCAGGGCCGACTGGGACGTGGCCGGCTGGGACGGGGTGCGAAAGAAGGTGGCCAAGAGAGGAGTAGGCCGGAGTAGGTCCAGCTGCCGGAGAGCTCGCCGGATGGATCGACGGCGGTGACGGCGGCAGCACGGAGTTGCTATGTGCAAAAGGAGCTGAACCTATGCTCTGATACCATGTTCTGAATGAGCAACTAGTATTCACGGAGAGCCAAATGCCAGTACATATACAAATGTTACAATGTGCAGGTAAGCCCCTCATACACCGGAAATACAAGAAAGAGGACTATACAACTCTAACACATAACACCAATAGCCTCTTGCAGACCGACATTGAAAGAACATATATTATCTTGTTTCGATGGTTTGCACACACTTTGGAGTTAGAAGTTTCTTTCTTTGCATAGCATTGCTCTGGTATTTAGACAGACTCTCACACGCAGCCAACAGAAAATCTGATGTGTCGTCTGGCAACAGGAGCACCAAATCCACCAAAAATTGTCCGGTGTCATTATTTCCTATAAAAATGTTACTTCCTGTGTCAATAAATAGACGTCTAAGATTTATGTAAATCTGGATGTACCAGATTTACATAAATCTTAGACGTCTATTTATAGACAGAGGGAGTATATAAATTACCTGCATAGAATCCAGGTGCGGCTCGTGAGGCACAGAGAAGAGAATGCACTGAAACCGTATTTGTAATTCGTACAATTGAGTGCATGCTTGTTCAGGGCCTCAGATAAAGGAACATGGAACAGATCACAGTGGTTTTCAGTCTCAACCACTGATGTGAACTGAACTGATACGCATTTTCAATAGCAAAAGACAACATATGAGCATCTGATTGCAGAAAGGATTTCCGCACAATGCATCCTGCAAAATAGAGTTAGCTCTGGTTTTTAGTTCCTACTTTTGTCATTTCCTACAATAACTTGTAAGCATGCACGTGCACGTGTAATACTGGGACTTGTTTGCTCATCCTACAATTTGGACTGGATTAAACTGGAGTTCCTTCTAAAATTATAATGAACACATTGGTTGAAGAGAACTGCAGGTATAAAACTGCATTGCCCAAACCACAAGTCACAAGCTCAATAACTAAAGCATAATCTTCATCTTAATTGGTTCCACATCATCTGACCACAGTGCAATCAATGTACCGTCCTAACAATTAGCACAACGTGACGTTGATTATAAACTCGCGAGATCCTAGAAAAATGAAGCATGTAGGGAAAACATAGAGAAAAAGGATGTAGCCGCCAACAATGAAGCGATGAATGTCAGGATGATCGAAAGGACGATTTGACCGCACGCCACCTTTCTGCACAAGTACACATCCCCCACATAGAGAGTCGATGCACCGGCGGAGGCACAGGCTGCTGTGAAAGTGAGAAACGCCATGATCTGCAATGCATCCAAAATCATTGTGAGCTCCTAGCTAGACCTGCTAGCTCAGTCAAAAGTGATTTGCTGGATATCTAAATGGTATCCGTTAGATGTAACAATTTCGGTTTAGCTCATACGGGCAAAAAAAAAGAAGCTTGCACATACTATACAGGTTGTTAACCAAAATTAATGCAAAGCACATTAGTAGTTTTTCATCCCTCAATCAAAATATTGTCAGTGCAAGTGAACTATATATTTTGGTGAATCAAGGATTTACTTACCCCGTCACCGACAACCAAGAAGAATACAAACGTTCGTTCGTGAAGGTCTTTTCTATTCCTCATAGCATAGATATCAACACAAGCAAGGCCCAAACTCCACACAAGCTGCAGGGGCATCATAGTACCCATAAAGCTGAAACAAAGAGAGACCATTATACTACACCCAGTAGGGTTAGACGATGTCAAGAATACAACTTTGGGAAAACTACAAACTTGTGCGAACAAGCAAATTAATTAATTTAGAATGCATATTCCACTCAAGAAAAGGAGCACAGATGCACTCATGCACACACAAGACAAGAGTCCATATGACATACATACAGAAAGCGACCAACTGTATTTCTAACATTAAGTAGTATAATTGTTTTTTTCTGTGCCAAAGCCTGCATATTGAACCAAGGCTGGTCCTCATGTGTTTACACTGATTTATGGGAATTAACTCAAAATTAACCATGTTCGGGATTAGTTTTGTCCGTGGAAACTTTGGCAAAACTACCCATCAAAAGATAAATCACCCTTAATCCACGAAATGAGACAGAGTAGACACTTCTCACTTGATTAGATTTCTTCCTTGATATGTTCCCATAATAAGAAATTCTAGAAAGATCTGTAGCTAAGACATGATTCTAATTCGTATATTCCACATCCTATGTTATCTGCAAAATCTTGGGCAGCGCTTTTGTACATGACTTTATGGCTGAAGAAAAATCACAATAGACAGCAACGCAACTTATTCTGTTTAGGCAACTCCCCTAAAAAAAACTGCCAAAGTGAACACACACAAAAAATGAAGATAAAATGGCAGGAGCAAGAAAATCGACGAATCAAACTGATCAAAGTGCCAGACTCACTAGGAATGCAGGATATGAGAGGAAAACAAAATTATAGATGGTGTGGGGAGGACATATACATACCACAAGGCAGGGCTGTCCATCAAATAGAAGAAGGCGGGGCTCTCCGAGAAGAGGAAAGTGGTGAGCATGGCTCAGATGGATGCGGCGGCGAAGACGCATTGCGACACCCGCAGCACCATTCCGCTCCATGTCCCTGGGCTCCCCACCATCTGCTCCATCCTCTTCGCCTTGGTCATGCTGGTTTCTCTGCTGCCGGGGGTGGTAGGAGACTAGGAGAGTTGTGAGCGCAGCGTGTAGAGGGTGGAGAAGCCAGCCGGGGAGTGGTCGATGTGATATTTTCGAGTGCTTAAGCCAAGGGCTCTCATTTTCTTCTTCTATAAGAATGAGGTCCCCATTGCCAAGCAATTCCCGTGATCTTCCAATTTTGGCCAGCGGGAGCAGGGCCATGTGAACCCAAGTTAAAGCAGCGTACTCCGCGCTTTACCCTTGCACCAAATAGGGAACTGGCATTTTTCTCTTTGCAGTAGGTAGTGAGCTGCCTCAAACGATGATCCAAGACCAGGAGTAGTGACTGACGAAAGCAGTGGTAAAACTGTGAAATGCACCCGGGGAGTCGATACCTTTACCACCCACACTGACTAGATAGGCACTGAGAAATGCCATGCTACATCTGGTGGGAGTAGTATCCTTTGCTAATGCTACGGCACGTCATGGCAAATGTTGTGTTTTTCTTCTTCTCAAATCAGTTCCTATCTGTTTCTCCTAGTCGTCTCCAAACGCGTGCACTGACAAAGATTATCTACCGCAGTTCAAAAACAAACAAAAAAAAGGTTCCACCTGTGCCTAGCTGATTCTATATTTCGTGCTAACTTGATACCATGTGTCCTGTAATGCGTTTGCTCCAGTACAACCCCCCTTCCCAAATTCATAGCAAACTCAAACACAAGAAGGGTTGAGATCGCTTGATACCCCTCCGTCATTAAAACATAACGGGTGTATAAAACCCGTATGGCCCAAATAAATTGTACAAGCTGCAGGGTACGTATAGGTACGCTGTCGTCGTTTCATCCAAAGTGGTTTTTCCGGGCGGTGGCATTCGTGGGCGGTGGGAGCCAGGGCAACGCAGCGCTGTGCCTACCAGTAGGCACATCTAGCGGTGATGGTCAGCCCAATCAGGTCGTACGGCTGCGTGTAGCAATGGTGGCGCGGTGATGGTCGGCACGATCAGACTACGACGACGTGCAGTAACGGTGGCGTGGTGGTTTGCAGAAACGGCAGCGGCGGCGCGGCGGTCCGACAGACTATCCGGCCACCCACTCGCCGGACTGGCTGGGCTGTTGAGAACGAAGGCCGCCGGACTTGTAGCCGGTCTAGCCAGCCTTGGTTTACACGGCCTATGACCGGACGTGGTCTGTGAGGGTTTGGAGATGCGAACGTGTGGATCGGCTGGACGACGGCTGACGTCTACGAATGTGGAGGTGGAGATCGGCTGCACATATAGATCGCGAAGTTGTTGGTGGCTGTCAAATATACGGTATACCCATACATGGCTGTATACTGAGTTTGGGTTTGGATTTGGGCTTAGGAGCCCAAACTGAGTTTGGGGTTGGGGGGCGTACTGGAGCAGACCCCGTCCTGTAATTTGAAACTCAAACCACTGATATACGCACGGTTTCTTCGCTTAGGACCTGAGCTTATCAGTTTTGTATATTTTTTTGGGTAAAATTTAAGAAGCCTTTTTGGATCCTTGCTCCCACTTCGTCTTCACACTGATGACTGCAATGCCTCTGACATCGTTTGCCTATCTGGGAGGTGTGTCATGGAGCTTCACCTCCACTCGTACGCTTGGGTATCCTCTGGTTAAAAGTCCTAGATCCATTAGTTAGATCAGACGATGGTCGTGTCTTTGACGACGCTTGTTGAAGGTGTCACCTTTGAGCAACCGTCTAAGGGCCTGTTTGTTGTGGCTGGCTGTGGCTGGCTGTGGGTGCTGTGCAGAAAAGCTGCTGTCTAGAAGAAGCTACTTTTCTGAGTGGAAGTCTCACTAGTAGGGAAATGCTTATAGGTGGAGCTTAGTTCTGTGGCGCACCAGCAGAAATGCGCCACAGAAAGATTTTTTGTGGCGCACGAGAAAGAATGCGCCACAAAAATAAGCTATTTTTGTGGCGCACTACTGAGCCGTGCGCCATAGAAATTATGTGGGGCCCACATCCTGCCACCACCAATTATTAGTGTAGGTATTTCTGTGGCGCACATGGCGTGCTGCGCCACAGAAATAAGTGTTTCTGTGGCGCACTGGCTCTGGTGCGCTACAGAAGTAGTTCATTCTGTGGCACACTTGTGCTGGTGCGCCACAAAAATAGCGCCTTCTATATCCAACTGTACCCCCTCCCCCGCCCCTGCCCGTACTTCCTCCTCCACCCCTCTTCCTCTCCCTACCGCCGCGCGCCGCCGCCTTCCATGGTGAGCGTCGCCGTCGCCGTCGCCGCCTCCTTCCTCCGCGAGGGCCGCATGCCGCCACGCTCCACCCATCCCCGTCACCAGCAGCACAAGCCGCTGCGGCGTGGAGGAGGAGGGGCCGGCTCCGCGTCAAGGAGGAGGAGCCGCCGCGTCTTCCTCCTCCTCCACCCCTGCCATCATCGTCAACCTCCTCCTCCACCCCTACCCGGCCCCTCCCTCTTCCTCTACCCGGCCCCTCCTCCAACAGCATCGTCGGTGGGCTCCACCTCTCCCCTCCCCTCCCTCTTCCTCTCCCGTGCGGGCACAAAGTGCTCGACGAAATTACTTTGTCTCTTTGTCCCTGGTTGCCTCCTTAATTGATGCCTTATGATCCAAATTACTATATTATTGGATTGAGTGATATGGCTACTGCTTGTTTGCTCTCCAAATTACCAAGTGATGAATATATAATCCCTTTGGAGCATTTTGCCCCATGCTATATATGTGTATTTGACCATGCTTATGATGGATTTCTTTTAAGGACTCTAGCTAGATTAGAGGGGAAAAAGTTGCTGCTTTGTTGCCTATGATAATGGATCATCAAATATTTCCCTTTGTCCCCTGGTTGCCTCCTTAATTGATGCCTTATGATCCAAATGACCCAAGTCCCTTGCATGATCCTATTTGTCCCTAATGTTGCTTAAGATGAATAAATTCCCTCTAATCACCATTTGGAGATCAAGACTAGTTCTTGATTTCCATTAGCTAGACTCCAATATTAAAAATGTCTCCCAAATATGGAGACAAACATTTTAACATTACCCCAATGTTATTTCTCTCAAATGGACAGTTTCGATGGTATGCTTGCTCCTCACTGTACTTTATCAATTCCCTACTGATTCTAAGTACCCATGAATATCTGGTGGTGTTCTTCTCACTGTTTAGTTACTTGTCAACACATGTGTTTGCATGTGTGTGTGAGCTGCTTGCGGATGTTTATCCACTCGTTGGCCTTTATTCTTGGTAGCTCAAAGTGTCATGCACTTACTGGATCATCAAATGTTTCCCTTTGTCCCTGGTTAATTGCCTCCTTAATTGATGCCCTATGATCCAAATTACTATATTATTGGATTGAGTGATATGGCTACTGCTTGTTTGGTCTCCAAATTGCCAAGTGATGAATATATAATCCCTTTGGAGCATCTGCCCCATGCTATATATGTGTATTTGACCATGCTTATGATGGATTTCTTTTAAGAACTCTAGCTAGATCAGAGGGGAAAAAGTTGCTGCTTTGTTGCCTATGATAGTGGATCATCAAATGTTTCCCTTTGTCCCTACTTGCCTCCTTAATTGATGCCTTATGATCCAAATGACCCAAGTCCCTTGCATGATCCCATTTGTCCCTAATGTTGCTTAAGATGAATAAATTCCCTCTAATCACCATTTGGAGATCAAGACTAGTTCTTGATTTCCATTAGCTAGACTCCAATATTAAAAATGTCTCCCAAATATGGAGACAAACATTTTAACATTACCCCAATGTTATTTCTCTCAAATGGACAGTTTCGATGGTATGCTTGCTCCTCACTGTACTTTATCAATTCCCTACTGATCCTAAGTACCCATGAATATCTGGTGGTGTTCTTCTGCTGTTTAGTTACTGTCAACACATGTGTTTGCATGTGTGTGTGAGCTGCTTGCAGATGTTTATCCACTGTTGGCCTTTATTCTTGGTAGCTCAAAGTGTCATGCACTTACTGGATCATCAAATGTTTCCCTTTGTCCCTGGTTAATTGCCTCCTTAATTGATGCCTTATGATCCAAATTACTATATTATTGGATTGAGTGATATGGCTACTGCTTGTTTGGTCTCCAAATTACCAAGTGATGAATATATAATCCCTTTGGAGCATCTGCCCCATGCTATATATGTGTATTTGACCATGCTTATGATGGATTTCTTTTAAGGACTCTAGCTAGATTAGAGGGGAAAAAGTTGCTGCTTTGTTGCCTATGATAGTGGATCATCAAATGTTTCCCTTTGTCCCTAGTTGCCTCCTTAATTGATGCCTTATGATCCAAATGACCCAAGTCCCTTGCATGATCCCATTTGTACCTAATGTTGCTTAAGATGAATAAATTCCCTCTAATCACCATTTGGAGATCAAGACTAGTTCTTGATTTCCATTAGCTAGACTCCAATATTAAAAATGTCTCCTAAATATGGAGACAAACATTTTAACATTACCCCAATGTTATTTCTCTCAAATGGACAGTTTCTGATTGTATGCTTGCTCCTCACTGTACTTTATCAATTCCCTACTGATCCTAAGTACCCATGAATATCTGGTGGTGTTCTTCTCGTTGTTTAGTTACTGTCAACACATGTGTTTGCATGTGTGTGTGAGCTGCTTGCAGATGTTTATCCACTGTTGGCCTTTATTCTTGGTAGCTCAAAGTGTCATGCACTTACTGGATCATCAAATGTTTCCCTTTGTCCCTGGTTAATTGCATCCTTAATTGATGCCTTATGATCCAAATTACTATATTATTGGATTGAGTGATATGGCTACTGCTTGTTTGGTCTCCAAATTACCAAGTGATGAATATATAATCCCTTTGGAGCATCTGCCCCATGCTATATATGTGTATTTGACCATGCTTATGATGGATTTCTTTTAAGGACTCTAGCTAGATTAGAGGGGAAAAAGTTGTCTGCTTTGTTGCCTATGATAGTGGATCATCAAATGTTTCCCTTTGTCCCTAGTTGCCTCCTTAATTGATGCCTTATGATCCAAATGACCCAAGTCCCTTGCATGATCCCATTTGTACCTAATGTTGCTTAAGATGAATAAATTCCCTCTAATCACCATTTGGAGATCAAGACTAGTTCTTGATTTCCATTAGCTAGACTCCAATATTAAAAATGTCTCCTAAATATGGAGACAAACATTTTAACATTACCCCAATGTTATTTCTCTCAAATGGACAGTTTCGATTGTATGCTTGCTCCTCACCTGTACTTTATCAATTCCCTACTGATCCTAAGTACCCATGAATATCTGGTGGTGTTCTTCTCGCTCGTTTAGTTACTCGTCAACACATGTGTTTGCATGTGTGTGTGAGCTGCTTGCAGATGTTTATCCACTGTTGGCCTTTATTCTTGGTAGCTCAAAGTGTCATGCACTTACTCGGATCATCAAATGTTTCCCTTTGTCCCTGGTTAATTGCCTCCTTAATTGATGCCTTATGATCCAAATTACTATGGTACCCTGGTTAATGTCCCTGGTTACTACCAAGTGATGAGTAATCCCTTATGGTACCCCAGACTTTGTTTTGAACTCAATTGAGTAATGATAAATTTCTATTTCTTGTTGGCTTTGATGAAAATAGAGATATCCACGAGTAGGGGATCATGTAAATGAAAGCCATTGTGGTATCCTTTGAAGAAAATGGACTGCTTTCGATGGTTTTAAAAGGCTAGGTGGTGCTAGGTGATTAAGTTGGCTACCAAGACTTGTCTCATCTGGTTAGCTGGGATATGCTATGTGTTGTTGCTTGTTTAGGCATATCTATCACTTACTGGATTTACTGGTTCTTGATTGGCCTCTCTTTTGCCAGCATCACTTGGTCTATATACCAAGTGATGAATAATCCCTTTGGAGCATCTTCTCCATGCATGTTATGTGTGTTTGAGCATCTTGACTTATGTCACCATGGTTGCTGGTTTGTTGGTGTTTTTGTACTTGCCGATGATTAGATGGTTGGTCGATCACTCGTACACTCTGGGGTGGAGCAAGTGAGCCTGGTGTGATGGCACAAGTATCAAAATTTTGTGCATCCTACCTGGCCTCACTTACTCCATCCCTGGATGTTAATATTTGTTTCGACCAACAAAGTATGAGGCATTCCATTTAGTTCATACTAGCTATCTACTTCTTAATTGCATTGGCCTTTCTTTCATTTTAGTGCCGATGATTAAATTGTTTGGTCACTTGTACACTCTGGGGTGGGGCCAGTGAGCCTGGTGCGATGGCACAAATATCAATCTCTTGTGCATCCTACCTGGCCTCACCGACCCCATCCCGGAATGTTAATATTTCTTTCGACCAACAAAGTATGAGGCATATGATATCTAGTTGAGATACCACTTGGCTCTTTCTTCCATTTTAGTGCCGATGATTAGAATGTTTGGTCACCTATACGCCGCAATATACTTTGTAGATGGGCCCCCCTTTCCCTGGCCGCCGTTCCGTGAATGAGTCTTTGACGAGACAACAACGCCGACCTGCCTCTCCGACGCATCACCACTTTTCTTCTCTCGCCGTCCAGTACGTGAACGAGTCCTTAATGCAAAGACGGTGCCAGCCTCCCTAGCATTATGCCGACCCCTGTTGCCGCGCTCGAGCCGTGTCTCACGCGCCCGCACTCTTCGCCTTTTGCCCGGTGAACGAATAGACTAATCGTTGGAATAAGGAAGCCGATGACGGCCGATCGCAATTTAATCTTGCGACCGGCCGTCATCGGTTTCCTTATTGCAACGATCGATCTATTGGTTCACCGGCAAGAAGGCGAACAGTGCAGGCGCGGGACACACGGCCCGAAGCGCGGCAACACGGCCCAGCATAATGCTCGGGCAGGCCGGCACGGTCTTTGCATCAAGGACTCGTTCACTGGACGGCGAGGGACTGCCGTGGTTCTGCGCCGGACAGGCAGATCGGCGTCGTTGTGTTGTCAAGCACCTGTTCACGGAACGGCGGCCGGGGAAAGGGGGCCCTTCTGCAAAGTATACTGTGGTGTATACTGCAACTATGGTTTCTGACCATAGTATTTGTGTTGACCAACAATGTATGAGGCACTTATTCCATTTTGTCATTCCATTTGCTTTGAGATTTTCAAAATGCCGATGATTAAAATGTTTGGTCACCGTACACTCGGGGGCGGCATAAGTGAGCCTGGTAAGATAGCACAAATATCAATATCTTGTGCATTTGACTTGGTCTCACTTACGCCGTCCCTGAATGTTAATATTTGTGTTGACCAACAATGTATGAGGCATTTATTCCATTTCTCTTGTGCATCGGACTTGTTGGTCTCACTTTCTTCCATTTTCATCATAGTAGGAACTGGATGAAGACCCCGATGCAAGCGAGCCTGGTGGGTAGAGATGAGGGAGCAAAGGAGGAACCGGATGAAGACTACTTTGTATCTCGAAATTGTGAATTTTGTATGAATTAAGAGTTGTATGCAAAACATTTGACACTTGCCACTATATATGTATCTCGATCGGGATCTAAGTAATGTGATGATGATGTCTATGTTATATTTGTGCAATGTACATGATATTTATATTATATCTGAATGTTGCTGTATATAACCTGTATATTGCTGTCTATAAACCGCATGTGTATAGCAGGCAGCACAAAATCGTGTATAATACAAGCAAATTCCGTGGTGCACTGAAAACCAATTCTGTGGCGCACGCTTTTCTGTGGCGCACCTAAGGACAAGTGCGCCACAGAAACCTTAATTCTGTGGCGCATGGGCCGGTGCGCCACAGAAACCTTATTTTTGTGGCGACGTTTCTGTGGCACACCTCCCATGCGCCACAGAATCCATTTTTGGTGCGCCACTGATGAGGCTTTTCCTACTAGTGTCTTTGGCAAACCAGCTGGTTGTCTGGCTGTAAACTGTTGAATTGTGTGAAACACCCTTACATTCATGAAAAGTTGTATTGTTGCTGCTTCACGTGTAATAAAAAGAATATGCATCTAAAATTCAAGTCGCCATACAATTGTCATTACATAACCATTGGGAATATATTTGTCCAAGATACATTTCCACAACATTATACTAGCTAATTCCTCCGTTGTCTAGAAATGAACAACGTGTTGGCAATGTCGTCACGTGTTCCGTTCATGCCTCTTGTGTGTAGTTCACCCGACACATGATCACTAGGCAAGGTAATTGTTTGCCTCTGGGCCTTGGGCATGTAATCCTCATCTGCATCACATCGATCAAACTGTTTATCACGCAAATTTATCCTCAAGATTCTTGTACCCCTTCCTACTCAAACAACCTCCATCCCTATTGTTTGCATTGACTTCCTCCATACAAATGAGGGACACAAGCTATAACACACAAGAAACTACACAATTACTATACGAAATACAATCTACCTAATCATAATGTGGTAAGCAAACAAGCATACACACAAAAAAATATGCACTGACTGCTAGCATATCATCTAGCACTAACACTGTAACACACACCAAAAAATATTGCACTGACTTCATCTATAAGCAATATCTAGCAGCAGATCATCCACTAACTTCATCCATACACACTGTACAAATCGAATCACGAATTGAAACAACAAATCATGGCAGAAAACGGCAGCCTCGGCCTGGATTTGTCCTCACCTAGCTGACCAGCGGCGGGGCTGTGGGGTGCTGCTGCTGCGCGGTCGAGGACGGGCCGGTCGTGGCCGTGGAGGACGGGAGCGGAGGCGAGGTGGTCGTCGGCGGGGCAGTTGCGGATGGGAGCAGCGGCGACGGGATGGGAACGACAGGGGGGTCGCGGATGGGAGCGGAGAGGGGGGGCGTCGAGGAGGCGAGCAGAGGCGACGGGAGGCGGCTAGGGAGGCGAGGGGGAGGCGCGGTGGTGCGGCGGCGGCGGCGACGTGGCTGGGAAACCCTAGCGAGCGCTGGTCGCTCCACGGTCGCGACTGGGGGAAAAGACGAGAACTGCTCGGTTCACTTTCGGGAAGCTCGGGAAGCACCAAAAACGGTGATTTTCCCCATCTGAAGGAAAACGCCTGGCTTTTGTAAAAGCCCAACGCGCAGCTGAGCCCTTTGGCTCGTTTGGGCTGCTTATTTTGGTGGAAAGCCTCCAAAAGCTAGAACAAACACCCCCTAATGCTGGCTTGCCATGTCGTTGCTATAGCTGTCGATCAGGAGGTTCCAACTTCTTCAATCAGCATCCAGAAGAGAAAGCGCTCCCGTAACCCTCCTCTCCTCCCGCGGCGCACCCCCAGGGCGCCGCCAGGGGATCATGATCCGGCCGCCCCAACACTCCCTCCCCCTGACCCCCTCCTCTTCGCCGCTGCCGCCGGCGCCGGCCGCGGTGGTGGTGGCCCCTGGTACCGAACGGTGCTAGGGGAGGTGAACGCGGCGGCCATCTCCTCGATGCGGCTGGGGCTGGATCGTCGGGGACGGACGCATGCGGTGGTCGGGGCGGCGTTCCCCGGGCAGGCGGTGGCGGCACTCTTCACCGGGCCTTCGCGAGTGCAAGTGGAGGAGGTCCGCCGTGGGTCTAGGCTGCCCGCCTAGACCGGTCGTCTTCCCCGCGGCACGAGTGAGTGTTGGGCGTCATGGCTAGGTCGCTGGTCTGGTCGGAGCTCACTGGCATAGAGGCCTCGTGGAGGCGGCAGTGAACCGCTGGTTCGGACTTCGATCCAATCGGTGGGGATCTGGACAGCCGGTCAAGATGGGCTTTTGGTCCAAGATCTGGACCGGAGTGGTCCATCCATGGAGATGTGGGTTTTGATGTTAGCTTCGCCACGCCGACGAAACATCTTTCTGGATTGCCATCTCTTAGATAAGCTCTGCGCGAATAAATGTGGTGGTCCTCAGATTGATTTCTCACACATGATACGTCTCCGACGTATCGATAATTTCTTATGTTCCATGCCACATTATTGATGATATCTACATGTTTTATACATACTTTATGTCATATTTATGCATTTTCCGGCACTAACCTATTAACGAGATGCCGAAGAGCCAGTTGCTGTTTTCTGCTGTTTTTGGTTTCAGAAATCCTACAAAGGAAATATTCTCGGAATTGGACGAAATCAACGCCCAGGGTCCTATTTTGCCACGAAGATTCCAGAAGACCGAAAGGGAAACGAAGTGAGGCGACGAGGCGGCGACACGCCAGGGCAGCGCGGCCCACCTCCTGGCCGCGCGGCCCTGCTGTGTGGGCCCCTCGCGTCGCCTCTTGACCTGCCCTTCCGCCTACTTAAAGCCTCCGACGCGAAACCCCCAGTACCGAGAGCCACGATACGGAAAACCTTACTGAGACGCCGCCGCCGCCAATCCCATCTCGGGGGATTCTGGAGATCGCCTCCGGCACCCTGCCGGAGAGGGAATCATCTCCCGGAGGACTCTTCACCGCCATGGTCGCCTCCGGAGTAATGAGTGAGTAGTTCACCCCTGGACTATGGGTCCATAGCAGTAGCTAGATGGTCGTCTTCTACTTATGTGCTTCATTATCGGATCTTGTGAGCTGCCTAACATGATCAAGATCATCTATCTGTAATGCTATATGTTGTGTTTGTCGGGATCCTATGGATAGAGAATACTATGTTATGTTTATTATCAATCTATTACCTATGTGTTGTTTATGATCTTGCATGCTCTCCGTTATTAGTAGAGGCTCTGGCCAAGTTTTTACTCTTAACTCCAAGAGGGAGTATTTATGCTCGATAGTGGGTTCATGCCTCCATTAAATCTGGGACAGTGACAGAAAGTTCTAAGGTTGTGGATGTGCTGTTGCCACTAGGGATAAAACATTGATGCTATGTCCGAGGATGTAGTTATTGACTACATTACGCACCATACTTAATGCAATTGTCTGTTGTTTGCAACTTAATACTGGAAGGGGTTCGGATGATAACCTGAAGGTGGACTTTTTAGGCATAGATGCATGCTTGGATAGCGGTCTATGTACTTTGTCGTAATGCCCAATTAAATCTCACTATACTTATCATATCATGTATGTGCATTGTCATGCCCTCTCTATTTATCAATTGCCCGACTGTAATTTGTTCACCCAACATGCTATTTATCTTATGGGAGAGACACCTCTAGTGAACTGTGGACCCCGGTCCATTCTTTTACATTGAATACAATCTACCGCAATACTTGTTCTACTGTTTTCTGCAAACAATCATCATCCACACTATACATCTAATCCTTTGTTACAGCAAGCCGGTGAGATTGACAACCTCACTGTTTCGTTGAGGCAAAGTACTTTGGTTGTGTTGTGCAGGTTCCACGTTGGCGCCGGAATCCCTGGTGTTGCACCGCACTACATCCCTCCGCCATCAACCTTCGACGTGCTTCTTGGCTCCTACTGGTTCGATAAACCTTGGTTTCTTACTGAGGGAAAACTTGCCGCTGTACGCATCACACCTTCCTCTTGGGGTTCCCAACGGACGCGTGCTGTACGCGTATCAACACACCAGGACGAAGATCTTCTTTTTGCATGTCCGTCTCGATTTGGCTGGATGTTGAGTTTTGGAAGGCTCCGCTGGCAAATGTAACAGTGCTCGTGCCTGGAGTTTGCTGGTTTGGGAGGTATTCGATCGTGCGCACCCATGCTTTTATTCCGACTGTTTGGTTCCGGAGGGAGCGACGTGAAGCTCTGATCTGTGTTGCCAGCAGATGACATTCTGGTACATGGCGTATCAAAGACGGAGAATTTCTTGAAGGCCGGATTGGAGGACTGGCAGTGGAGGATCGAGTTGTGGTGTTGTTGAGGGATTTGCTTGGTTTTCTGGGCCTTGTAACAGCAGTATGCAAGTGAGGGCAACAACACAGATGAAGTTCAGAGTCCTACCTTCACTACAGGAATGGGGCTATATGCCGAGGGCCGGGAACCCTCGGCGTAGCCTGCTTTGGCCGTCGGCGTAGGCTACGCCGAGGGCCGCCCTCGGCATAGCTCCTCGGCGTATAACTCCCTCGGCAAAGCCACTATGGCCGTCGGCGTAGCCCAGCCCTCGGCATAGCACGCTACGCCGATGGCAAAACCCTCGGCATAGACTTTTAAAAAATTCAAATCTCCCTTTTCCAAAAAAAATCAAAAAATATTCGAAAAAAAATATTTTTTTTCTATATGCCGACGGCAAAACCCTCGGCATAGACTTTTAAATTTTTTAAAATTTTAATTTCTTTTACACAATTTTTTATTTTTTTTCTTTTTTTACTTGTGTATCTTTCACCCAATACAATTTTAACTCTAACTACACTTAATCTTAGGTCAAATTACAATCATGGTTAAACTTCCCAGTCGGTCACCCATCCTCACACTACTCCAGCCTCAGCACGCTTAAATTTTTGGTTCCATTCGGATGAGCTTCCATTATAGAATTGACACCTCTTGTTGATAATAATAGCATATCAACCCTATTAACCCTTGAACCGTGATGCACATCTTTTTATTTTTGAATCTCAAACAATTACTTAAGTAGACAACAATAAATATATAAGTAATAATAATATTGAATTCAAACAACAGTATATAATATTGAAAAACGTCCATATGTTAGTGCATGAAATCAAAAGATATGGAACCTGTTGCTCTCCTCTTTTCCAAAGGATCCCATGAAAACTCTTTATTAAAAAAATGAAACAAAACGAAACTAAAATTAAAACAAGAACGAGTAAAAAAAAATTATTAAACATGGGTTGCCTCCCATGAAGCGCTTCTGATCATTTTGATTTTGGAAGTGGGACATCCACTCCAAAGTAATTAGGCATCAAAGTAATGATCCCATCTTTACCATACTTGGCATTTTTCGTTTTAGGGAAGTGAACTACAAATAGTTCAATTCTCACATTCCCTTCATGCAAACTGATTAGAGCCTTAATAGTTCTAAGAAATAGACTTCCTAAGATTATAGGAGCTGTAGGATCTTCTCTCATTTCCACAATAATAAGATCAATAAGAGCAGGACATCCTTTAATTTCTACCATAATATTTTTCTTAATTCCTACAGCTTGTTTATAAGTTGAATCCGCTAAGTGAAGTCTTAGCTTAGTTGTTTCAAATAACCCTAAGTTTAATTTATCAATAGGCTCTTTGGAATGGTTAAAACGCTTGCACCAAGATCACAAAGTGCAGCAATCTCCTTCACTCCAATATGAATTTTAATAGTGGGCCCAAATATATCATCAAGCTTAGCTGGAAGTTTTTCAGCTAGCTTCTTATATTGTTGTCCTAACTCACGTACTTTGCATGCTACTTCATGAATAAATTGCCGGTACATAGTACCATTACCTTCTTTAATACTGGGATTCTTGACGGTTATCATCTTCACCAAGATCTTCCATGGAATAGCCCAGCGATGGAGCATTGCTATAATCGAGCTCTTCATATGCGCTCCATCCTCTTGCTTGACTCTCATCATCTTGAGGTCTTAAACAGGTTTTGGTTCGGGCTTCCTTGCAAATCTTGCAAGTAAGCCGTGGAAAGGGAAGATGATGACAAGGCTTATTCTCGTCAACTCTGTTTTGACATCTACTTTAACCTATTTATATTTCTCAACGAGCTTTGATCTCATGCCTTGGGCGATAAAAAAGATTGACATTCTTTGTAGAAAAAAATTATGGAGCAGGGATAATGAAGCCAGGGGTGGGCACTGTCTGGTGAACTGGAAGTCTGTTTGCTCCCCGAATTTTTTTGGTGGCCTTGGCGTTAAGGGCCTATGCTCTTACGGCCGGGCTTTGCGGCTGCGTTGGCTCTGGTATTCCTGGGATGAGGTTGAGCGGCCTTGATGGCGCTGTCATGTGATGCCGAGAGACAGTTGTTTGATGCTTGTACAAAAATCACCTTAGGGAATGGAAAAAAGAAATTTTCTGGGGCAAGAATTTATCAGTCTCAGAGGCATTGTATGATGGACGCTGGCTCCGGGGGCCTCTTCCAGGTTTCGACAGCGGATGAGCTCCATCATTTCCTTCTGCTTTGGGCGAAGGTGGATGAGGTTCGGTTATCAGATAGGCATGACTCCATTAGATGGTGGCCTTGCTCTGGTGGGAACTACTCGGCCAAGTCTGCCTATGAGTTCCAATTCTACTCGGCCAAGTCTGCCTATGAGTTCCAGTTCATTGGGCGATGGCTGCAACCACACCTTGAAAAAGTTTGGCACACTAAGGTAGAAGGAAAAGTGAAGTTATTTCTGCGGTTGCTCTTGCACAATAGGAATTGGACCGCTAACAGGCTTCTGCGGAGAGGATTGTATTGCAACCCAACTTGTCTCCTATGTGATCAAGAGCCTGAGACCACGGCTCATTTGACGGTGCAATGTTATTATGCCAAAAAGGTTTGGGCTTCGCACTCTGTTTTCAATGCACCACTGGCTAGGAGCCGAGAGGTGAGACGATTTGAGTGGCCTACTACACGGCTTGCAACATCTGGAAGGAACGAGGGTGGCCAACTTTTGAAAATACCGAGATGCCGGCAACTGATCTTGACTCTCGTGTTAAAGAGGAAAATACCGAGATGTCGGGGACTGATCTTGGCTCTCGAGATGTCGGTGAGTTTCTGAAAATACCGAGATGTCGGCGACTGGTCTCTGGGTCAAAAAATAAACCTTCATGTTGTTCGATGGAATTTAGGTTTTGCAATACCTACCAAGGGCTTTGGTGGAAAACCTCGCAGTAACAGCATCGCAATAGGGAGCGAGGGATGTGTCTGCAATTTTGTTTTGACGGACCGAGGCCCTTTAGACAATACCGACACTTCCATATATTGTTGTCAAGCTAATAGATGACCGCTAAACAAGTGGGTGATCCCCATTGACACTTGCAAGGTCTCGTTTATGACGCCCGCTGCACACGCCAACAAAGATCTTGATCTTGGCTGGTATATTTAATCTCTTTATTTTTTTCCAAACAGCCACGGGTGAAGTTAAACTTAATACTTCTACTATTTTTTAGTAATATATTTCATGGCAGTTTCTTCATTTATTATCGAACAAAAAAAATTGCACAGGCCCACGCCCACGCCCATGCCCAGCACAGAAAGGAAATAGATCCACACGGCCCAGCCTACACTACCGACTGCCCTTTCGTCTTCACTTCACCCATCTCTGCTGCATCTCGCTCCTGCGAACCCCCATACCCAAAACCTCGTTCGCTGGAGCAGATGGCAGCCGACGGTCTCGCCGCCGCACAACGGACCTGGTAGATCTACTCCTCTCTCACGCTCCCCTCACCGGGTGGAAGGATCTCTAATCTTTTCGCCTACAAATCTGCGCAGATTGGTCGCTCCTCGTCTCCACGGACGGCGATGGCGCCGGGCTTCAAGAAGGGCGCGAAGGATAGCCCGGTGGACAAGATCACCGACGACATCCTCGCCGACATCTTCTCGCGCGTGCCCTACAAGTCAATCTGCTGCTGCAAGTGTGTCTCCACGCGCTGGTGCGACCTCTTCTCTCACCCCGACCACCGCAAGAAGCTGCCTCAGCCCCTCGCCGGATTCTTCCATAAAGGCTACAACAAGAATCGGTTCCCCAGTGAAGCTCAATATTTCACCAATGTCTCTGGGAAAGGTGATCCTCTCGTCCACCCTTCACTATCGTTCCTGCCCAACTACAATAGCCTTGACATCTTAGACTACTGCAATGGCCTCCTCCTCTGCCAATGCTGCAACACATCGGATTATGTGGTGTGCAATCCCGCCACTGAGAAATGGGTTGATGTTCCTGCCACCGAGTGGTCCAGTGAGGCACAGGCGCGCATCGGGTTCGACCCGGCCGTCTCCTCCCACTTCCATGTGTTCGAGTTCATAGATGAGGAGGGATGGGGTATAGCCGAGGAGGAGCAACACGATTGCTTCAATCGCATTGAAGCGCTAGCCATATACTCGTCTAAAGCTGGAGGATGGAGGCATCAAAACTTGGACGGATTTGAGTTTGCCGTATTCTATGATTCACGAAGTGCTTTTTTTAATGGGATCCTGCATGTTGCTACCTCTGAGGGTTTTATATTAGCTATTGATGTGGAAGGAAATGACCGGGGGCTCGTTACTATTCCTATGCCACCATACAATGATGATGTTTTTGTCGATGATATTTTTCTATCGCAGAGGCAGCTGTGTACTGCTTGCATTGATCGGTCTCAACTAACAGTCTGGGTTCTTGAGGACTATAAGAGTAAAAAATGGACCTTGAAGCACAATGCCAGCCTCTTGGAATTGTTTGGAGAAGGGTACAGAGGCACTGTCATCTCATTCCATCCCGAACGTAATATGATATTCATAGTTTGTGGGCACGAGAACACTCTAATGTCATACGACATGGATTGCAGAAAGATGTGTTCTATATGTCAACTTGAAAGGGATTGTCAACCTAAGCGGGTCAAGACTCCTTTTCTCCCATATGTTCCATTGTACTCAGAGCCATTGGCAGATGGGAACTAAAAGTATTGCTTGGTGCAAGCTCTGTAGTTATCTATAATTTTCTGATGTTGTTGGAGTTAGCTTTTGAACTCGGGCAGGAGCCAGGTCAAAAAAAACTCGGGCAGGAGTGACAATGTGACATGGGTTCTGTTGGTGCTTGACTGTACTCATGTCCTGACTCTCCATTGCAGTTAGCTTTAATCATGGCCGTTAGCACCTCATTCAGCTGTGTAACACCCTACTACTGTAACCATGGGTATTATGATCGTTTAGTTGAACTGCTATGAACGTTAAATATGTAAGTTCTGTTATGTGCGTATTTCTCTCTTTGGGAAACGTTGTATATGTTGCTGCTTCTGCATTTTGGTCTTATTTTGCTTTTGTCATGCTACTGAAACAATGTTTGCATCCATTTTTTTAAATCTCCACTCGACAATGGAATGGTCTCTCTGTGTAAGGCATTTCTTTTCGATTTGTGCCCTTTCTTGTTATATTTTTGTTATCAACTTCCGCAGTCCGTTTAGTGCAGTATGAGACGTTCACATCTGTAGTGAATGATGGGATCTACCTGGAGTAGTAACCAGTAGGAGACTTTTGATAGCAGATGGCATCTCTTTCGTAATCCTATATAAAACAACTACAGTACACCGGTTCATGATTTTGGTCAACTACTCTGTTAACTTGGCACTAATAGTTTTCCCAAACATATAACTAGGCGATCGACAATGGTCGTGAAGCCTTCTGTTACAGAGGAAACAGGAACGCCCCTGACCTAGCCGCCGCCCCTCCACCCTCCACCCTCCTAGCGCCGCCGCCCCTCCCTCCACCACCGCCCCCTCCCATCCCCTCTCTTACCTTCCCATCTTCGCCCCTGGCCGTCTAGCGCGAGGCGGCTCCGGGCGACGACCCGAACCCAAGAAGAGGCGGTCCATCTTCCTCCTCCTGGCCGCTGCCGCCGTCGGGGTCGGCGGTGGCGGCCGCGTCCGGCTGCCAAAGGCAGGGGCGGTGGTGGCGCGTCTGATACGTCTCCGACGTATCGATAATTTCTTGTGTTTCATGCCACATTATTGATGTTATCTACATGTTTTATGCACACTTTATGTCATATTCGTGCATTTTCTGGAACTAACCTATTAACAAGATGCCGAAGTGCCAGTTCCTGTTTTCTGCTGTTTTTGGTTTCAGAAATCCTAGTAACGAAATATTCTCGGAATCGGACGAAATCAAAGCCAAAGATCTTAGAATCCCCGGAAGCATCCAGAACACACCAGAGAAGTCAGAGGGGGGCCACAGGCCCACCAAACTATAGGCTGGCGCGGCCAGAGGGGGGGGCCGCGCCGCCTTATAGTGTGGGCCCCCCAGAAGCCCTCCTGTGCCGCCTCTTCGTCTATATAAAGCCTCCGTCGCGAAACCCCTGATGTGAAGAACCACGATACGGAAAACCTTCCAGAGCCGCCGCCATCGCGAAGCCAAGATCTGGGGGACAGGAGTCTCTGTTCCGGCACCCTGCCGGAGCGGGGAAGTGCCCCCGGAAGGCTTCTCCATCGACACCGCTGCCATCTCCACCGCCATCTTCATCACCGCTGCTGCTCCCATGAGGAGGGAGTAGTTCTCCATCGAGGCTCGGGGCTGTACCGGTAGCTATGTGGTTCATCTCTCTCCTATGTGCTCCAATACAATAATCTCATGAGCTGCCTTACATGATTGAGATTCATATGATGATGCTTGTAATCTAGATGTCACTATGCCAGTCAAGTGAGTTTTACTTATGTGATCTCCGGAGACTCCTTGTCCCACGTGTGTAAAGGTGACAGTGTGTGCACCGTGTGGGTCTCTTAGGCTATATTTCACAGAATACTTACTCACTGTTATGAATGGCGTAGTGAAGTGCTTATTTATATCTCTTTATGATTGCAATGTGTTTTGTATCACAATTTATCTATGTGCTACTCTAGTGATGTGTTATTAAAGTAGTTTATTCCTCCTGCACGGTGTAATGGTGACGAGTGTGTGCATCCGTGTTAGTACTTGGCGTATGCTATGATCACGATCTCTTGTAGATTGTGAAGTTAACTATTGCTATGATTGTATTGATATGATCTATTCCTCCTACGTAGCGTGAAGGTGACAGTGTGCATGCTATGTTAGTACTTGGTTTAGTCGTGTCGATCTTTCTTGCACTCTAAGGTTACTTAAATATGAACATTGAATTGTGGAGCTTGTTAACTCCGGCATTGAGGGTTCGTGTAATCCTACGCAATGTGTTCATCATCCAACAAAAGTGTAGAGTATGCATTTATCTATTCTGTTATGTGATCAATGTTGAGAGTGTCCACTAGTGAAAGTGTAATTCCTAGGCCTTGTTCCTAAATACTGCTGAGTTACTACTGCTTGTTTACTGTTTTACTGCGTTACTACTGCTGCAATACTACCACCATCAACTACACGCCAGCAAGCTATTTTACGGCACCGTTGCTACTTGCTCATACTTATTCATACCACCTGTATTTCACTATCTCTTCGCCGAACTAGTGCACCTATTAGGTGTGTTGGGGACACAAGAGACTTCTTGCTTTGTGGTTGCAGGGTTGCATGAGAGGGATATCTTTGACCTCTTCCTCCCTGAGTTCGATAAACCTTGGGTATCCACTTAAGGGAAACTTGCTGCTGTTCTACAAACCTCTGCTCTTGGGGGCCCAACACTGTCTACAGGAAAGGAGGGGGAACGTAGACATCAAGCTATTTTCTGGCGCCGTTGCCGGGGAGGAAAGGTAAAAAGGCACTCATACTACGGTCCCAGGTAAAGTATTTTTCTGGCGCCGTTGTGTGCGTGCTTGAAGCTATTTCCTTTAGATCCTGCAATTGCATCTTTTTGTTTCTTGTTTACACTAGTTTGGCATAATGGACAACAATGAGCTTCTTATTCTATTTCCTGATTTAAAACATGGATTGTTTGATGCGAAAATTAAAAAACCTATGAAATCTTATTTGCATGCTGGTAGTAATATTAGTATGAACGTTTCGAACACCATTGTTGATAATGATATAGAAAGTTCTAAGCTTGGGGAAGCTGGTTTTCATGATCTTTTTAGTCCCCCAAGCATTGAGGAGAAAATTTTCTTTGATGATACTTTGCCTCCTATTTCTGATGATTATAATAATAGTGGTCTTTTGGTACAACCTACTATGGAGAGTAAATTTTATTGTGATTATACTATGCCTCCTACACTTGATGAGAATAATAATGATAGCTACTTTGTTGAATTTGCTCCCACTACAACTAATAAAATTGATTATGCCTATGTGGAGAGTAATAATTTTATGCATGAGACTCATGATAAGAATGCTTTATGTGATAGTTATATTGTTGAGTTTGCTCATGATGCTACTGAAAGTTATTATGAGAGAGGAAAATATGGTTGTAGAAATTTTCATGTTACTAAAATGCCTCTCTATGTGCTGAAATTTTTGAAGCTACACTTGTTTTATCTTCCTATGCTTGTTACTTTGCTCTTCATGAACTTGTTTATTTACAAGATTCCTATGCATAGGAAGCATGTTAGACTTAAATTTGTTTTGAATTTGCTTCTTGATGCTCTCTTTTGCTTCATACTCTATTTTTCATGATTGCATCATTAAAACTGCTGAGCCCATCTTAATGGCTAAAAAGAAAGAACTTCTTGGGAGATAACCCATGTGTTATTTTGCTACAGTACTTTGTTTTATATTTGTGTCTTGGAAGTTGTTTACTACTGTAGCAACCTCTCCTTATCATGTTTTTATGCCAAGTAAAGTCTCTATGGTAAAGTTGATGCTAGATTTGGATTGCTGCGCAGAAACAGCATTGCTGTCTGTCACGAATCTGGGTCTAATTCTCTGTAGGTAATTCAGAAAATTATGCCAATTTACGTGAGTGATCCTCAGATATGTACGCAACTTTCATTAGTTTTGAGTTTTTCCATTTGAGCAAGTCTGGTGCCATTTTAAAATTCGTCTTTACGGACTGTTCTGTTTTTGACAGATTCTGCCTTTTATTTCGCATTGCTTCTTTCGCTGTGTTGGGTGGATTTCTTTGTTCCATTACCTTCCAGTAGTTTTGAGCAATGTCCAGAAGTGTTAAGAATGATTGTGTCACCTCTGAACATGTGAGTTTTTGATTATGCACTAACCCTCTAATGAGTTTGCTTAAAGTTTGGTGTGGAGGAAGTTTTCAAGGGTCAAGAGAGGAGGATGATATACTATGATCAAGAAGAGTGAAAACTCTAAGCTTGGGGATGCCCCGGTGGTTCACCCCTGCATATTTCAAGAAGACTCAAGCGTCTAAGCTTGGGGATGCCCAAGGCATCCCCTTCTTCATCGACAAATTATCAGGTTCCTTCTCTTGAAACTATATTTTTATTCGGCCACATCTTATGTACTTTGCTTGGAGCGTCGGTTTGTTTTTGTTTTTTGTTTTGTTTGAATAAAATGGATCCTAGCATTCACTTTATGGGAGAGAGACACGCTCTGCTGTTGCATATGGACAAATATGTCCTTAGGTTCTACTCATAATATTCATGGCGAAGTTTCCTCTTCGTTAAATTGTTATATGGTTGGAATTGGAAAATGGTACGTGTAGTAATTTGCTAAAATGTCTTGGGTAATGTGATACTTGGCAATTGTTGTGTGCATGTTTAAGCTCTTGCATCATATACTTTGCACCCATTAATGAAGAAATACTTAGAGCTTGCTAATTTGGTTTGCATATTTGGTTTCTCTAGAGTCTAGATAATTTCTAGTAAGGTGTTTGAACAACAAGGAAGACGATGTATAGTCTTATAATCCTTGTAATATATCTTTTATGTGAGTTTTGCTGTACTAGTTCATACTTGTGTTTGTTTCAAATAACCTTGCTAGCCTGAACCTTGTATCGAGAGGGAATACTTCTCATGCATCCAAATACTTGAGCCAACCACTATGCCATTTGTGTCCACCATACCTACCTACTACATGGTATTTCCTGCCATTCCAAAGTAAATTGCTTGAGTGCTACCTTTAAACAATTCAAAATTTATCACCTCTGATTTGTGTCAATGTTTTATAGCTCATGAGGAAGTATGTGGTGTTTATCTTTCAATCTTGTTGGGCAACTTTCACCAATGGACTAGTGGCTTCATCCGCTTATCCAATAATTTTGCAAAAAGAGCTGGCAATGGGATTCCCAGTCCCAACTTAATTAACAAAAATAGACACTCCTCCATGGTATGTGATTGTTGGACGGCACCCGAAGGATTCGGTTAGCCATGGCTTGTGTAAGCAAAGGTTGGGAGGAGTGTCATCATAATAAAACTAAAATAAAAAGGCACTCCTTCATGGTATGAGATTGTTGGCAGGCACCCGAGGATTCGGTTAGCCATGGTTTGTGAAAGAAAGGTTGGAAGGAGTGTCACCCAAAAATAAAATAGAATGGGAGCCGCTCTTTGAAGGTTTGTCTGGCAAGGGGGTTAGAGTACCCGCTACCATTCGTTGACAACAACATACACCTCTCAAAACTTTATTTTTATGCTCTCTTTATGTTTTCAAAATCAAAGCTCTAGCACAAATATAGCAATCGATGCTTTCCTCTTCGAAGGACCATTCTTTTACTTTTATTGTTGAGTCAGTTCACCCATTTCCCTCCACCTCAAGAAGCAAACACTTGTGTGAATTTTGCATTGATTCTTACATACTTGCTTATTGCATTTGTTATATTGCTTTGCATTGACAACTATCCATGAGATATACATGTTACAAGTTGAAAGCAACCGCTGAAACTTCATCTTCCATTATGTTGTTTCAATGCCTCTACTTTGAATTATTACTTTATGAGTTAACTCTTATGCAAGACTTATTAATGCTTGTCTTGAAGTACTATTCATGAAAAGTCTTTGCTTTATGATTCACTTGTTTACTCATGTCATATATATTGTTTTGATCGCTGCATTCACTACATATGCTTTACAAATAATATGATCAAGATTATGATGGCATGTCACTCAAGAAATTATCTTTGTTATCGTTTTACCTGCTCGGGACGAGCAGAACTAAGCTTGGGGATGCTGATACGTCTCCGACGTATCGATAATTTCTTGTGTTTCATGCCACATTATTGATGTTATCTACATGTTTTATGCACACTTTATGTCATATTCGTGCATTTTCTGGAACTAACCTATTAACAAGATGCCGAAGTGCCGAGTTCTGTTTTCTGCTGTTTTTGGTTTCAGAAATCCTAGTAACGAAATATTCTCGGAATCGGACGAAATCAAAGCCAAAGATCTTAGAATCCCCGGAAGCATCCAGAACACACCAGAGAAGTCAGAGGGGGGCCACAGGCCCACCAAACTATAGGCTGGCGCGGCCAGAGGGGGGGCCGCGCCGCCTTATAGTGTGGGCCCCCCAGAAGCCCTCCTGCGCCGCCTCTTCGCCTATATAAAGCCTCCGTCGCGAAACCCCTGATGTGAAGAACCACGATACGGAAAACCTTCCAGAGCCGCCGCCATCGCGAAGCCAAGATCTGGGGGACAGGAGTCTCTGTTCCGGCACCCTGCCGGAGCGGGGAAGTGCCCCGGAAGGCTTCTCCATCGACACCGCTGCCATCTCCACCGCCATCTTCATCACCGCTGCTGCTCCCATGAGGAGGGAGTAGTTCTCCATCGAGGCTCGGGGCTGTACCGGTAGCTATGTGGTTCATCTCTCTCCTATGTGCTCCAATACAATAATCTCATGAGCTGCCTTACATGATTGAGATTCATATGATGATGCTTGTAATCTAGATGTCACTATGCCGAGTCAAGTGAGTTTTACTTATGTGATCTCCGGAGACTCCTTGTCCCACGTGTGTAAAGGTGACGAGTGTGTGCACCGTGTGGGTCTCTTAGGCTATATTTCACAGAATACTTACTCACTTGTTATGAATGGCGTAGTGAAGTGCTTATTTATATCTCTTTATGATTGCAATGTGTTTTGTATCACAATTTATCTATGTGCTACTCTAGTGATGTGTTATTAAAGTAGTTTATTCCTCCTGCACGGTGTAATGGTGACAGTGTGTGTGCATCCGTGTTAGTACTTGGCGTATGCTATGATCATGATCTCTTGTAGATTGTGAAGTTAACTATTTCTATGATAGTATTGATGTGATCTATTCCTCCTACGTGGCGTGAAGGTGACGAGTGTGCATGCTATGTTAGTACTTGGTTTAGTCGTGTCGATCTTTCTTGCACTCTAAGGTTACTTAAATATGAACATTGAATTGTGGAGCTTGTTAACTCCGGCATTGAGGGTTCGTGTAATCCTACGCAATGTGTTCATCATCCAACAAAAGTGTAGAGTATGCATTTATCTATTCTGTTATGTGATCAATGTTGAGAGTGTCCACTAGTGAAAGTGTAATCCCTAGGCCTTGTTCCTAAATACTGCTGAGTTACTACTCGCTTGTTTACTTGTTTCTACTGCGTTACTACTGCTGCAATACTACCACCATCAACTACACGCCGACAAGCTATTTTCCGGCACCGTTGCTACTGCTCATACTTATTCATACCACCCGTATTTCACTATCTCTTCGCCGAACTAGTGCACCTATTAGGTGTGTTGGGGACACAAGAGACTTTTTGCTTTGTGGTTGCGGGGTTGCATGAGAGGGATATCTTTGACCTCTTCCTCCCTGAGTTCGATAAACCTTGGGTATCCACTTAAGGGAAACTTGCTGCTGTTCTACAAACCTCTGCTCTTGGGGGCCCAACACTGTCTACAGGAAAGGAGGGGGAACGTAGACATCAGCGTCCATGGACTCCCCTTCGCGCGGAGGCGGGGTCTTCCAGGGGCGGCGGTGGTGGACGGCGGGTCTGTTGGCGGTGGCCTTTGGCTACTTCACCTAGATCATGGCGAGAGACGTGATGGTGTGGTGAAAGTCGGCGGGGAAAGGGCAGCAGCGGGATCGCTGCTAACCTCCACCGGCCGGGTTGGAGGAGGAAGATGGACCGCGGTTCCCAGCCATGGCGGCGGCGTGGGGCTCGGCCGTTCCGGCTTTCATGGTGGTGGTCCTAGGGTTCTTCTTTCGCGAAGATGAAGACGTTCCGGATGCCGATCTTTCTTCATCTAGCCGGAGTGATGAGTTCCGGAAAGCTCCAACACCGAATGGAACGGTGCATCTTTTGCCTGGAGTTCACAGGATCGAGTGATATTCGGTCGCGCGCACCCATGCTTTTATTCCGACCGTTTGGTTCCGGAGGGAGCGGCGCGAAGCTCTGTTCTATGTTGACATCAAGAGGCTTTTGGTCCATGGTGAAGTCAGAAGCAGAGAATTTCATGAATGCGGGATTGGGAGATTAGCTAAAGAAGGTTCAAGTCTCCGCGATGTTTAGGAACTTGCTTGGTGTTCCGTGATTCGCATCAGTGGTATGAAAGTGGTGGCGGCAGCACAGGTGAAGTTCAGAGTCCTACCTTTCAGGATGAAACCCAAGGTCTGACCTTAACGGGTTGTGCCTGGCAATGACCTTGTTGGAGGCATTGTTTTGAGAGCGGAGACTATCTTCAAGGTGAAAACCTAAGATCTTTGATCGGGCGACGACAGTGCTGGTGCACTGTTCCCTTTCTTGGAGGCGTCGCTTTTGGCGAGTCTGTATTTCGGGTGTTGTCTAGGGGGTGGATGTATTACTGTTGCTAGGCCTCGAATACTATAGCGGGACTTTTCTTTCTTAATTTTTTTTTATGTTTTTGGCCGTGATGCCATTAGGGCGTTGCGTTGTTGCAGAAGCTGGGTGTAATTGGTATCTTTTGATATTAATATATTCTCTTTGTCGAAAAAAAATAACTAGGCGATCATGACGTTTTACTAATTCCAAGATATCTGAATTAGGTGATGTGCGATGGGCTCCACATCCTTTAATTCTCTTGTAAACTTAACTGCTACAAATATTTTCTTGTACCTACGTACAGTAATCCAAGACGGTAAAATTGATAATAATAGCATTTCCTGCAACCTTTCTCTCTTCTTGCAGCATCTAGTTTATAGTCAAGACTACACCTATACATGCTCTGCTTCCCCAGGTTACAAAGCCAGGTTCATGCGTACCAAAAGCCAGCTTCATACATATATATCATGGTGAAGGCAATCTCCTGTGTCATTCAGGCTCCCGAGGGAAACAACAACCGTTTCTCTTTAAGGCCTCGCTTGGATTGTTGTAAATTAAGCCAAAACTCGGGTGTTTCACCGAGCACATAAATTTTTAGGGCTAGCTCAGTTTCACCATTTGGTTGCCTGTTTAACTTACGGATACATCGTGATTTCCCCCCGTTTTCTCCCGTAAATATCACGGTTCAGGAAAGGTCCGTTTCTTTCCAGGGTTTTCATCGGTGACAGTGGGATGCGCCGGTAGATTAGATCACCGTTGTATAATTTCCAGGCATCCAAGCGGGGCCTCAGTCTTTATTTTTCCCATCTTCCTTCAGTATCTGCGTTTCTCTTACTATGCAAAAACTGTTGAATTTTTTTACATGAGTTCCAAAAGGACGGCTAGGGTGCTGTCTATGGCAATTCTCTTCTACAAAATCGAGAAAAAAAAACATAGACGAGACCAACAACTTCTTGCAACCCGACACTGAAAGAAAGGATTTCCACTCTCTCAGAAACCATGTACACTACCTGCCTAGTTACACAGAAAACAATGGGCGTACATCGTTATCATCTTACCATGCGCAATCTGATAGCTGCTCTGACTAAGCACCATTACGGGTGTCCAAAGATAAGTTTAATTATCACTTATTTTATTCCCCAAAATCACTCTCCATCGGCCATTACCATGTCTTGTCTTTTTACTAGTAGGGATTTCTATTTTCGTGCTCTTGGTTCCTTAGTTGTGCTCAGTTTTCCCCAGCCCCTTAGTTTTTTCTCAGTTTTCCCCAAAACTTTGTCTGAAATCCGCAGAAGGAGCTCGGATGGAAGGAATCCCGTTTAGTTGACGTTGGTTGGTGCTGGCAAGTGGGGCCGCTATTGGTGCCCCGCAGTGGACACGTCTTCACTTATCCAGATCATCGTGGGACCCACAACTTGTCCACGTTAAGTGCGCCGGACCCACAGCTTACCCAGGTGACCGTTGCAAAATGGGAGCCCGAGCCAGCCCCGCGCCCGTGCCCGTGCCATTGCTTCCCCTTTCTTTCCCCGCGCCCCATTGTTCTTCTTCTCCGCCAGCGGCAGCCCTTCTCCGGCAGGCGGGTGATGTCTAGTTTCTCTTCGACCTCCCGTTCTTCATGGCCGCAGTATGGACCCGTGCCTTTGACAAGATGCCCTGACTGCCCACGCCAGGAGCCTCTGAAGCGGTCGATCTGTAAGACGGACGAGAACGGCAACCGTGGACGTGAGTTCCTTGCATGCGAGAGCTTGCCATATAGAGAGGGGATAAGGTTAGATCTCGCTCCAATTTCTCTGTTTTCTCTCGATTTTCTTGCTATTCCCTCGAATTCGGGATTTAGGGTTCCCGTTGTTGTTTTCAGATCCTGAAGAAATGCAGGCATTTCGAGTGGATCGATGTGTACGTTCAGAGGCTTCAATTGCATGAATCAATTGGCGCTATTGGGGAGCACAATTTGGGAGGGGGGACTTGCTGTAGAGAATGCGGCGGAGAGAGGAGCCGTTCCGATTGTGCCTAATGCTCCCAATGTAGGACTGGTGGAAGTGAAGGGAGAACTGAAGAAAATGAACAAGCGGTTAAGGCAGCTGATCGAGTTGAAGAAGCAAGCTAATCTGATGGCTGGTTGTTTTTTCTGTTGTATAATTGCGATCGGATTCTTATCATTGCTCACCAGGCGCTAGAAGTTGTTACAAGGGATACCTTGTTACAAATTCATTATTCAGTTACATGTACTTGTAGTTTTTTTCATGGTTAGTGTGTGCATTCACCGAAATTACCAACTATATTGGAATTCTTTATGTATGCCTCATGTTTATACAAGGGATTCTTATCATTGCTCACCGAACTATATTAGTGTGTGCCGTTTCAAATTACCGAAACTATATGCCAAAACTATATCCTCTAAAAGAAAAAGGAAAGCGAAAGATAGTTGATAATTGTTAGAGGGGTGACAATAATGCATTCACCGAAATCCGCAAATATGTATGCCTCATGTTTATACCGAAATTATACCACTTTTGGGCCGTTTCAAATTACCGAAACTATATGCCAAAACTATATCCCCTAAAATAAAAAGGAAAGCGAAAGATAGTTGATAATTGTTAGAGGGGTGAAAATAATGCATTCACCGAAATCCGCAAATATGTATGCCTCATGTTTATACCGAAATTATACCACTTTTGGGCCGTTTCAAATTACCGAAACTATATGCCAAAACTATATCTCCTAAAAGAAAAAGGAAAGCGAAAGATAGTTGATAATTGTTAGGGGGTGACAATAATGCATTCACCGAAATCCGCAAATATGTATGCCTCATGTTTATACCAAAATTATACCACTTTTGGGCCGTTTCAAATTACTAAAACTATATGCCAAAACTATATCCCCTAAAAGAAAAAGGAAAGCGAAAGATAGTTGATAATTGTTAGGGGTGACAATAATGCATCCACCGACAGAGAAAGAGAGAGGGGTGGCCACGAAGAGAGAGAGAGGGGTGGCCATGAAGAGACGGGGAGGGGTATACTGCCCGTTAGATCAGTTGATCAACGGTTCGTGGAGTCGATCCGTGTGACAACGGCTCAACCAATCAGGATAAGTTTGGGCTTCTGAGAGCATTTGTGACAGAACTTGAGGGCAAAACTGAGTAGTACTAACAATCCAAGGGCACATAAATAGTAAATAGACTAAGGGATTCAAACAAAAAGAATTACAAAATGAAAAATGCGTGTTTTGTACAATATAATTCATATTGGCTACATCAAATTATTTGCAATTCAAATATACATGAGTGTGACAATTATGGCATCATTTAGACAAACTATGTTTTTGGGGAAGATGTTTTGCAAAGGGGTTTGAGTGGAAAACCATGCATCTTCATAGCTACACTAGTGATTCTGAGAAGTGGTAATTTGTGGTAAAACTTGATTTATATATGTTTGTTAAGGTTTTCTTGGTGGCAGGTTGCGTAGGAAGACTCCATGAGTAGGTGCCACTATGTTTTTATTTTTTTGAATTTTTTTGCGCATGAAATGCCTCAATTAGATATGTTAATCTCATTTGTTGACTCTCTGTTGACTAGCTACTTGAGGGTAAAACTGAGTATATTGCACTTGCCAGTCTAAGTACTCGAGGGGAAAACCGAGTACGGATAAAATTTCCGTATAAGGCCCGAGGTTATAACCGAGTACACCAAACGTCCCAGGGTTAGACTCGTGTCGCGGTGCACGCTGCAGCCGTGCATAGCAGACGCGTGTTGCGGTACACGCCACCTTCGTCTTTATAGAGCCCTTTTCCTCTCCCTCGACGCACGTTCTCACTGCAACCGCCTCTCCTGTCCCATCTTCTTCTCCACAACCGAAGAAAAAACCCCGAAGAAAACCACCGGCGATGGAGAAGAATGAGATGCCCATTCTCGGCGCATCAGCCGCCGGCGCATCGGCCGCTGCCCCCGTCCAGGCCCATGTCGCTTCTTCCAACGTAGCAGCCGGCGCATCAGCCGCCGGCGCATCGGCCGCTGCCCCCGTCCAGGCCCCTGTCGCTGCTTCCAACGTAGCAGCCGGCGCATCAGCCGCCGGCGCATCGGCCGCCGCCACCGTCCAGGCCCCCGTCGCTTGGGACCCGTACGAACCAGTGTCGTACGTCGCGCCGGAGAACCCCTACGACACCAGCATCGTCGACGACGAGCCGGAGGTAACCCTTTGCTCCCTTGTTCTTATCCCATTTCAGTCCTTTTGTGTTAGATCTAGCGTTATTAGGGTTCCTCTGTTCCTAGTTCAATCCATTTGTGTTAGATCTAGCGTTATTAGGGTGCGTTTGTTTCTAGTTCAATCATTTTGTGTTAGATCTTGCGTTATTAGTGCTTGTGATTTGCTTTTGTTTAAGATTTGTGCCGATGATGATGAATATTTGGGCACAAATTGATTCAGGGTTTGGTCAGTAAATAATTGGTGTGTTCAAATTTGTTGTGCATGATCTTTGGTTTACTCACTCAAATCCTGGATATAAGTGTGTCCAATGTAACTGAGGCTACCTCTTTTTTTCGAGCCCATATTATGATGCATGATCTTTGTTCACTCTCTGTTCCATCATCGTTGCAATTGACTCCGTATTTTTTGCACGATCTTTGGTGCTACGTGACAGGTGCAGAGTAGCGACGTCGACAGCGACGACGAGTCCTTCCACACCAAGACTCGTCACGTCCTCAGGAGGCTGCAGTCCGGCTATTACGATGGCCCCTTTGCTCGAGGCATTTACAAGTGCCCCTTCTGCAACTGGAAGCTCCGCGCCACCGACTTTAACTGCCTGGTGAACCATGCTGAATCCATTGGCAGATGCGGCGCTAGAGTCGGAACGACGGTGAACGTGCATGCGTTCATGGCCAAACACAAAGCACTTGGGATTCACCTGCGCAACCTCCAGGCGAGTCACAGGCGCAACCTGGAGACGTTGAACATGCCTACTGCATTCTCTGTATGTGAATGCTCTATCTGTAGAGCAGCTTAAATTCATGTAAAATGTGGGATATTCACTTTGGCTCATAGGAGCATTTGCTCCCATTATGTGAATCAACATTTCGAAGTGTCAAAAAAATCCAAAATAAAATTTTACATGTACATCTACACATTTTATATTCGTACACAAGTTTTCAAAAAAAAACTAAAAAAATTTGTGGCTCCTGTAAAAAAGACAAATTTTGATGCTATAACATGACTACGTACAGGACATTTTTTTGTCTTTTTTGTACACGCCACATAAAATGTTGTTTCACCACGAAAACTTGTGCACTAACATAGAATATCATGATGTACACCAAAAAAATTATGTCAGAATTTTTTACCATTTTTAAAATTATTTTTTAATTATTTTGTATAATGAGAGCATTTGCTCCTATGAGCCAAAACGCCTCCTCCGTAAAATGTAGCTTATGTTGTAGGGTTCTATCGGTACTATGTTGGCTGCTGTATGCAGCTTATCCTATATTTTTTCTGGATTTGTGCCATAGATTTCCTACCTAATTAGGTAAAAACGAAGGCATAAAGAAATGAATGTCATTAAAAAACAGAAGGAGAAGCTGCTCTAGATTTGCTACCAATTTGGGCTATCAAATATGAATGAGATCGAGCGAGAGAGAGGAAAAAGGTACATTGAAAACTGCTAATCTGGGCGAAAGAGACAGAAATCACTCGTGCCCACGTCCCGGACCCACACGGCTCCACACGCTACGGCTCCACACGCTACGGCCCCACACGCTACGGCTACACAAACATGGTCTCGTCCTGTCCCACGCGGTTCTTTCCTACCAGCCCCACACGACGCGGCCCCACAAACGACACGACCCCACTCGTCAGCACGGAACGGCGAACTTAACGGATTCCTTCCGTCCGAGCTCCTTCTGCGGGTTTCAGACAAGGTCTTGGGGAAAACTGAGGAAAAACTAAGAAGCTGGGGAAAACTGAGCACAACTAAGGACCCGAGGGCACGAAAATTGAATCCCTTAATAGTACTACAAAGATCGACTCCCAAATCACTATTGGTGCTTGTTTGAGATGAAGTTTGAAGCGAACAGATCGGGGCTATGGGTTTTGCCGATGATGCTACGGCCTGCGTCAAGACCTTGTTTGTACCGAGGAGGGTTCCCTGCGGTGGCTGCAATGTTTCACGACGGCTAAGCCCCATGAGAGCGTGTATCGTCCAATTTTTCTTTAATGAACTATACAATTTTATTCTTCCGAATTAAGAAAATTGCTGAATATTATTATTGTTCGAAGAAAAGTACTCCCTTTGTTCGGAATTAAACCTATGGGCAATTCGATAACACCAAAAAAAATCATAACTCATCTCACTAATTACTGCATGCACTAATTATTTTACATGCATCAGAGAAAAAAAGAAAAAACATACATTGGAAGAGAAAAGACAATAAATAAGATAGACCTTATAATTTATAACAATTTAGAAAAGCTCTTGGACCTTATAATCCCAAATAGAGTGAGTACTCTAAGTCCTAATGTTGTAATGCAGCATTCTCATCATGCTACATCCTCTTTAAACTATGGCCATCTAATTAGTACGGTGATAAAATGAGATTTCAAAAGTGAACTTCTTGCAGTCGTTAGAAATTCTTCTACAGCCCGCTCTTTTGCAGACATCAATTGCTTTTGGAAGGAGAAAACAAGCCTGACATCTATATTCATGCACGTGAGTGTTCTTTCATCTTCTTCTTTTTGAACGAAGACTCGCCTTAATTCATTGAATAAGAAGAGAGTCACAAAGCTGCGCCTAACATTAGAGTGAATAACGACATTGGTCACTATTTTGAGACCTTGAAAGGTTTGAGACAAGGGGATCCGCTATCGCCTTTATTATTAACCTTGTAGCTGATATGTTGGCTATTTTTATAGCTAGAGCCAAAGAAGATGGTCAGGCTGGAAGTTTTATACCTCATTTAGTAGAAGGTGGTGTTTCGATTCTTCAATACGCTGATAACACCATTTTATCCATGGAGCAAGACTTAGAGAAAGCTATCAACATAAAATTGATTCTTTGCATCTCTGAACAACTCGTCGATCTCCAAAATTAGTTTTCATAAGAGCGGATATTTTGATTCAGTAAAGCAAAAGATGTACAGAAGGAGTACAAATTCTTATTTTGATGTGAGGCTGGAACCCTCCCATTTAAATACTTAGGTATTCCCATTTGTTATAGGAGCTCCTGAACAAATAACGAAACCGGTCGAGAATCATTTTGAGAAAAAGTTGGCTAGCTGTTTACGCAAGATGCTCTCATATGAAGATCATCTTGTACTAGGAAATTATGTTCTTACAAACTTACCAATGTTCCTCTTTCTTTGAAATAGCCAAAGGGGTAAGAAAAACATTGAATTCTTATAGCTCCAGCTTCTTTTGTAAAAGTGACCAGCACAAAAATAAGTACCACTTAACAAAGTGGAATATTGTTTGTCGACCCAGGGACCAAAGAGGTTTAGGAATCGAAGTACTTTAGAACTAAAAATAAGTGTTACTGAGCAAATGGTTTTTTTAATTACTTAATGAAGAAGGGTTGTGACAGGAGCTGTTGCATAATAAATACCTTCAGCAAAAGAGCCAAGAGCCTCAAGTGCAAGTTAAACTAACCGACTCACCCTTTTGAAAGGGTTTAATGGGTGAGAAACAAGAATTCTTCAATCGTGGTTTGTTTAAAGTGGGAAACCGGGCTATCACATGCTTCTGGGAGGACATTTGGCTAGGACCAATCCCTTTGGCTACTTAATATCCGTCATTTATGCAATATAGTGAGACGTAAAATGTTACGGTTTTTGCTGTATTGTCAAACTACCCACTAAATATTGAGTTTAGATGGACATTTAATGATGAGATATGGGCAGCGTGGCTGCACCTAGTTGAGTGTATGATGGGGTGTTTTTGACGCCGGAACCGGACAATTCGCTTGGAATCTTAGTCCTTCAAAGGCGTTCTTAGTGAAGTCCATGTATGCAGATTTTATGAGCGGTTATACAATATATATGTGTGTGTAAATACGTATGGAAGCTTAAGGTATCATTAAAGACGATAAGGATGTTTATGCCGTTCCTTCGTAGAAAGTTCTACTCCCTAGGAATAATTTATTGAAAAGACGATGGATAAGATGTACTCCCTCCTTCCCAAAATGTAAGGCGTCTAAGGACTGGTCAAAAGTCAAACTTTACTAACTTTGATCAAATATTTAGAAAAATATATTTACATCTAGAATATCGAATGGATATATTTAGAAAATATATTTTATGGTAAATCTATTCATGTTGATTCAGTACTGCAAATAATGTTTATATTTTTGTGTATAAACTTGGTCAAACTTAAAAAATATTGACTTTTGACTAATCCTTGGACGCCTTACATTTTGAAACGGAGGGAGTACTAAATGTGTTCTTTGTGATGCTCACGGATCCATTCAATATCATGTCCTGTCCTTTTGCAAGATCCCTTTGGAGAGTTGTTCATTTCATTTTTAACATATCTCCTCCTGTTAATATAATATGTTTAGTAATTGGCTAAATAGCATTGCTAAGAAAGTTAAGGCTAGAATTTGTATTGGGGTTTATGCTTTAACTTGGGCAATATGAAATTGTCGTAACAAGTAGTTTTTAACAAGATCAAGATTCCAACTTTTCTGTAGGTTATTCATCGAGCAGCGTATTGGATTCACATGTGGTCCTACCTTCTACCTGCTAATCAGCGGGAGCATATGGATTCTGAATGCACTCGGTTGAACACGGTCGTACGGGCTATTTCAATCAGGCTACCTAGCGGCAACCCATTAGGATACAAGATGCATAGAGAGGCATTTTGTATGCTTTGTTTCGCTAGTTGGTTTTTGTCGAGACTTTGTGTGATCCATAAGTTATTAAATACTTAAATATGAAAACTATGCAATTAATAAAAGTTGTGTGCATCATTTTGATGTATACGCCGAAGCTAAGTTCTCTACTTTGAAAAAGGAAAAAAGTTACCCTCAAAGGCATACAAAGGAAGGTAAGATCTTATTCTCCCGAAATTTAAATAATTCTAAGACATCCTTTCGTGCAACTAGAATTTCTAAGATGGCGACAAGAATAATTCCTAGTACCCCGAGCAGATCCTATCGAACAAAATGCCAAATGTCAGACGCCAAACATGTACAGTGTCTTTAGTTCTATGTTTTCAGGAAGGCTTAGTGGAGTGGTTAGATCTGTTCAGAGAGCGATGGCACCGCACGAGTCATGCTTCTCGGCCAGCTTATAATTTGGGAACCCCACTCATCACTTCCCCTCCACCACTCCACTGTCGCTCCAAACTGAATCAACAAAGGCACATCCGAGCAGAGGAAGCAGGCGCTGCAGCTCGAGCAGAGCAATGGCTGCTAGTACCTGGGTCATGGTGGGTTCTGTTCTTCCCAGCTTAATTAATTTACGTGTTTCTTACTTCATCAGTTATCTTCTCCCTCTCTGCATATGCAGCTGGCTGTATTTTGTGTTCCTCTCTTGTTGTGTCGATACGACCTTTGTAGTCTGGATAAGAAGAGCTTGTTCTAGTTTTGGGTGTTTTGGTTGAGGAGAGAAATCGTCATGTCCCATGAGCTGTTGCCGTGGAGGGCGATTGGTACTTGATAGTACAGATCTTCTGAAATTTCTAGGCATGGATCTCTTTCTCGACAACGATTTTCTTGATTCTGAGGAATTCTTTTGGATAAAGGTTCCGAGGTTATGTAGACAGCGAAGAGTGTCTTTGACTTTTGAGAGGTTTCAGCTCCCAGCTGTGTAGAATCAGATTAACACATATGAGATCAGGAAATTTCAGAATATCTCAGGTAGCCAGGTGTAGTGTACTAGAATAAAAATTAGGCACTCTGTGAACTGGATGAGGATCTCTGTAATTTGGCTCAGAGTGTAAGTTTTTCGGATTCTTTGCTGCAATCTCATTTGCAGGGTGTTAGTGCTAGTGCCTGACAAGTAATTTCCACGCTTGCTTAACTTCACTCTCCTGATTAATCACGCAGCTGGAGCAGAAGGGATCCGGGCCGGGAGCAAGAAGCTCCCACGCTATCACCCTGGTCGGCGGCACGGCCTACTCCTTCGGCGGCGAGTTCACCCCGCGCGTGCCCGTGGACAGCACCATGTACGCCTTCGACCTCAAGGCGCAGTCCTGGTCCGCCCTCGACGCCGCCGGCGAGGTGCCCCCGCCGCGCGTCGGCGTCACCATGGCCGCCGTCGGCGGCACGGTCTTCGTGTTCGGCGGCCGCGACAGGGACCACAAGGAGCTGAACGAGCTCTACTCCTTCGACACGGCCACCAACACCTGGACCCTGCTCTCGTCCGGCGACATTGGCCCGCCGCACCGGAGCTACCACTCCATGGTGGCCGACGGCGAGGGCAGCCGCGTGTACGTGTTCGGCGGGTGCGGCAACGCCGGCAGGCTGAACGACCTGTGGGCCTACGACGCCGCCGCCGGGCGATGGGAGGAGCTGCCGTCGCCAGGGGCGGCGTGCCCTCCCCGCGGCGGGCCCGGGCTGGCGTTCGCGGGCGGGAAGGTGTGGGTGGTGCACGGGTTCTCCGGGGACGCGGAGCTCGACGACGTGCACTCCTACGACCCGGCCACCGGCGTGTGGGCCAAGGTCGAGACCACCGGCGACAGGCCCGCCCCGCGGAGCGTGCTCTGCGCGGCTGGCGTCGGGAAGCACGTGGTGGTGTTCGGCGGGGAGGTCGACCCCAGCGACCTCGGCCACCTCGGCGCCGGCAAGTTCTCCGCCGAGGCATTCATGTTGGACACCGAGACCGGCGCGTGGGCCAAGCTGGATGACGCCTCCGATCACCACCCTGGTCCTCGCGGGTGGTGCGCGTTCTCGGCGGGGGCGCTGGACGGCCGGAAAGGGATGCTTGTCTACGGCGGCAACTCGCCGACCAACGACCGGCTGGACGACATGTTCCTCTTCACTCCACTTCTAGCTTGAGACCTTGTCAAGCTAGGCCGTGCCCGCAGCTCTGTGTGCGATTGCGGCTTGAGACCTTAACCTGCTGCTCTCGCATCTTGTGTTTATGTTGTGTATGTAAGTGAGGAATAAAAATGATGATGAATTGGGTGCTTTAAATTGTTGTCCGACCAATATCTCAAGGCTAATTTCCAAGTACTCCAGATTTAAAATGTTCAGATTGCATTTAACATATCGGATTTGCTAATTCCAAGTCGCCTGGTTTTTGATAAATCTCAGTCACGTATCCTACCCGTTCATATGTTTTGCTATTAGATTCGTGCGGATGACGCCCGCGAGCCCGCGAGCCCGCGAGTCTGCTGTGGGCTGCCTGCTGTCTCGGGCTGTGTTGCGGGCTGCCTATTGTTTCGGGCCGTTTTTTTTGTTGGGCCAGTAGTATGGCTGCTGTTTCTTGTTTTCGCTTTTTGGTGGGCTTTTTTTGTTTTGTTTTTCTGGCTTTTTATATGGGGTACCTGAAACCCGATGGGTTGTGGATCCGCAGGTCCGATTTTTTTCTTTTTCTTTTGCTGGTGTTTAATTTCTTTTTTTTGGTGGTGATGTTACTTTTTCCTCATGAAATCTTTGGATTTTCCCTAGATTTTTATTGCTAGATGATGGTAAGCAATATTTGCAATCAAATTAAAGGTTGCAAATTAAAGGCTGCTAGATTTTTTTTTTTACTAAATGATGGTGAGCAGTCAAACTTTTGTGTTTGTGGCTTAAATCCCCCAAGAAGAGTTAGAATGGTAGTTCCCGCTCCTTTGTACCGTAAATGTCGCAATTTGGATAAACCTCAGTTTCATGTGGGTCGTAACTGGATTTTTAAACCCTTAGTTGCATGTCGGCTGCAATTGAGATTTCTTTCCCGTTGCATTCTATGTTTTGGTTAAACCTCAGTTTCATGTGGATCGTAACTGGGTTTTTAAACCCTCAGTTGCATGTCGGCTGCAATTGAGATTTTTTCCCGTTTTGCATTCTATGTTTTAGTTGAATCCCAGTTTATGTGGGTTGTAACTAGGTTTTTAAACCCTCAGTTGCATGTCGGTTGAACTTGAGATTCCCCCGTTGCATTCTATGTTTGGTTAAACCTCAGTTTCATGTGGGTCGTAACTTGGTTTTAAATCCTTAGTTTGCATGTCGGCTGCACTTGAGGTCCAAGCGAAAGAACTTAACGCGAAAAGTCCTGACAAATGATGATTGAGACGAGATTCCGCGTTTTTGAACCACGAAATGTTTTTTGGTATCCATTTTTGTGTGCTACAACTAAGATTTTTTCGGCTGCATTTTATGTTGTCAGTTGAATGTGGGGATGCAAATCCGCTTAGGGAGGAGAGAAGTGTGCCGAGCTTGCACTGATCTTCTCGCTGCCTCGCCGCCGGTGGGGGTTGGGAACTGCTGTGGAGGGGAACGGAGCAGGGGACAGCGCCCAGTTCCTCTTCTGCCTCGCAGAGCCGCCCAGGGAGGAGAGCAGAGCAGCGAGGTCCTCCATCGCGCCGGCAGCCGCGTCAATCGCCGCCTCACCCTCAGTTGCAATGGGGTTTTTTTCGGTTGCATTGCTTGTGCGTTGTAAATTTCGCAACTTGGATTAATTGATTTTTGCAATTGGGTTACACCCTCAGTTACAATGGGGTTGTAAACCGATTAAAACCTCAGTTTCATGTGCGTCGCAACTAGTGGTTTAAACCTCAGTTTCATGTGGGTTGTAACTGGGTTTTTAAACCCTCAGTTTCATGTGTCGGCTGCAATTGAGATTTTTTTCCCGTTTTGCATTCTATGTTCTCGTTGAAATCTCAGTTCCATGTGGGTTGTAATAAACCCTCAGTTGCAAGTCGACTGCAATTGATATTTTTTTCCCATTGCATTCTATGTTTTGGTTAAACCTCAGTTTCATGTGCGTCGTAACTGGTTTTTTAACCTCTCAGTTGCATGTCGGCTGCAATTGAGATTTTTTCCCATTGCATTCTATGTCCCGGTTTAAACCTCAGTTTCAAGTGGGATGTAACTGGGTTTTTAAACCCTCAGTTGCATTCTATGTTTTGGTTGAACCCCAATTTCATGTGGATTGTAACTGGGTTTTTGAAACCTCAGTTCCATGTCGGTTGAACTTGAGATTTCCCCGTTGCATTCTATGATTTTGGTTAAACCTCAGTTTCATGTGCGTCTTAACTGGGTTTTAAACCCTCAGTTGCATGTCCGCTGCAATTGAGATTTTTTCCCATTTGCATTCTATGTTTTGGTTGAACCTTAGTTTCATCTGGGTTGTAACTGGGTTTTTGAACCCTCAGTTGCATGTCGGTTGCACTTGAGATTTCCCCATTGCATTCTATGTTCTGGTTCAAACATCAGTTTCATGTTGGTCGTAACTGGGTTTTTAAACCCTCAGTTGCATGTCTGCTGCAATTGAGATTTTTTTCCCATTTGCATTCTATGTTCTGGTTTAAACCTCAGTTTCAAGTGGGTTGTAACTGGTTTTTAAACCCTCAATTGCATGTCCGCTGCAATTGAGATTTTTTTCCCATTGCATTCTATGCTTTTCGTTAAACCTCAGTTTCATGTGGGTTGTAACTGGTTTTTAAACCCTCAATTGCATGTCCGCTGCAATTGAGATTTTTTTCCCATTGCATTGTATGCTTTTGGTTAAACCTCAGTTTCATGTGGGTCGTAACTGGTGTTTTGAACCCTCAGTTGCATGTCAGCTGCAATTGATATTTTTTTCCCATTTGAATTCTATGTTCTGGTTTAAACCACAGTTTCAAGTGGGTAGTAACTGGTTTTTTAAACCCTCAGTTGCATGTCGGCTGCAATTGAGATTTTTTTCCTGTCACATTCTATGTTTGGTTAAACCTCAGTTTCATGTGCGTTGTTACTGGGTTTTAAACCCTTACTTTGCATGTCGGCTGCACTTGAGGTATCAGTTCCAATGGGGTTGAAACCCGATTAAAACCTCAGTTTCATGTGCGTCGCAACTGGTTTTTAAACCCTCAGTTGCATGTCGGCTGCGATTGAGATTTTTTCCAGTTGCATGTTTGTCATAAGTGGTGTATCTACATGTTACATTTTTTAGTTGGATGCTGGTTGCAACTTTCATAAACCTTAGTTCCATGTGTTTTTTGCAACTAGGGTGTTAAAAAACAGTTGCATGCTGGTCGAAACTTTATCATGTGTGTCTTAACTAAGATTGAGATTTTCTTTGTTCCATGTGGTCGAAAAACTTTATCATGGGCGTTTAAACTGGGTTAAACCTAACTTGCAAACAATATCATGTGTGCCGTAACTGGGGGGTAAACATATGTTGCTTGTGTGGCGCATTTTGGATACTCAGTTGGATAATATAATGCTATTGATTGTACATTGCATTTATTTGAAAAAAATAGGTTCCTCATGGATTGAAACTGATATTTTCCAACAATACCGCTTTTTTAGTAGTTTCCGTTTTCTTTTTTTAACACATGAACAACAAAAATGGGTCATTTTATGAATGGTGTACTCCTTTTTTCTATTTTTCAGTACTGTGGGGCCAGCCTGTCATTGTGACATTTTTGAAAAACTCAATGAGGGGAGAGTGGTAGCCGTAGCGTTTATCATCCAGGTGGGAGCGGTACACCAAAACAACGGATAAACAGTTACGCCACGGGGAAACAGAGGTGGAAGAGGGGCGTCATCGCCACGGGGGCGGCGAGCAGCGGCGAGGGCAGCTGCTCCGACCTCCTCCACCCATCGGCGACCTCAGCCACCAACAACCCCAAGCCCCCAACGCCGACGCGCGCGCCTCCGCTGCAGTCTCGCGGGCGGCTTCGACAACCATTCGGCCGCGCATCGGACGCCGACACGCGCGCCTCCGGCGATTCGCGACTCTGCGTCGCCGATTCGCGCACGCCTCCGGCGCCCACGCACGCGGGCCTCCGCTCCTTGATCCCTTTTTGTGAGCTAATTTTCTGCCCCCCACTTTTACTTGAGATGTATTATCTGTCCTGATGCGCGTAGAGATTTGTTACCCTAGGTTTTCCTGTTGATCTGTTGTTCGTGCGATGCAATTGAATTGATATGTAGCCAGATTCGTCTAGTTTTTCTAGGGTTCAAGTTCATATGCCTCTATTTTGTTCCATTTGTCAGTACAGATCCTTTCATTTAGGACAGCAGTAGTCATTACAGATAGTTTGCTTTTGTATGACATACTATATGTTCCATTTTTTGTGTGTACTGATGGGTAATTATGTTTTGAGAAGCAGTAGCGTGTACTGATGTGTAATTTTGTTTTGAGAAGATAGTGTATACTTTGTTCTTGGTCTAGCAGATGTTTGATTTTTTGCTATTGTGTTAGAGGCACATAGCATCTTCGGTCTTATAGCGAATAGCTTCCCCGCTTAACTAGCCATCCAGTTATGTGATTTTGTTTGTTTAGTTTCTGAAGCTTTCTCACCACTGTGACATGTTTGTTTAACTTGCATATCTTATCCAATGTGTAGCGTCGAGAGTTGTTGCAGTAGTCCAACCTTTCTAAAAGCTGAAATTAGGTTGTACGAACAACAACGATGACAATATATGGGTGATGGTGATGATATACACCTATGCGTTTTTCATCGTACTAGGTTTTCCATTTGTTTTGTACTGATTATGTGAGACATGGATTTTGGTAGTTTTTTGTGCTAGAATCTTCTCTATGCGACTGTTTGCTGTGTTGCCTGCTTGACACTTTGAATCTATATTAATTTGATTTGGTCTTTTTGCTTTAGCTGCTTTGCTACTCCTTCAGTACTGCTTGTACTCGCGCGCGCCTCCGCTACAGTCTCGCGGGCGGCTTCGACGACGATTCGGCTGCGCATCGGACGCCGACACGCGCGCCTGCGTCGCCGATTCGCGCACGCCTCCGGCTCCCACACGCGCGGCCCTCCGACGTTGACTCGCGCGCTCCTTGATCACTTGGTGAGCTATGATTTCCCTTCTAAATTTCTGCCCCCCACTTTTTACTGGAGATGTCTTATCTGTTCTGATGCGCGCAGAGATTCATGATTGTTACTCTAGGTTTTCCTGTTGATTTGTTGTTCGTGCGATGCAATTGACTTGATATGTAGTCAGATTCGTCTAGTATTTCTAGGGTTCAAGCTCATATGCATCTACTTTGTTCCATTTGTCAGTACTATATGTTCCATTTTTGTGTGTACTATATAGTTGGCTTTTTGTCTGACATTCTATATGTTCCATTTTTTGTATGTACTGATTGGTAATTTTGTTTTTGAGAAGCACTAGCGTGTACTGATTTGTAAATTTGTTTGAGAAGATAGTGTATACTTTGTACTTGGTCTAGCAGATGTTTGATTTTTTGCTATTTGTGTGTAGAGGCACATCAGATGTTTTTGTTGGTGCCTCGTATGCACAAGCAGCACTGTGTTATGTAGTTCGTTTATTTAGTAGCCTCGAGAACAGATAAGAGGCATTGCATATCTTATCCCATGTGTTGCCTCTGTTATTTTTATTTTTGCAGTTTTTAGATATAAATGAAATGTATGAGTATTTTTTCCGTTGTGTCCCATGCTATCCACTGTTTCTATTAGAAAATGGCTAGGAGCGTCCTTAAAACCAGCCAAATATTTGTTGCTATATAGGATCGTGACTTTTCTTCATGGAGCAAGCAGAGTGGTGATGTATGTTTGTTGCTGTGCTAGTCAACTGCAAGTTGACCACAGTGCCTGTGAAGGTGCTGCAAAAAGGCATGTGATTTTAAGGATATGGGTGGGGAAAGTAGAAGATCGGCCCAACTTGCTCATGTCTCCTTGAATCGCCTGTAGTAGTCCAACTTTTTCTAAAAGCTGAAAGTAGGTTGTACAAACAGAACGATGACAATATATGGTGATGGTGATGATATCTTCAGTTATTTTTTCATTAGTATTCAGTAATTTCTTCAGTTTTTCTGGAGCTATTTTTCCATATGATTTCTAGCAATGTACTTTAATTTTTGCGGCACTTTGAAATCTAGGTCCGCATGGCCATAGTGACTGGTCGTTTGAAAGCTCACTCTAAAGTTTCTTATACACCTCTGCATTTTTTCATGCTACTAGTTGTTCCATTTGTTTTTGTACTGATTTGTTAATTTGTCTGAGAAGCTTTATTGTGTACTCATTTGTTCAGATACGTTAATTTTTCTAACTGTGTACTCATGGGTTAATTCTGTAAGAAGAAGCACTGTGTGTACTGATATGTACTGATGACTGATATGTCTAAAACGTATCTACTTTCCCGAACACTTTTGCTATTGTTTGGCCTCTAATTTGTGTATTTTGGATGCAACTAACACGGACTAACGCTGTTTTCAGCAGAATTGCTCTGGTGTCTCGTTTTTGTGCAGAAATCCAACTTTCGGGAAAAACCTCGGAATTTATGCGAGAAGGCCCTATTTTTCCAGGAAACTAACGGAGCCGTAAGGGCAATTGAAGTGGAGGCCCGAGGGCCCCACACCACCCGGCGGCGCGGCCTAAGGGGGCCCGCGCGGCCAGGTGGTGTGGCCCCCTCGGCCGGCCTCCGACGCCCTCCTTCGGACTACTTATTCGCCTCGACCTAAAAACGCCCGGGAGAAGTCGAAGTCGCCGTAAACCCTCCGAACGCCGCCACATCGCGAAACTCCGTCGCGAGAGCCGAAGTCTCCGTTCCGGCACTCCGCCGGGACGGGGAATTGGAGGAGATCATCACCGCCATCACCGCCAACGCCTCTCCATCAACCAGCAATGTTTCCCCCATCCATGTGTGAGTAATTCCCCCGCTGTAGGCCGAAGGGGATGGTAGGGATTGGATGAGATTGGTCATGTAATAGCATAAGATTGTTAGGGCATAGTGCCTAGTGTCCGTAATTGGTACTTTGATGATATTGTTGCAACTTGTTATGCTTAATGCTTGTCACTAGGGCCCGAGTGCCATGATCTCAGATCTGAACATGTTATTGTTTCATCATGATATTCATTGTTTATGGTCTTACCTATAAGTTGTATACACATGTCGCTGTCCGGAACCAATGGCCCCGAAGTGACAGAAATCGGGACAACCGGAGGGAATGGCAGTGATGTGAGGATCACATGTGTTCACGGAGTGTTAATGCTTTGCTCCGGTACTCTATTAAAAGGAGTACCTTAATATCCAAGTAGTTTCCCTTGAGGCCCGGCTGCCACCGGCTGGTAGGACAAAAGATGTTGTGCAAGTTTCTCATTGCGAGCACGTACGACTATAATTGGAGCACATGCCTATTGATTGATTAGTACTTGGATACCGTTTTATTATTATCTGCAAATGCCCTGCTATGATTGTTACATGAGTTTCTCTCATCCATGCAACGCCCGTCATCCGTCCCCGTGCCTACGTATTTTAATCCTGCTGTTTACTAAAATCACTACCGCTGTCTTTGTTACTCTGCTGCTCGTTATTTCACTACTGCTATCTGCTATAAAACTGTTACTACTCGATAAACTCTTGCGAGCAAGTCCGTTTCCAGGTGCAACTGAATTGACAACTCCGTTGTTAAGGCTTCCAAGTGTTCTTTGTCTCCCCTTGTGTCGAATCAATAAATTGGGTAATACTTCCCTCGAAGACCGTTGCGATCCCCTATACTTGTGGGTCATCAAGACTATTTTCTCGGCGCCGTTGCCGGGGAGCATAGCTTTATTTGGAAGTTCACTTGGATTAATATTGTTCGCTGCAAATTCTCCATCATGGGTAAAACTCGCGATACTAAGGTCGCCATATTACCATCCACTACAAGAAAAGGTACAACTCTGAGTACCTCTGCTGCTCTTGATTCACCATCTGTGATTGATAAACTTGTTTCACCGCCACATGCTTCAAATGCGGGTACATCTGCTGAATCTGAACACTCTCATAATAATGATAATATTTCTGCTGTGCTTGATGATAGTGGTTCATTGGGAACTTTTCTAGATGCTTCCATTGCTAGGTCTAGACAAACTGAAAATGCTGAAATTCCTGATGCTACTACACCTGTTAGTTCACCTGAACTTGAATACTCTAGTGATGATCTTGATGAAGATTATGTGGAACTTGATGATGATTTTATTGAAAAATGCAATGCTACTACCGATGCAAGAAAAATTAAAAATTTGCTTGCAGTAACATACTCGTTAGATATAAACTGTCTCCTGATCCTAAATTTGCCACATCTCCTATAAACATTAGGGATAAAGATTATGATTTTTCTCTTGATCTATCTCATATAGATATTGTTGAGAAAACACCATTTTGTGGTACTGAAAAAGAAAGTGCTGTTGAACACATGACTGAGTTATCTACTTTGAGTAGCTTGTTTTCTGATGATGTTAAGAAGCGTACTTACTTTGTTGCTAAAATATTTCCATTCTCATTGAAGGATGACGCTAAAACTTGGTATAATAATTTGCCACCTAATTCTATTAAAAGTCCAAAAGAATTGCTTGCTGTTTTCTTCCGCAAATACTTTCCTGCTAGTGCTCAACATGCTGCTTTGCAGAGAGTTTATAATTTTGATCATGGAGATGAAGAGAAATTGCCCGAGGCTTGGGCGAGATTTTGCTCTCTTATTAGAGCTTTGCCCGACCATGATTTAGAAAAGCATGATTTACTTGATATATTTTATAGTGGACTAACCATTGAGTCTAGGGCATACCCGGATAGTTGTGCTGGTTGTGTTTTCAGGAAAAGAACTCCGTACGACGTCGAAGAATTATTGGCTAAAATAGGCCGGAATTATGATGATTGGAATACGCCCGAACCAACTCCAACGCCAATAGTGAAGAAGAGGGGTTTAATTAAATTGAATGATGAAGATATGAGGGAAGCCAAGAAGTCTCTCAAGGAGAAAGGTATTAAATCTGAAGATGTGAAGAATCTACCTCCTATAGAAGATATATGTGAAATAATTCCCCCTTCATTCATGATTGAGGTAAATTCCCTTCAACGCTTTACTAGGGAAGATATTCCGTATTCAAAACCTCCTGCGCAATGCTTAGATGAGTTTGATAATTATATTGTTAAGCAAGAAAATTTTAATATGAGAGTAGAGAATCATCTAATGGAAAATTCTCAAGCTATTAGTGAATTGCATGATATTGTGGAGAGAACCTCCAATGATGTTAAGATGCTTGTTAAACATTTTCATATGGTTCAAACTCAAATTGATCAACTCACTAAAGTGCAAAATGACTTGCTAGGAAATAATTCTAAAGAGAAACATGCTTATGAAGTAACAACTAGAGGTGGTGTCTCTACCCAGGATCCTCTATATCCTGAAGGGCATCCCAAAAGAATTGAACAATATTCTCAACGTATTGAACCTAGAGCTCATTCTAAGAAAAAGAAGAAGAAACATAAAAATGTTGTAGAATCCTCTGAACCTGCTAATGATCCTAATAGTATTTCTATTTCTGATGCTTGAAACCGAAAGTGGTAATGAACGTGATAAAGATAATGATAAGAATGATACTCCCGATAAAGAAGAGGTTGAAAAAGAACCCGAAAAGCATGCTAAAAATAAAAAGTATACTAAAGAAGATTTTATTACTGAGAAACATGGTAATGAAAGAGAACCTTGGGTGCAAAAGCCAATGCCTTTTCCTGCTAAGAAACTAAAATCAAAGGAAGAAGAACACTATAATAAATTCTGTGATTGGATGAAACCTTTATTCTTGCAAATCCCTTTAATTGATGCTATTAAATTGCCTCCTTATTCAAAGTATATGAAAGATATTGTTACTAACAAAAGGAAAATCCCCAATGAGGAAATTTCTACTATGCTTGCTAATTACTCTTTCAATGGCAAAATTCCAAAGAATTTGGGCGACCCAGGTATACCTACTATTCCTTGTTCTATTAAGAATAATTATGTCAAAACTGCTCTATGTGACTTGGGAGCCGGTGTTAGTGTTATGCCTTTTTCTCTTTATAAGAGACTTTACTTAGATAAGTTGATACCTACTGATATATCTTTGCAAATGGCTGATAAATCTACTGCTATTCCTGTTGGTATATGTGAGAATGTTCCCGTTCAAGTTACTACTAACTGCTTGATATTAACTGATTTTGTTGTATTGGAAATGCTCGAAGATGATAATATGTCTATTATTCTTGGGAGACCTTTTCTTAACACCGCAGGGGCTGTTATTGATTGCAATAAAGGAAAGGTTACTTTCAATGTTGATGATAAGGAACACACCGTCTATTTCCCCAAGAGGATTGAAAAAGCGTGCGGAGTTAATACTATCTCATATGTGAGAACTATCAAAGTGGGAACCATCGATTGTCCTATATATGAGCCTAAAGAAGAATATCAAACTCTTGTTATTGGATCCATATCAATACAATTCAAGGTAACATGATTGATTTGAGGTTTATTTCTTCATATGCTATGTAAAATTTATTTGGTGGCAAGACTTGATCAACCTTGTTAACAAATACCTTTTATATGCATAGAGGAGGTAAACAACATATCTTTCTTTCTCCACTTGCTTTAGTTGCTGTAGCACTTTTAATTTGCAAAGTTTCTTAGTTGATTTGAAGATTTCAGAAATTTTCCTGGCCAGTAATAATAAACTTAATACCCAGAAAATGTGCATTTTTCAAAGTTTTCAAAAATTCGCGAAAATTATACCGTTGGTCCTATTTTTCGACGAGGCACCTGGGAGCACCGGAGGATGACCCGTGGGGCACCAGAGGGCGCCACACCACTGGGCCGCGCGGCCAAGGAGGTGGCCGCGCCACCATGTGGTGTGGGCTCCCCTCTGCCCCACTTTGCCATCTCTTTCTCCCAGCACCTTCTCTCTCCCGAAAAAACTCGTACCAAGTTCATCTCTCTCGCGTTTTTGCTCCAGAGCTCCAGATTTCTCGATCTCTTTGCTCAACCCAGATTTCTGTCTGAAATTTGGCACATTTGCTTTTCGAAAATGGAATGGAATAGATATCACTTGAACCAGCAAGAATTGGAAGTCCAACAAGTTATGGTAGTCAATCGTGAAGAGGGAGTATACCCCTCTTACTACCCGTGCGCGGATTTCATGAGAAGCGCGGGGATATTTGAAGATGTTCAAACTCTAATTTCTCGTGCGGGGCTGAGTGACTTTGTTGAAGGAGAGCCAAGACAATATGTAAAATTAACTATGGCTTTTGTGCAGGACTTCAAGTTTAATTGGTCGCGATCTAACCCCACGGTCCAGTATAAAATTTACAATAAAACTGTCAACTTGCCATTTAGTGCTTTTTGTGCAGCAATTAGAATACCGCAATGGGGGTCGTGCGAGAAGATAAGGGGATCGCCGCAAGAACTCTCGGACCTTTACAAGATGATTTGCGATGGAAGGAGTTTCTCAGAAGGCGCACTGGATGCACATATAGAGAGAGGAGGCCAACATGCAAGAGACGACATAGAGGTCGAGGAGCACCTCGACTCATCATCCGATGCAGCAAGTTCCTCGCATCAACATGGTGGATATGCGGAGCCTCCACGCTTTTCTTCTGCGCAGGAGCTTTACTATGACTACTCCATGGACTACCCACCGGCGAGGAACGACCCTCGTTGGGGTTGAACTCCACTTAGGCCAAAAGCCTAAGCTTGGGGGGAGGTATACCGGCATCACTCATTCTTTGCATATTATGATTTCTGGATACTTGTATATACTTGTTTAGTTTGTTTGAGTGGTTTTCCAATGAGAGGAAGATGATATTTGGGGAAGTGCTGCATGAAAACAGATTCTGGGCTGTTACCGTAAAACTTCGTGTGCCCAGCCAGAACAGTATTTTAAGTTGAAAATTTTTGTGCATGTTCCCCAGGTTGTTATCTAACTTTCATTAGTTGAACACTTTTCGAACTGAGCAACGTAAGATTTTTGTAAAAATCGATTTCTGTACTGCTGTCAAGTTTTGGCAGATTTCTGCCATCTTGTTTTTCTGTGTTTCTTTTAGTTTGCTATTTCTTGCTTTCGCTTCGTTTCTTTCCCAAAACACAAAAAGACCAAAAATATTTCTGTTGTTTCTCTTCACCATTTCTTTATCTTGGTTTTCGCATTTGTCTCGCTTTATTTGCTATTGCTAGTTTGCTATAAGAAAACCCAAAAAGATTTTGCTTTGTTTGCTTGTTTCCTCTTGTTCTTATTTGCAATTTGAAAACACCAAAAATATTTGCTGTTCTTCTTTGGTTTGTAAAATTCTTTATGAGTTCAATGGTCTTCGGTGGCTGGAGCGTGGTTTTCATTTCATATTATCCAAGCTACACAAGTGAAAAGGCAATAATGACGATCTACGACAATCTGATTGTGGTGAGAGGCTGGTATGAACTCTATTTGTTTTCATTTTTGTACATATACTCATCCATGTGAGCATGCTTAGTTGGTTCATGTGAGGTATATGTTATTTGAGAAAGTTTAGTAGTTCATGATCTCTCATGATTAGCTCCAATTTATTAATATGAGTAGCATGTCATGGATGTTTGCTTGCATTGTTTTATTCATAAGTAAGTATGGCATTGTGGTATCCTCCTCTGAATAATTAATTTATATCGACTTGGCACATGCTCACGCATGCATATGGCTGAACAAAAAGTCAATTAAGCCTCGATGATTTACATTGCTTCAGAGTTCTTGTATCACTTTTATGCCTCAGTTAATTTATTTTGCCGCAAGCATGATTATGACGATTCATTGCTCTCTTGATTTGTCGCTCCCTAGTCTTTTGCTAGCCTTCACTTGTACCGAGCGGGAACGCTGCTCGTGCCTCCAAACACATGAAAACCAAGTTATTCCAGAGTGTCCACCATAAATACCTATTCATGGCATTTCAAACCATTCCAAGTAAATTCTCATGCGCTACCTTTAAAATCTTCAAAATGCTTCTTAATTTGTGTTAATGTTTCATAGCTCATGAGGAAGTATGTGGTGTTTAGCTTTCAACCTTGTCATTTACTTTTGACGGACTCTCATATGGAATAGTGGCACATCCGCTTATCCAATAATTTTGCAAAAAGAGCTGGCAATGGGATTCCCAGTCCCGAATTAATTAAACTTAAATAGACACTCCTCCATGGTTTGTGATTGTTGGACGGCACCCGAAGGATTCGGTTAGCCATGGCTTGTGTAAGCAAAGGTTGGGGGAGTGTCATCATCATAATAAAACTAAAATAAAAAGGCACTCCTTCATGGTATGAGATTGTTGGCAGGCACCCGAGGATTCGGTTAGCCATGGTTTGTGTAAGAAAGGTTGGAAGGAGTGCCACATAAATATGCAATAATTCATGGGAGCCGCTCTTGAAAGTCCGGTTGGCGAGGTAGTTGGTGTACCCATTACCATTCGTTGACAACAACAAACACCTCTCAAAATAATTTTACTCCTACTTTACAAATGAAAAGCTCCAGCGCATGTTAATCCCTGCTTCCCTCTGCGAAGGGTCAATCTTTTACTTTTATGTTGCGTCTCCATTATTTCTTTGAGTACTATCTTGAGAGCACAACTGTCATTCTTAGTACAATATGCTTGTCTCAAAATATGATTGATTGTGGTATAACTTTGATGCATTTATCTTTTGACAATCACTACTTCTAGTCTTTCTATGAACTCCAGAGGTGCCCGGGCATTTATGTTTTGCCAATCAAATACAGGCAAGCGAGATACCACTTTATCATACTCTCTTATGAACATTGCAATCCTGCTTATATACATGATTCATGATGCTTATTATTAATTGTTGATACCTCTCCATGATTGACATAGCTGTTAGATGATCTTATTTGCATGTGTCTCATTATGAGCTGCTCAAGTATTAGCCATATCATGAGAATATATACATCATATGAGCAAATGTGTTCGTGAAAGTTCTTTTATCGCTCGCTTGTTAACTGAATTGCTTGAGGACAAGCAATAAGCTAAGCTTGGGGGAGTTGATACGTCCAAAACGTATCTACTTTCCCGAACACTTTTGCTATTGTTTGGCCTCTAATTTGTGTATTTTGGATGCAACTAACACGGACTAACGCTGTTTTCAGCAGAATTGCTCCGGTGTCTCGTTTTTGTGCAGTAAATCCAACTTTCGGGAAAAACCTCGGAATTTATGCGTAAGGCCCTATTTTCCCAGGAAACTAACGGAGCCGAAGGGCAATTGAAGTGGAGGCCCGAGGGCCCCACACCACCGGCGGTGCGGCCCAAGGGGGCCCGCGCGGCCAGGTGGTGTGGCCCCTCGGCCGGCCTCCGACGCCCTCCTTCGGACTACTTATTCGCCTCGACCTAAAAACGCCCGGGAGAAGTCGAAGTCGCCGTAAACCCTCCGTAACGCCGCCACATCGCGAAACTCCGTCGCGGGAGCCGAAGTCTCCGTTCGGCACTCCGCCGGGACGGGGAATTGGAGGAGATCATCACCGCCATCACCGCCAACGCCTCTCCATCAACCAGCAATGTTTCCCCCATCCATGTGTGAGTAATTCCCCCGCTGTAGGCCGAAGGGGATGGTAGGGATTGGATGAGATTGGTCATGTAATAGCATACGATTGTTAGGGCATAGTGCCTAGTGTCCGTAGATTGGTACTTTGATGATATTGTTGCAACTTGTTATGCTTAATGCTTGTCACTAGGGCCCGAGTGCCATGATCTCAGATCTGAACATGTTATTGTTTGATCATGATATTCATTGTTTATGGTCTTACCTATAAGTTGTATACACATGTCGCTGTCCGGAACCAATGGCCCCGAAGTGACAGAAATCGGGACAACCGGAGGGAATGGCAGTGATGTGAGGATCACATGTGTTCACGGAGTGTTAATGCTTTGCTCCGGTACTCTATTAAAAGGAGTACCTTAATATCCAGTAGTTTCCCTTGAGGCCCGGCTGCCACCGGCTAGTAGGACAAAAGATGTTGTGCAAGTTTCTCATTGCGAGCACGTACGACTATAATTGGAACACATGCCTATTGATTGATTAGTACTTGGATACCGTTTTATTATTATCTGCAAATGCCCTGCTATGATTGTTACATGAGTCTCTCTCATCCATGCAACGCCCGTTATCCGTCCCCGTGCCTACAGTATTTTAATCCTGCTGTTTACTATAATCACTACTGCTGTCTTTGTTACTCTGCTGCTGTTATTTCACTACTGCTACTGCTATAAAACTGTTACTACTGATAAACTCTTGCGAGCAAGTCTGTTTCCAGGTGCAACTGAATTGACAACTCCGTTGTTAAGGCTTCCAAGTGTTCTTTGTCTCCCCTTGTGTCGAATCAATAAATTGGGTAATACTTCCCTCGAAGACTGTTGCGATCCCCTATACTTGTGGGTCATCAATGACTTAATTTGTCTAAGAAGCAGTAGTCAGTATCGATTTTGTACTTTGGTGCTGTAGGATAACGTTGCATAGAAAACAAAAAATTTCCTACCGCGAACACGCAATCCAAGCCAAGATGCAATCTAGAAGACGGTAGCAACGAGGGGGTATCGAGTCTCACCCTTGAAGAGATTCCAAAGCCTACAAGATGAGGCTCTTGTTGCTGCGGTAGACGTTCACTTGCCGCTTGCAAAAGCGCGTAGAAGATCTTGATCACGATCGGTTCCGGCGCCACGAACGGGCAGCACCTCCGTACTCGGTCACACGTTCGGTTGTTGATGAAGACGACGTCCACCTCCCGTTCCGGCGGGCAGCGGAAGTAGTAGCTCCTTCTTGAATCCGACAGCACGACGGCGGGGTGTCGGGGGCGGGGGAGAACTCCGGCGGGGCTTCGCTAAAGCACGCGGGAGCTAGTGGAGGAGAGAGGCGGCTAGGGTTTGGGGGGGGGGTGGCCGGCCACTCAAGGGGGGCGGCCAGGTTGTGGTCTTTGGGGTGGCCGGCCCCCTCCCTTGGCCCCTCATTATATAGGTGGAATCCCCAAGAGTTGGTCTCCAAGTCTTCGAATAAGACCCGAACCAAAACCTTCCAATAGGAGGGGAAACCTAGCCAAGCTAGGACTCCCACCAAAGGTGGGAGTTCCACCTCCCATAGGTGGGGTGGCCGGCCCCCTAAGGGGAGTCCACTTGGGACTCCTCCCCCACTAGGGTTGGCCGGCCATGGAGGTGGAGTCCCATGTGGACTCCACCTTCCTTGGTGGTTTCTTCCGGACTTTTCTAGAACCTTCTAGAACCTTCCATAGAACCTTCCGCGACATTTTAATTCACATAAAATGACATCCTATATATGAATCTTATTCTCCGGACCATTCCGGAACTCCTCGTGATGTCCGGGATCTCATCCGGGACTCCGAACAAATATTCGAACTCCATTCCATATTCAAGTACTACCATTTCAACATCCAACTTTAAGTGTGTCACCCTACGGTTCGTGAACTATGCGGACATGGTTGAGTACTCACTCCGACCAATAACCAATAGCGGGATCCGGAGATCCATAATGGCTCCCACATATTCAACGATGACTTTAGTGATCGAATGAACCATTCACATACAATACCAATTCCCTTTGTCACGCGATATTTTACTTGTCCGAGGTTTGATCTTCGGTATCACTCTATACCTTGTTCAACCTCGTCTCCCGACAAGTACTCTTTACTCGTACCGTGGTATGTGGTCTCTTATGAACTTATTCATATGCTTGCAAGACATTAGACGACATTCCACCGAGAGGGCCCAGAGTATATCTATCCGTCATCGGGATGGACAAATCCCACCGTTGATCCATATGCCTCAACTCATACTTTCCGGATACTTAATCCCACCTTTATAACCACCCATTTACGCAAGTGGCGTTTGATGTAATCAAAGTACCTTTCCGGTATAAGTGATTTACATGATCTCATGGTCATAAGGACTAGGTAACTATGTATCGAAAGCTTATAGCAAATAACTTAATGACGAGATCTTATGCTACGCTTAATTGGGTGTGTCCATTACATCATTCATATAATGATATAACCTTGTTATTAATAACATCCAATGTTCATGATTATGAAACTAATCATCCATTAATCAACAAGCTAGTTTAAGAGGCATACTAGGGACTTCTTTGTTGTCTACATATCACACATGTACTAATGTTTCGGTTAATACAATTATAGCATGATATATAAACATTTATCATAAACATAAAGATATAAATAATAACCACTTTATTATTGCCTCTAGGGCATATCTCCTTCAGTCTCCCACTTGCACTAGAGTCAATAATCTAGTTTACATTTGTAAAGATATAACACCTTGGCCTTCCGGTGCTTTATCATGTTTTGCTCACGGGAGAGGCTTTAGTCAACGGATCCGACACGCTCGTAAACGTATGTATTTTGTAATTCATTTGCGTCTCAACGCATCACTCATTTCCAAATGAGTCGGCATTAAATATGTTTGGTCTTCTCGGTGGAACCTTAATTCCGTGGTCTGAAATATGTCACTAATATTGTCACACACAATATAGCTTCAAAGTTCTGACACTATTGGAACTACACCAAGTTCTCAAAGAACTTCTTGACTTTAACATCCTTTGTCATTGTCAAAACAATGACATATTCTGCCTTCTTTTGTAGAATCCGTCACAATATTTAGAACTCTTCTAAATCTAGCATAGACAACTTCTAGCTCATTGTGCTACCTTTTAAAAACAACACTTAGTCTAATTTGAGATTGAAATTTTATTTTTATATGTGACAAAACAAATATCGGTGTAATCACCTTACAGCTGATTTGTTTGTCATTTCTCCATACAATAAATATATATATATATATATCCTTGGTTCTTCTAAAGTACTCAAGGATACTCTTATCGTCGTCCAATGATCATCTCATGAATCATTCCGTTATATGCTCATAACATTTTAGAGCACAAGATATCTGATTTTGTACATATTATTCGTGATCTAAAATCACTCATGTGTTTTTACTCATTGAGTGTCGACACACTCAAGTCTTGTTAAAAACTTCACATGACAAGAACATCTTCTTAATATTTCTATATTGAACTACTTCAATATCCATTCTATGTACTTTGACTTAAACTTATTATGTGTTTCAATCTATCTTCATAGATCTTGACACTAAATATGTTTCAGTCCATATCCTTTCATTGAAATTAATTTCTCAATGAAACCTTTTAATCAAGTATATAATTACATCATTTATAACCAACTATATGTCATCTACATAAAGTATTATAAATATGTCTCAGCGCTCCCACTTAATTTCTTGCAAATGCAAGCCTCTTCATCGTCTCTGATGAAATCAAAAACTCTTTGACTATTTCATCCGGTGAAGATTCCAACTCCGTGATACTTACTTCATCCAATTGAAGTTTGTATACCTATCTAGTATTCCACGGACCAGCAAAACTCTTGGTTGTATCTTGTATACACCTTATACTTACTTGTTAAGTAGTGTATTTTGCCATCCTACTAGCATATCTCATAAAAGAAATATGTAGTGATTACTAGAATAATCCACATAGACTATAAGCATTGCTACGGAAGATCTAATCTTATCGTAGTCAACTCTTTGAACTTTGTCGTAAACAATTTTTCGACAAGTCAAGCTTTCTTCAAGGATATTTCATCCAAGTCCATCAATTTTATAGATCCATTTACTTTCAAAAAGTATTCATCTATCTTGGATTTCATGGCGTATAGCCATTTTAACTGAGTCAGTGGCCCATCATAACTTCTTTGTTTGTAGTTGGTTTATCATTGTTCAAAATCAATCCTTTGTCCACAAATCATTTATTTGATCACAAAGTAAACCATACCTACAAGGTTCAATATGTACTTCGATCTCCATGGCTAAAACACTTTGTAGTCATGGGAGCCATGATCGTCGTGGCCGCTTCCGAAACCAATTCCGATGCTGCGCTACTTTGATCATTATGCTCAGGTTCATAAACCTTATCAAGTTCTATTGTCCTCCCACTCAAATACTTCACTAGAAACAATTTCTCGGAAATAAGAAACATTGACAAACACTTTTGTCTTTGTCTTGTGGGAAGAATTCCCAATCAAATCTCTGGGATAACCAACAAAGACATTCATCCGATTTTGGTTGTAAACTTTCTTAGTACTACAAAATTTAAAGAAAGGACTATTAGGGTTTATACCCATGCCATAACTCGTATGGTGTCATTTCAACGGATCATGATGATGCTCTATTTAGTGTAAAAGCGGTAGTCACTAAAGCATAATCCACAAAAATATAATGGCATCATAATATTTTATCTCATCATTAATCCAACAAGGTTTGGATACATCTCTCGGATACTATATCATCATTGTGATACTCCAAGAAATGTGAGTTGTAGAACAATTTCATGACTCTCTTAGATGTTCGCTAAAACTCGTAATTCAAATATTTTCACCATGATCCAATCATAGATATTTGACTTTTCTATTACGATGATTTCCACTTCATGCTGAAATTTATTTGAATCCATTCAAATGTTTCAAACTTCTTCCTTATTGAATATATCCACATATATACTCAATTCATTGTTGAAAGTTTTCATGAAGTATAAGAATCTCCCGCACACAACTATGCCCAATGAACCATATACATCATCATGTATTTTTCCACTAAGTTAGTTGCCCGTTCAACTCTTGGCCTATGAACGGTATTTTAATCATTCTCTTTAGAAAAGATTTGCAAGCGCCAAATGATTCAAAAATCAAATGACTCCAAAAATCCATTTGCATGGAGTTTCTTCATGCGTTCCTTTCTAACATGACCTAAATGGCGGTTCCACAAATAAGTGGAATTCAAATCATTTGCCTTATGGCATTTTAGCGTCAGTGTTATGTATGTGTGTTTCACCATTAAGATTTATAATAACTTATCCATCGTATATGGAGTAATGTCATAATTTGAACAACTCATTGTTTTCATTTGACCAGAAGCAAAATAACAATTATTAAGTTCTTTATTATAAATTCTAAGGGCTAGATAGAATGCCAACGACGAACATAATAACACTTTATTTTGTTCCGTACGTGCATTTCTATCATATTCCTTGTCGAGTCACTTAGGCCATTGTATTCTTGTATTGCGTTGTTTTGTATGACACTTCATACCAACCAATATAGTACTAATACCCAAGAATTTCATAGTGTGACTTAACTAGGAATACAACCATAACATGTATATCATTTATATACACCTGAGCTAGACTTTCTAGTCTTTTCTTTTCTTTCTTTGCCAAAATATCTTTTGCAGCTTTCTCTTTTAGCTTTCCTCATTATTCAGAAAACACTTCAACATCATTAACTTCTAGGTTTGTTGGTCAAATACCAATAACCTTGAGGTTCTTACTTTGAAGTTGATCATCATATGATAAGTGTTCCGGATTTCACTATTAGTAACCTTGTAATATGATGAACAATTTCACTCATAATTTTATCCATTGTATCATGATGACTTTCCGAGACCATGTCCGTACATGCTAGGCTCATAAAGTTTTAACCTTGGTATTCGCATGTGCAAATCTGGCTTGCACCCGTTGTATGCACACGTAGAATCTATCACACCCGATCATCACGTGATGCTTCGATACGACGAGTCTTAGCAACGGTGCATACTAAGGATGATAACTTCATGGATATGCGAATATCGTTAGTGCCCCAATAGTTGGAGGATTGTGACGCCTGGCGTCTTCAACCTTCATACATTCCCATAAAACTTATGAGTTTATGTAGTCTCACCATATAATATTCTATCATCTTGCAATAAGGTCTTAGATATCTCATATATCTCATACCTTGATTATTTCTGAAAACTAAATTTTCAGCTCCTTACTTTTCAAACAAATTTGAACTTCAAGTTTGACGGAGACAAGATAACTTTAGGTACTAATTGAAACCATAGCTCTTTGAATCAAAAATGTGAGGTTTACTAAAAGTTTGCAATAGGACTTAATCATTTCTTGATTCATTAACAATACGGTACCAATCCGTAAAGTTTCTTATCAGATTTTAACAAGTATTTCTATCTCAATAACAAGACTAGCGCATAGTAGAAAACGGATGCCAATACTACAAAAAATAATTCAAAATACTACTCGGACTATGTTTATGATAATTAGTTCATGTTCTAATCTTATTACTAATGAACTCCCACTTAATACAACATCCCTCATAGTTGTTAAGTGGTACACGATCCAAATCCACTACACCAAAACCGATCATCACGTGAGATGATGTAGCTTCAATGGTGAACATCAACATGTTGATCATATCATCCATATGACTCGTGTTCAACCTTTCGGTTTCCGTTGTCCCGAGGCCATGTCCGTACATGCTAGGCTCGTCAAGCAAACCCAAGTATTCCGCGTGTGCAACATGGCTTACACCCGTTGTATATGAACGTTGAATCTATCACATCCGATCATCACGAGATGCTTCGAAACGACGAACTTTGGCAACGGTGCATACGAGGGGAGAACACTTTATTATCTTGATATTAATGTGAGGGATCATCTTATAATGCTACCGTCGCGATCTAAGCAAAATAAGATGCATAAAAGGATTAACATCACATGCAGTTCATATGTGATATGATATGGCCCTTTTGTCTTTGCGCCTTCGATCTTCATCTCCAAAGCACGGACATGATCTCCATCATCAACGGGCATGATCTCCATCATCGTCGGCGTAGCGTCAAGGTTCATGGCGCCGTCTTCATGGTTGTTCACCTCATGTAGCAACTATTACAACTACTTTGAAATACTACTCAACATGAAATTTAAAGACAACCATAAGGCTCCTGCCGGTTGCCACAATACAATAATGATCATCTCATACATATTCATCATCATATTATGGCCATATCACATCACCAAACCCTCGCAAAAACAAGTTAGACGTCTCTAATTTGGTTTGCATATTTTACGTGGTTTAGGGTTTTCGAGTAAGATCTAATCTACCTACGAACATGAACCACAACGGTGATACTAGTGTTGTCAATAGAAGAGTAAATTGAATCTTCACTATAGTAGGAGAGACAGACACCCGCAAAGCCTCTTATGCAATACAAGTTGCATGTCGAACGAGGAGCAAGTCTCATGAACGCGGTCATGTAAAGTTAGTCCGAGCCGCTTCATCCCACTATGCCACAAAGATGCAAAGTACTCAAACTAAAGATAACAAGAGCATCAACGCCCACAAAACCATTGTGTTCTACTCGTGCAACCATCTATGCATAGACACGGCTCGATACCACCGTAGGATAACGTTGCATAGAAAACAAAAATTTTCCTACCGCGAACACGCAATCCAAGCCAAGATGCAATCTAGAAGACGGTAGCAACGAGGGGGTATCGAGTCTCACCCTTGAAGAGATTCCAAAGCCTACAAGATGAGGCTCTTGTTGCTGCGGTAGACGTTCACTTGCCGCTTGCAAAAGCGCGTAGAAGATCTTGATCACGATCGGTTCCGGCGCCACGAACGGGCAGCACCTCCGTACTCGGTCACACGTTCGGTTGTTGATGAAGACGACGTCCACCTCCCCGTTCCAGCGGGCAGCGGAAGTAGTAGCTCCTCTTGAATCCGACAACGACGACGGCGTGGTGTCGGTGGCGGTGGAGAACTCCGGCGGAGCTTCGCTAAAGCGTGCGGGAGCGATGGAGGAGAGAGGGCGGCTAGGGTTTGGGAGAGGGGTGGCCGGCCACTCTAAGGGGTGCGGCCAGGTTGTGGTCTTGGGGTGGCCGGCCCCCTCCCTCTGGCCCCTCATTATATAGGTGGAATCCCCAAGAGTTGGTAGTCCAAGTCTTCGAATAAGACCCGAACCAAAACCTTCCATATGGATGGGAAACCTAGCTCAAGCTGGGACTCCCACCAAAGGTGGGAGTTCCACCTCCCATGAGGTGGGGTGGCCGGCCACCCTAGGGGGAGTCCACTTGGGACTCCTCCCCACTAGGGTTGGCTGGCCATGGAGGTGGAGTCCCATGTGGACTCCACCTTCCTTGGTGGTTTCTTCCGGACTTTTCTAGAACCTTCTAGAACCTTCCATAGAACCTTCCGCGATCATTTTAATTCACATAAAATGACATCCTATATATGAATCTTATTCTCCGGACCATTCCGAACTCCTCGTGATGTCCGGGATCTCATCCGGGACTCCGAACAAATATTCGAACTCCATTCCATATTCAAGTTCTACCATTTCAACATCCAACTTTAAGTGTGTCACCCTACGGTTCGTGAACTATGCGGACATGGTTGAGTACTCACTCCGACCAATAACCAATAGCGGGATCCGGAGATCCATAATGGCTCCCACATATTCAACGATGACTTTAGTGATCGAATGAACCATTCACATACGATACCAATTCCCTTTGTCACGCGATATTTTACTTGTCCGAGGTTTGATCTTCGGTATCACTCTATACCTTGTTCAACCTCGTCTCCTGACAAGTACTCTTTACTCGTACCGTGGTATGTGGTTGATACGTCCAAAACGTATCTACTTTCCCGAACACTTTTGCTATTGTTTTGCCTCTAATTTGTGTATTTTGGATGCAACTAACACGGACTAACGCTGTTTTCAGAGCAGAACCGTTCAGTGTCTCGTTTTTGTGCGAAATCCAACTTTCGGGAAAAACCTCGGGATTTTGACGAAAGGGCCTATTTTCCCGAGAATAATGACA